>NW_017731947.1:791409-845245 GCF_001890085.2 Hipposideros armiger | reverse complement strand
GAGAGAGAGAGAGAGAGAGAGAGAGAGAGAGAGAGAGGTGATGAAGCGGAGGAGAAGGGCATTTAGAAAAAAAATGAGACAAACACAGAAGTATAATAAAAGCTTTCAATATATATCCTTATTCCTTATTCATTTATTCATTAAATGTGTGTATTGATGTACCTCTTAGCTTTTGAACAAACCATACTCAAATGTAAGTGAACAATAAATAATAAAAGCAATCTTTTACTAGAAAGTCTTTCTTTTACTAGATTTTCCACATCAAAGGTGACAGAAGATTGATGCTAGTTAGATTTTTTTCCCTAAAGAAATCAACCTATATTTAGCTTTCTCAGTATACAGCATGCCTTGACCATAAATATGAGAAAGACCAACATATCCAAACTTCATAATAGCCTTATTCTTTTGTCCAATGACTTTGGAAGTGCTGTCTCAAATGATATTTACATGTGTCAAAAGAAACTGAGACATGTTAAGATTTACAAGAATTTATTTGAAGATACATAAATTCAAACTGGGCAGAGCTAAACCAAAAGTGGTTAGGAGTGCTCCAGTGACAGGAGCTAAGGGAAAGGTTTTTATAGAGAAGATGCAGAAGCAAAGCAAGGAAATTATCTGATCGGCTATAGCTTAAGCAGATGTCTTATTTGGAAAAGACTAGTTGTCTGTTTGTGGCTGGTTGATCTGAAGTTTCATTTTCTTGGAGTCTAGTGCTTTTTTGTCTGTCTTAGGTTTCAGTTTGCTTACGTAACTACCAAGGCATTAGAGCCACCTCAGTCTAATTGCTTTCGTATTTAATTACTTTAACTTGGGCTTAATGAAGAAAAAGATAATGCAGGTAGTGGTCCAACAATAGCACCCCACTTTTGTGTGTTTCTAAGGAATTCACAAGTTAACATCAGCTCCTTAATAAGGCAAATGGGCATGCCAGCTAAGGAAATGAATTACTGTAAATCCTCAAATGAGTGCCTTAGATCCACAGAAAACAGACTATTTGAAGAGAACAGCAACTAAAAGGGTTATTGATTGGTCACACTGAATGTGTTCTAGGAAACACTTCTTTCCATCCTTGATGTTTCCTTCTGGATGGATAGAGCCTCTACTAATTTTCCCCTCCATATTTCTCTATACCACCTAACTCACTGTGCCCCTGGGAAGTGGGCTAGCTTATGTGATTGATGAAACTGGTTAGGAAAAGGAAAGTTTTCTGAACTAAACTCAGCTCTTACCTTTTTTTCCTTATGAACCAGCTGCACACGACGTCTTTCCTTGTGTGCTAAGTCTTATGTGAGTGGTCCTTCCCATCCCCTGGAAGGAAGGCCCGTTCTGGTCAGGCCATGCCTGTAATTGGCTGTGAAGATGCGCTGCCTTCCTGGCTTCATTCAGAGAACTCATTTAGAACTTATACTTAGCCTTTATATTTTCAGTAATACCTTTTATCAGTTTATTTGATGTTTTATATAAGTGTAATTTATATAAAATAAACAACCAGTATTGAGTGTCTATATGATAAGTTTTGATATATGTCTTCAGTTGTTTAATCAACACAATCACAGTCTAAAACATTTGCACGAACACAAAACATTCCCTTGTGCCCCTCTGCAATCAGCAGTCTTCCCATAACCCTCGATTCTGGCAATGACTGAACTGATAGAGTTCTCCTATATTTTGGACAGTTCCAGAATTTCATATCAATGGAATTGTGCAAGAATCAATCATTTGTGTCTAATTTATTTCATTTAGCACATTTTTTATGTACATCCATGCTGTATTTATCAATTGTTTCTTCCTTTTTGTTTGGACACAGTTAATGGCTATTTTATTTGTTTTTATGTTATGTTTTTATGAATAAAGCTGCTATAAACATTCAAGAAAAAAAACTGTGTAAATATATCTGGTCATTTCTGTTGGGTACATACATGGAAGCGGTATTGCTGAGTCATAAGATTAGTTTAAATTTTACTTTATTAGAAACCGCTAAAGGGTTTTCTAAAGTGGTCACTTGCATTCCCACAAGTAATGTATGAAACTTCCTATCTCCACCAACACTGACAATATTGTCAGTCCTTTTAATTTTAGTGTAATGGTATTCATTGTGATTTTAATTTGCAATTCTTTAGCGAATATTGATGTTGAATACATTTTCATGTATTTATTTATAATTCATATTTTTACTGAGATATATTAACAATTTCTCCATTTATTTAATAGAATTCTTTTACTCTATTGACTTATATGACTTATTACTATATTCTGAATATAAATCATCATATATAGGTTTTGTATATATCTTTTGTCCCTTTCCGCTTTTTTAAAGAGCAAAATATTTCCACTTCGGTGAATTTCATTTTATCATTGTTTTTTAAATCAGTGATTTTGTGTTCTATCTACAAATTTCTTCTGTAACCTAAAGTCACAATAATTTTCTTCTACAAAATTTATATTGTGGCTATTACATGTAGTTCTATGATTCATTTTGACCTATTTTTTTTCTGTGGTATGCAGTAAAGGTCAAGTTTCATATTTATGCAATGGATATCTAATGGTTCAAGAGCCATTTATTGAAAAAAATTATCTTAGTTGCATTTAATTAGTTTCACATGTTTATTTAAAAATCAGTTGAACATGTATATTTGTTTGTATTTCTGGCCTATTACTCTATATATCTATCCTCATTTGCATATCACACTCTCTTGATTGTCATAACACTATAGAAAGTCTTGAAATTAGATAATATAGGTCTTCTAACTTTACTCTTCCTTTAGAAAATTGTTTTAGCTGTTTTTGGCACTTGACATTAAGATACAAAATTTAAAATTAGCTTATTGATTTCTAAAAATATATACAATAGAATACTACTCAGCCATAAGAAAATATGAAATATTGCTATTTGTGACAACATGGATGCATCTTGAGATTATTTTGCTAAGCAAAATAAGTCAGACAGAAAAAGTCAATAACCATGTGACTTCTCTCATATGTGGGATATAAAACTGAGAGCAACAAAGGAACAAGACAAACAAACAAAGAAACAAAAACTCATACACACTGACAACAGTTTAGTGTTTACCAGAAGTAAAGAGGTGGGGGTAGAAGAGGGAAAAGGGGATCAAAAATATGGTGATGTAGGGAGAACTGACTCTGGGTGGTGAACACACAATGCAATCTATAGATGATGCATTACAGAAATGTACACTTGAAACCTATATAATTTTACTGACCAATATCACCCCAATAAATTTAATAAAAAATAAATGAAACTCCTGAATTTTTAATTGGGATTATATTAAATCAATAGATTAGGGAAGATACTGCTTCTTAATAAAATTGATGCTTCTGATGGTGGAATATAGCATCTCTCTCCATTTATTTATGGTTTTGAACATAGTTATCTCTCTCCCTTTTATTCAGAGTACTTTTTGATTTTTTAATTTACAGGTCTTGTGCACATTTTGCTAACTTTATCTCTATTTTATTTTCTGATGCTATTAGGAATGGTATTTTAAATTTCAAGTGCCAACTATTTATTATTAATATATAGAAATATAATTAAATTTTATATATTCAACTTTATTTTTTGACCTTGCTAATACCATTTAATAGTGTTACTTGCATTTTTGCAAATTCCTTAAGGTTTTTCTAGATAATCATGTCAACTGCAAATAAAGTTTTATTTATTTCCAAGCTGTATGTCCTTTAATTATATTTTCTTATTGCACTAGCTAGGACATCCAGGAAAATACTGAATAAAAAAGGAGATCAGATTTTCTTATAACATTGAAAACCCTTTCTTTGACTAGTAGTTTGCTTAGTTTTATCATGAATGGTTGATAGATCTGTTGTCAGTTTTTTCTGCATCTATTAAGATGATCATAGGTTGGTTTTTTTTCCATTCTGTTAACAATTGTAAATTACATTATTTGATTTTTTTGAACGTTAACCCAATCTTGTATTCTTGGCATAAACCCCAGTTGTCCACATTGTGTCCATTTTATATATTGCTGAATTAATTTTGCTAAAATCTTAATATACGTTATGGTCTTGGTGGTGCCTTGAGAGGCCTAGCTGCCAACCAAGATTGGCTGTCACTAGTACCAGGCTTATGGCTGCTCAGCAAGAGGTCTGCGACATGCTGAGGCCAGGTTCTGCTTGTTTGGGTTTTGTGAACCTTTAAGAGATTTTAGGAAAGTCTGCAGTATGAGGCAGTTTGTATGAAAATGCCACTGGAAGCAGCTTGGGTGTGCCTGAAAGTTGGGTTGGGTGCAGTCTTGGGCAATCACCAGAGTGGGGTGAATAAATGGTGTTAGCCAAGTTGATGGAGATTCAAATATGGCTACAGACTGCCTCTGCACACTGGAAAGGGGGTAAAGAAACAATGGATTCTGTCAGGTCCTCTGTCTGGGAGAAAGCTGCCCCTCCAGGCCTTGCCCTAAAACCAGGCAACTCAGTTCTTCCCTGTATGTTCCATGCACCTTTCGAGCTGCTGCCCAGTGCTAGAGCTCTGAGACAGTGAGTCCATCAGTGAGTGAGTCTGTGCATGGGCCCTTTAAGAGTTGTGCCTAGGACTTCAGCCACTGTTGTCTTGCTTAGCCATTATATCCATTTATTTTCACAGCCAGAAGTTATAGGGACTTCTCTCACTGGCACTGGAACCCTGAGGTGGACAGCCTGGTGTGGGGCTGGGGACCCCTCACTCCTCTGGCAGATCTCCACAGCCAAGATATCCCTCCCAATTTTTAATGATCACATGTGGGTGTGGGAGCAGCCCGTTCCTTGTCTTTGTCCCTCCTACCAGTCTCGAGTTGTCTTCTTTATGTCCTTAGTTGCAGGGCTTTGGTTCAGCAAGATTTCAGGTGACTCCCAATGGTTGTTTTTCTGTAGTTTAGTCGTAATTCTGATGTGGTTATGAGAGGAGACGAGCACAGCATTTATGCACTCTTGCCATCTTGACTGCAACTCAGGTAAATGAATTTGATTATAGAAGCATCTATGTTCTCAGAAACTACACATGTTCTTGGGGTACATATGTCCTAACTTATCACAAAGCCATCTTTATCAAGAATTTTGGAGTGTAATTTATGATGATTCCTTTATCAGCATTCACCAGATCTCAACTCAGGGGTACTTTAAATTGGAAGATATAATAAACAAGGAAAATATAATATTTATATTCCTAAATTCAGAAGAAAATTATTTCTTTAGATGAATAATTGCTATTAGATCTGTCCACATATCCTGTGAACTCGGTCTATCCTGGACTATGGATATTCACAATCCCAAAGTAGTTTTCTTTACATAATATCCATTGCTACAATTATTTCAACATTCATAGTATGTCAAGTATTATGTTAAATATACAACCTTCATTAATTCATTGATGGCCATAACAATCATTGAGTTTGAGTATTGTATGCTGCTTTACAAGTGAAGAAACTGATGATATAAATATTAAAGTAGGGATGCTGAAGATGAACTTTAGTCAGCCTGTGCTCATAACCATTAAGTCATTACCTTTGGTTGTCCCTTAGGCTGTATTAGTTTTCTGTTGCAGTATAACCTTTACCACAAACTCTTTTCCTGAATAAGATATCTGGGTAAAGGTTAGCTTAGTCTTTGCTCATCATCTCACAGGATCATAATTAAGGTACCAGCCAAGGTGATCACATTCAGGGTCCTCTTCCAAGCTTATTCAGGTTATTGGTAGAATTCAGGTCCTACAAGCTATAGGACTGAAGTCATCATTTTCTTGCTGGCTATCAGCTTTCAGAAACTTGAGCCCTCCCTCTGGTCTTAGCTATGTGGCTTTCACATGGCTAAATTTTATGGCATGCTCTAGTTTGAAAATAGTGAAACAAATGTGTAGCCAGACTAGAAGTACAACATAAAGACCATAAATAACCTTCTATTCGTTTTGTTCAGGTTTCCCTCCAAATGGTTTTGGGCCAAACTCTTTGTACTTTTAATATATGGATGAGGAATTACGGACTTTTAATATGAATCAATTCACCTTCTTTGGAAGACAATTTGACAATATATGATTCACTTTGAATACACCTTCTACAAATTTTATTACAGATGTACTCACATATGTGCATAAATATGCATAAAATAACATTTGCGTTATTATGATTAATGGCAAAAGTCTGGAAATGACCTAAATGTGGTTAACAGGTAGTGTTTAAATAATTCATAGTACATTTATACAATATATACATTATACACCTGTTGGAAATAACTAAATAGATCAATATTTTCTGGTGTGCAAGAAGCATTGTAAATTATAAATTGTTAATTAGAAAAGTAAAACTCATGGCATAGAACAGTGTCTATTCTCACATATATGTTTTTAAAAAGGATATGTATATAAAGTTGAAAACATACATTTGTATATATAGTGCAATTTCTTGGAAGTATAAATAAGAGATTGTTAACAGTAGTTTCTTCTGTGGCAGTGACTTGGAGAGACACTTAAAGTTCACTATATATATCTCTTACGTTCTGTTTACGATCTTTACCAAGTGTACTGGTTACATTAGTTTTCAAGTGAAACTAATAAGAGAAAACTTCACTTTAAAAGAAAACAAATGCTTGCCCAAAGAGCATTCAAAAGCGCATGCAGTGGTGAAGAAGGGGAGAGGAAATCAAAATACCTGTACTACAAAACAGACAAAAATACTTGATATAATGAATGCATAAATAATTAATAATGGAGTTGCAGAGAAGGGTAAAAAATCATCTCAGCTGGGGACTGGATGACTTCCTGAAGATGGCTTTTCAGATGGGTCTTCATCGTAGAGATAGGGGTGTGGGCCCGGAAGTGGAAATAGTAAGAGGGAGTGTGGGTGATGGAAAGACTGAGGGACATGGAGCATGAAGCCAGGGATTAGGACACAGGATTTCTGGCTATACTGTTTCTCCCTCTTTACAAGTTTTCATTTTCCCTTAGAACGATTGATATAATAATGGTTTTTAGATTAAACTGGTGGGGAATATTAGAGACAAGATATAGAAAAATTCTTGTGGTATATCAGACTTTCATATAAGAACACTAGCTGGCAAATAGGGCCTTTTGCTGGACAGAACAGATACCCAGGTAGAGGGGAGCCTTGAAAACAGGTGACAGGAGCACTGAGTGGGAACATAAGGGGAGAGCTACAGTGAAATTGTTTCTAAGTTAAAACTTCGATGTTGGGTTCAAAGTTCGGCCCATCTCTTTACCAGTTTGGATGGTGGCTCCATTGCTAGCCCCTGAGGCTGGAGCATTGGAGTCAAAGAAAATCTAAACCTCCACATTGGAGTCTCTGAAGGGAGAGCTGCTCTTCTGTTAATTCAATGGTGAGAGAAAATTGGCAATCAGTAGAAGTGCCCCAGGGCTGCAAATGCAGTCATTTTCTTCTCAATCCCGCTGACTGTGACTGTTATCTTTGTTCAAGTTGTGCTTTTGGGAGTGCTCAGGCAAACACACAAGCCCCTGGAATTCATTGCAGTCCACATAAGCACACTGAGCACATTCCTGTATGACACAGGAGAAATGAAAGACAGAGTCTACAACTTACTCTAAGAGCCACGAGTAAGGCAAACTCCAGCAGTAAACCTGAGAGGAAGCTACTCCTATAGAGGTTGGATCTATTATATTATATTGTTATATTATTTATATTATTGTATTATATTAACTAGAAGATTATAGGAAGATTCTAGTGCTGTGAATTCAGCAAAGGGCACTTTTCTGAAATAATATAACACTTTAGAACTCAATAACAGGTATAGTTAAAACCAGAGGCCATGCTTGGTTCTAGATGTGACTAAATTCTTTATGGGAAGTTTTGCAAATATTTTAGTTGGATCAGTTGTTTTCATGTAACGCAATTTGTCAAAAAGGGCAACTTACTATATGATATTAATTATTTCAAGTTACGAACCTAACTATTAAATTACATTTCAACGTTTCTATAATAGTAGTATGACAAATCTTAGCTGAATTGCCATTTGTTTTCAAAATTCTGTTTATTTAGTCTTTGACAACTATTTCCTCCTGAGACTGGCATGTAAAGCTGGGATTTAGTTTCTTGCCTTTTAAGAGAAAAGACCTAATGCAGTAAAGCAAAATTTCACAGCTCTTGTAAAACCCCTTGAAAACATAGATTTAAAATTAAGATATAATATCACAGCTCTGGAAGGTTAAAGAAGACTATAGCTATTCCTCACATTACAAAGTCTAATTCTCCTCTTGTTGTATCTAGGCTGGCTTAGTGACATGGTTGACTAATAGCATGTGACAGAAGTGACATTCTAGTACTGTCAAGGTCAAGTTTTAAGAGCTTCCAGGTTCTATCCAGGCCTCTGGGATTCCTCTCTCTGAGAACCCTGAGAGGCCATGTAAGAAACCTAATTATCCAGAGAGTACTGAGGAAGAGAAGCCACAGACAGGTTCTCCAGTTGGCAGTCACAGGTTAGTACTGCCTTGCAGCCATCTTCACCAAGGTGTCAGACATTTGTGTGAAGCCATCTTAGACCTTTGAGCCAGCATATCAACAAGCTAAATGCCACCAAATGACTTCAAATGATGCAGAAGAATCACTGGAGCTGTGCTCTGCCTGGATTCCTAACCCACAAAATCTTGAAATATAACACAATGTTTATTTTGAGCCACTGAGTTTTGGGACAGTTTTTTATACAACAATCGGTAATTTAAACAATGCCTTAATCTAGGTCTGCTTATAGCTAGGAATTCAGCTATGACAGTCACCTGCCAATGTATGAAACTGATATGACTGATCAAGTGGCTGAGAAAAATGAAGTGAATCAGACTTAGCCGTATGTGTTCTCTTTTCATTTTTTGACACTCACACCTTTCAGAAACCAAGTATCCTCATATTATTTACCATGATTGAAGTCTCTGATAGGAGCCACTTCCATAATAACACGATGAAGTATCTGATTTTTTTTCTGTAAGAAGCACTCACTTTTTGAACTTATCTTTGATTTAGGGATAAAAATCATTCTTTTCCAAGAATGAAATTTAAAAAATCAGTTACAAAGAATTCAAGGGAAATATCTAATCAATAATTGTAATCTTTGGCATGTATGTCCCATTCCATGGCGCAGCTCCAATTAAGTTGCAATTCTGAGGGGCTTAAATTTCTCTGTGCTGCCAATATCCCACCTCAAATTGCACCACCCATCTTTTCGCATTTTGCCTCAGGGTGTTTTCTGATACCATGGGTTTCTGCTGCCCCTGCATGCTAGAAAATTCCAGAAGTGCTGGATTGTTAATGCTCCCAAAGATAGTCCTTGAGCAGTTGGGGATCAGAGATGAGATAAATGTTACAATTTTCTATCTATCAGGTAAACAATCCTGCAGTTGGGGATCAGAGATGAGATAAATGTTACTGTTTTCTATCTATCAGTTAAACAAACAATCCTGCATGGCATCCTATACAATTCTCAGAGGTCCTGCAGACTTGAGGTTTCATTACCTACAGCAGGAACATTGTTAATGCACCTTTCTCTCACTTCTTGGGGTCACATTCCAAATAACCTTCCTGCATGCAAGTCCTTGTGTCTGCAGTGTTTTGGGGAAAGTAACACTAAGACAGTGCCCAGACTTAACATCACTTAGAAGATAATCTACTCCATTTATGCTAAAGCCTAGTACTCCTACTGATCCAGCATTCATATGGCTTATGGTGACAACACCTTTTCAGGTTAAAATGAGAGAATTTCCACATAATTATTAACAATTCTTCTTGACTCCAAATGACAAGACACCTGCATTGTGAGTTTTTCTGAGGTAAAGACAGTAATATATACATTTGGATTTTAGTTGACTAACTCTAAGATGTCAGCTTCATTAATACCTCTTTGCAAATAACCAAAATAAAAAGCCTGGATATATACTGCATACTCTTATGATTCAAGACGTGGTCTGTTGTCTAGGACCATCATTGCTCAGTTTAATACAGATTAGAGAGCAGTCCCATTCCACTGTCAGAATGGACTCAAGCTAACACTGATGAAGAAATTATGCTGCAAAATTTAATTTAAAAATAACAAACAATGAAGCATTAGATAGTTATATCAGGCAATACACACCCTAAAAAACTGGGCCATAATTCATCCAATTTCAAAGATTGCATTTGAACCAAGGGGTAAAGAGTATGACATGCATGCAGTCTAAGACCAAATTAAAGTCACTTCCTCCTTCACGGTTAATACACTAACTTAATTAATGGTAAGAGAAAGCAGAACAATTATTCTGACACAACAAAAATAATGACCATCCAAATACTGACTTTTGCAGCATGCATCAACTTAATTAAAAACAGGGAAAAAGCAAATATGTTTCTTTCTGGCAAGAAACACACAAATGCCAGGTTACCAATACAGGGCATGGATAGCAACTGAATCACTTGACTATTTCCAAACATGAAGGGAAACTCTTATGTATCTGAGCTTTCTATAAACATAACTTTTTTTTTTTTTTTTCTGAATTAGCGTCAGGGGCTGTCCTGTCTTGTCTCTGAAATCTAACCTGACTGGAATCACAGACTCATTCAGTTTGATCAACAGCTTCAACTGAATGTCTCAAAGATGAACTATGGAAATGATTAGCTCACATTAAAATTCCACTTGCCTTCACAAGGAAAAAAGAAAGTTGGGCCATACTCCCAGGAAGTGTTTTTATGAACTTGACTTTTCTGTGCTGTACAAAGGATCAGTTCTCTTACAAGAGCAAAATATCCCATAATTTTCTCTGAGAAACAATCAACTGCAGAAAGTGGTGAATATGTGATTTGCAAATGTCTTCTTTCATTCAGTAGGTGGCCTTTTCACTTTGTTGATAGTATTCTTTGCTGTGCAGAAGCTTCTTAGTTTGATATAGTCTTATTTGTTTATTTTTTGCTTTTGTTACCCTTGCCCTAGGAGTCGGGTCCAAAAAGTCAGTACCAAGATTGAAGTCCAGAAGCTTACTGCCTATGTTTTCTTCTAGGAGTTGTATGGTTTTTGGTCTTATGTTCAAGTGACTTAGTTTTTGTGTGTGGTGTAAGATAGGCTCCAGTTTAATTATTTTGCATGTGGCTGTCAGTTTTCCCAGCACCATGTATTGAAGAGACGTCCTTTCCCTATTGTATATTTTTGCCTCCTTTGTTGTAAATTAATTAACCATATAGGCATGGATTTATTTCTGGGCTCCCTATCCTGTCCCATTGATCTATGTGTCTGTTTTTGTGCCAGTACCATGCTGTTTTGATGACTATAGCTTTGTGATAGTGTTTAAAACCAGAAAGCATGAGGCCTCCAAGTTTGTTCTTCTTTCTCAAGATTGCTTTGGCTATTCAGGATCTTCAGTGATTTCATAGAAACTACCCAGACATAAAAAAGAATGAAATCTTGCCATCTGTGACAACATGGATGCACCTTGAGGGTACTGTGAAATAAGTCAGAAAGAGAAAGACAAATGCCATATGATTTTATTTATATATGTAATCTAGAAAGAAAAACAAACAAATAAAATAAAACAAAATCAATTTTATAGGTATAGAGAACAGATTGGTGGTTACCAGACAGGAGGGGGGTTGGGGGCTGGGCAAAGTGGGTGAAAGGAATCAAGAGGTACAAACTTCCAGTTATAAAATAGGGAAGGCATGGGGACATAATGTACAGCATGGTGATTATAGCCAATAATATTGTGTTGCAGATTTGAAAGATGCTAAGAAAGTAAATCTTAAATGTTCTCATCACTAGGAAAAAAAATGTAACTTTGGATGGGGACAGATGGTAAATGACTTATTGTGGTGATCATTTCACAATGTATACAAATGTCAAATAATTATGTTGCATACCTGAAACTAACATAATGTTGAATGACAATTATACTTCAATTTTAAAAAGCAGAGAATTAAAGAGAATCAAAACCCTTTAAAAAAGAAAAAAAAAAAGAAAAAGAGAAGAAAGTAGTGGGAAAAAAGGTGTGTTTGCCAGTGTGTGTGTGTTGGATGAAAGGGACAGGGAGGAGGTTGGGAGAAGGTATTAATAGTTAATATTTGATAAACTACTACAAGATCCCAAGGGCAATATATTCATTCCCTAATATATTTATCAAAACCACACTGAGATAGGTGTTATCGTATTCATTTTATAACAGCAAAAACAGATTCAGTGAGATTTAAAAACAAAAGGGACAAAGCTTGAACACTATTGAAGCAAAATTCAAATTTGAATGTTTTCTAGCCTCTAAATTCTTGTTCCTTATTCTCTGGCACACAATCCCTACTGAATTAAGGCAAATCAGTTTCCACATGACAGATATTTTCAGCTGCATGGCATCATTTCCATAAAGCAAATAAATATTTTTTGCTGAGCTGTAGTTCTTTCTAAGTTAATAGGCTCTATCTATATTCCGAGGAAGTGTATGGAAAATTAAACTGGGTGGAAGGCAAGAAATGCTCTTCTTTTTTATTCTTACATTGTAACATTTGTATTTGTTCAATGAGGAACCACTGAAAGGAGAAAATGATCAAAGCAAGAAATAAGTGAGAAGATTTGAGAGTGTACGGGGCAGGAGAGGAGAAAAAGTATTCTGTCTGGCCTTTCCCTTGATTGAACTGTAAGTTCCCCAAAGGTCTCCTGACTCTGTTTAGGACTAGAGAACACAAAGCATGTTTGGCATCAGGCTCTTTGCTGTTATTTACAGATAATGGAAAGCATTTGCCATGCAATGGGGGAGATGTTGCACCTGAGTTTCTCTTTGCATTTCTCCTCCAATTTACTGCATTTACTCCATGACCCATAAATGCTCATGCAGTACATTTACTATAAGCCCTTGTATCAGTATTAATCTATGTATTTCTTGCTTGTTTTCTTTGCCCAGTTTTAAAAGTGATATTCTGATGTCTGTCTTTCCTCCTCCAGCCACACCAGGTGTATTATTTATTGGTACAGAATAAATGATTGACTAAGTTTAGCAGCTTTAAACACATTTGTAATCTCACATTTTCTGTGTGTCAAGATCCAGGTATGGCCATCTGGCTTCCCTGCTTCAGGAATTCTCACAAGGCTGCAGTCAAGGTGCTGACCAGGGCTGAGGTTCCATCTGAACATTCAGCCAAGTAAAATTCACTTCCACCTTCACATGCTTTTTGGCAGAATTCAGTTCCTCAAGGGCTGGGCTGAGGGTTCTAGTTCTTCAGTTATTATTTGGCTTTTGTCTGAAGGCTGATCCCAGTTCCTGGTCACATAGCCTCTTCAACATAGCAGTTTGTTTAATCAAAGCATTCAAGGTGAGAAAGGCATAGAGAAAGTCTGCTAGTAAGATGATAATGTAAGACAGGATGTGATAAGCATTAAGGTGTGAAGTATACACATTAACATGCCTGCATAACACACTACATCCTAAGCTATGAAAGATCACAAAGGCTGGGGCATTCCGAGAATGGTATAAAGAGCAGGTGGGCAGGAGGTAGGGGGATGGCCAAGTGGCTCAGTTGGTTAAGAGCTTTGCTCAAGAGTGCGAGCTCTGAGCAACAGCGTCACTGATTCGATTCCCATATGGGCCAGTGAGCTGCACCTGAGTTGAGCTTCCAACAGGTGGCAGGATGGCTCAGCTGGTGAGAGCACATGCTCCTCACAACAAGGTTGACTGTTCAAGATGGTAGGCTATGCCCATCCACAACTAAAGACGGAATTTGGCACCTTGATTTGAGCTGCCCACCAGATAGCTCAGTGGATAGAGTGTGAACTCTTAACAAGGCTGCTGGTTCGACTCCTGCATAGGATGGTGGCTACGCCCACCCACAACTAATTGAACACAGCACCTTGAGCTGAGCAGCGTGACTGGACTTGGAGCTGAGCTTACTGTGCCCTCCACAATTAATACTGAAGGACAACAACTTGGCTGTTCCCCTTTCCCAATTCCCCAATGCTGCTCTGCCCCAATTCCCTAACACTGTTCCCCTCCCCCAATTCCCCAATAAAATCTTAAAAAAAAAAGAGCAGATGGGACTTCAAACTGACCTTGAGAAACATGCCAGAGGGTGCCAAAAAAATGCATACAAGTGGACACTTTGGTCAACATTGCTCAAGCAGTGGTTCGCCATAATCAGAAGTGTCTGGATGCTGATGGTAACCACTTTGAGCACTTCTTGTAATTGCAGAAGTCAACTGTGGCTTGTATTCATCTTTTGTTATTGGTATATATGAAGTATTACAATTTTAATAATATTGTTCTTTCTTAAAATATGTATGTATTTTGGCACCCTCTGTACAACTGCTATGCAGGTATAGAAAGGAAAGATATGTACTCAACCAAAAAGTGTAGTTGGCCAAAGTGTAGTTGTGTGAATTCAAATGACATGTTGTTCTAAGGAAAAGGAAAACATGGAGCTCCTTTTCCTTAGAACATGTAGAAAAATGGTTTTGCGGAGTAATATTAAGTGGCTATATTTACATAGAACTTTCTACATGACAAGACACTGCTTTAAATACTTTACCTACATTAACTTATTTATTCTTCTCAGTAACCTTTGAGATAGACAATCTTATTATTCCCCATTTGCAAATGAGGCAAGTCAATTCTGAGAGTTTAAATGGTTGGGCAAATTTATTCAGCTAGTAACTGACAGAAATTGGACTCAACACAGGTATTCTGACTCCATTACTCAAGCTCGTAAAGTAGATTAAAGCCAGCTTATGTAGCTTTGTGAATGCAGAATCTCCGTAAGTACCCCTCTGACTTTGCTAATTATTATTATGTGACCATGGGAGAAGTTGCAGAACTTGTAGACTTTAATTTCCTTTTTTTTTTTTTTTTAACTGAGCCATCTTGCCACCTGTTGGCAGCTCAGCGGCGGCTCAGCTTGGGCTGGGAATCAAACTGGCAATCCTGTTGCTCAGAACTCGCACTCTTGAGTGAGCTCTTAACCAACTGAGCCACTCGGCCAGCCCTCTATTTTTTTAAATAAGGTTGGAGTAGATCATCCCACAGTCCGTCTAAGCAAGAAAATTCTTTTTGTTTTGGTGACTTTTAGCCTATACACAACAGGGAACCATAAAAGCTTTTTGACAGAAAAGAGTCATGTCTCAAAGACTATTTTAGGAAATTATTCTAGCAGGAAAGGCTCTATATACTGGATTAGAAAAAAATACAGTCAGTGGACCAGATGGGACACCATTGCGTTAGCCCAAGCCTTCCCAAAGGGTCAATGTGGTAGCCAGAGAAAGTGAGGGGCATTACAGGGGGCAGAGTTAAAGGATTTAGTGGGGGGTGGCAGTGGTCCAGTAAGAATTGCATTACCACGACAGCCTGGGCCAGTTACTTACTAACTGGGATCCAAGGAAAGTTACCTATATTCTCTAAGCATCAATAAAATGGTAGTAATAAGACAGGATTGGTTAGGTTGGCATGGCAACATTGCAGAAATAAGCAGTCCCCTTATAGGAGTTAGGTAATGCAATAAATGTTGTTTTTCCTGTGCTCAAAAATGTGTCAGATTCTATCTAACTGTCCGAGATAGTCGCTCTCTCTATGGTGACCAGTGATCCAGGCTAGACAGATCCATGCCTCCACGTCCCAACAACAGGCCTCCTAGGAGCCACAGCAGAGGAGGAAAGAGCAAGCAGGTTATTCCGGGCTTTTTGCCGTCCCATCCTGTTGGCATTCCCTCTCACTATGCATCGACCGTCCTGCCTAATCTGAGGGCCTGAGTAGGGCAGTCTTCTTGCCCAGGAAGGAGAAGAAAACAGATATTGGTGATCGTTAGTGATGTCTATTAAAAACACCCAATTTATCTTAGCATAGTAATATTCCTAGCATATGATAGGTATCCTTGGTAACTGTTTTTTTTTTTCAGTTTTCTTGATAGAATTGGTATAGTAGGGGTAGAGAATAAAGAAGGCAAAGTTAAAAAATGCATATTTAAAGACATATTTTTCCTTTTTAATCTGTCACTCTATCCTTCCATCTTTCTCTTTGTATACACACACACACACACACACACACACACACACACACACACACACACACACACACCAGAGCCTATCAGGGAGCAGAGATACATCCTCAGCACCCTGAATCAATCTGTTTTCTCACTTTCCAGCCAAATAGCCATGGATCTAGCTATTAGCATTGGTGGGAGGGGAGTAATAAATCTATCTGGACTTCTCAGGTCTGCCCTACATTATTCCTTTCATTTTTTTTTCTTTGTTTCAGCATTTTGGGGCATTACACAGCCTGAATTTAGGTCTAGGTCTGCTAAACATCATTTTTGACATTTCAGGTCTATGAGTCTGAACTAGGGGGAGGCTGGTGTGTTAGGTAGGACGATCCCTTACTGTGCAGGAATGTATTGTACATGTTGGGATATTATCGTCTCTGCCACCTGTCTCTGAATTCTTCAAGCCCCTCTAATCATTGTGACAGATAAATTTGCTCTACACATTTCCTAACGCCATGGGTTTTGGAGTCCTCCCCTGGTGGGGAAACACAGTCTAAGGCTACGGATTAGAATCTTCTTACCGCAGGTGCTCTGATGATAGAAAGGATGGATAGTCGTGGTATAGGGAAGAAAACCAAAGAGTACATAAGAAGTATTAGACATTACAATCTTCATACTCAAATCCCTTTTAAGTTTAACTAGGTAAGACAGACCCTTCCCTTACAGTCAAGAATCTGCCCTTTATTGGAGGTGTTGTTTGCAAATATCTTCTCCCATTTGATTGCCTCTTTGTTTTGTTGATGGTTTCTTTTGCTGTGCAGAAGTTTTTTAATTTGATATTGTTCCATTCATTTACTTTTTGCTTTAACTTCCCTTGCTTTTGAGGTCAAATTCATAAAATCCTCTCTAAATCCAATTATTAACCAATGTCACCCCCAATAAATTTAATAAAAAAAGAATTTGCAATTATTGGAGTATATGTCATCTTTTAGAAATTTATCATAGATATTTTAAGCCTGGGCATACTTTATTATTTATTAATTCACTCATTCAACAAATACTTATTAGCACTCTGTATTCTGATAGATGCTAAGGAACTAAGATAAAAAACCTAAACGGTCATTAACGATGATACAAAAGCTTCCTTTGAACACAGGTATGCCATCTGAAGAAGAAAGTGGCAAGTTTAGACAGTTAAGCCTTTAGAAATCAAAAATTTATCTCAGTTACCTGAAAGTGGTCAGTTTATTATATTTACTCCCACCCCGTGGGATTACATATAGTCTGATTCTGTACTCCCTGAGAAACCTTCCGGTTGTTATATATCCCCTGCATACAGGAGGAAATAAAAAAGGTAGTACTGTATTTTGATGACAATTTTGTGTATTTGATCATTATTTTCTTTTTCGGCAACTTTATACAGTTATACTTATTTTTATATGTTGGCTTCCTTAGAGTCTTATTAATGTGAGTTAACATTCTTTAGTTCCATCAATTCTGAAATCCTGAAGAAATTGCTTCTCTGGGTCAGATGAATTCAGCAGCAAGATGCTACTTTGGAAGGTGCACATCTTCTCCGTATTAAGCCATGGCCTGACAGCAGGCTTTTTCTTTTATTATTTTATTTCTATACTAGTTCAGATTTGTTAGGGGGCTATGGGACAATGTATCTAACAGTTCCAGAACTGCTTCAGAAAGTGGCAAGAACATGGGATAAGTGTGTTCCAAGTGAGGGGGAGTATTTTGAGGGGGATTCATGGCAGTGTGTCTTTTACTGTAATTTTTTAATTTAAATTTAAACATGCACCATATTTTTTATCATTCCTTATAAATTTTAAAAGATATACATGCATGTAGTAGTCCCCCATCCTCAAAATTTTGCACTGCTGGCCACTTGGAAGTTTCTCTTAGGTTCTCTCTTCATGGAGAGAGCTTCAGCTGTTATAGAGGGACTGGAGTTCATGGGTATCTCCCTACTCTCACAGGGTGCTATTTTACGACTCTGCTCTTAAAAAACGAAAGAGCTAAACTCTTTGGAAAGTCATGGCCATAGTTTAGTGAAGTTGAATGCAAATGCATTTGTAGTAGGAACATTTTTCAAGGCTTTGGAGTTTATTCTTGACTGATTTGCTTTTTGGGCTTACTGATTGATTAGTCATGGTGGTTCTATCTGCTGATCAGCTCTAGCTACTTGCTCAACCATTTTATCTTCTGATTCATTTGTGCCAAGCATTGTGGCCACGGTTGCATCTCTCCCAGGATTTTGAGTGATTCTTGTTGGACACAGCCTAACATTTAACAGATGGACCTCCACTGCAATATTTTTTATAGTGCCACTCCTAAAGATGATTGAGAACCAGGGGTAATAGCACTACCCTTCTCTCTGTGAACTACTTCTGCCCTGTGATGCTGGGAGCATTTTCAAAGCTCTAACATTCAGTCTGCTCTCCCTAGAGTCCCTCAGGGGCAAACAGTAGAGGGTATTTTTTTTCTAAGATATCCAGGACTGTCTGACCAACTCCAGTTGTCCCTAAGCCCATAAGGCATTTGTACCACATTAAATAAATTAAGTAAAAATACCATAAAAATATAGGAAAATAGAAACAAACTCATTGAACATATAAAGATCCAATAATGGTAGTGAGTCAACAGTTCTGGAAGACATACAAAGAAGAACATGTACTGGTTAGGAGAAACATCAGTTGCCTACTCTTTCCAAAATGTTTTTAAAATTTAACAGGCACTACGTGTTCCCAGCCATCTGCTCTATATAAACATAAACACACCCATTAATGGGCCTCTGTGGAACTTCAAAACCAACTATTTGAAGGTCAAAAAAGTGCATTTTATTTCCACAGTACTGTTTTAATCCATTCTCCAGCTTTTGGTTTTTAGCCACTTTTTATTCACTCCATTATGAATGGCAGGTTCACTGCATTGGACATATTTGTGCTTTTTGTGTGTGACAGTAAAAATGAAAATGCTCATCTGGCTAAAGAGATATTTGTTCCACTACATTCCAGCCCAGTAAAGAGGGGATGGTGTCATACACAGCTGTGATCCACAGAGATGCTCAGAAAATATGCTGAAAAAAATGTAGCTTTCTCTCCTGCTGGCAAAGAACCGTTGCTAGGAAAAGATAAGTCAAAAAGGTGCCATGTTGCATTTGCCTGACATATACACCGATGAGTTTAGCCGACATCCTCCTACAGCAGTTAGCTGTAAGCTAGTGGTTAAGACAAGAAGCCCTGAAACAGAGGGATAGCTTTTGGTTATAGGCTACGTCGGGGGCAATTTATTATTAGGACAATTAAGACCATTCTGAAAGAAGATATTTAGTGTAACTGTGATTGAGTCAAGTTGGTGGCAAAAGGGAATTAAAACCCAAAGAGAGAAGGCTTCTATTTGTTTCTGGGAGAGCTAAGGAAGAAACCTATGAGAGTAAGAATAGTAAACAAACAAACAAAAAAAGAAAAAGAAGCCAAAGTTTTGTACAAACCTAAGAGTTCTCTGGCAATTTCCCAAATGGAGGTAATGTTTATAGACTACGAATAATTTATGAGTTGAATATTTCTGAAAATTCCTTTGAACTTTATGTTCTTGTTTATATAAAGCAGACTTGTGCCGAGTAAAATAAATGAGCAAATTTCCCTTGAGGTGTGCTGCAGATCAAAATATATGTTTTTTTCAATTATGCCCTGGTTTTTGGATCTTACTTCTAAATGCTTATGCAGTTTTAGGACTACAGAATCCCTAAGAAGTGGCATCTAAGCATATCTGGCAATTATGGGAAGGCAATAAGCACAAGCACACTTACAAGTGATATGTCTGGAGGAATGACTGAGGAGCACACACTGATAAGAATTCAACGGGGACGAAACTCAGTTCTCATTTATTCATAAGAAAATGAGTATAAATGAGTATAATTACAACTGGCACAGCGTTTTGCAGTTTACATAGTTGTTGTCCTTCCAAGTTCAGCGATCTTTACAATCAACTTGTAAGGTAAAAAGCACAGGTTTTATTCTTACCTTTGGAAATAGGGGACCAGAGGCCTTATATGACTTGCCTAACGCACACACGGTGTATGCAGAGAAGCCAATATTTGAACTCAGTTTGTCTTCATCCACACTCTGTGATCTCTCCAACCACCCTCCACTGTCATTCACATAGATTGTTGGACAGATATTCATTTCCTTAAATTAAATGCCTTAGCCATGTTTCAAAGGGAATTCTGCCCACTCTGTTGGGAAACTCTGGAAATGAGGCCAATACGTCTCTCTCTTATCAGGCACCAAGTCGGGTCCTTTCTGGGGAGTAACTGGCATCAATACTGCATTTGTAGTTACTGGCTACTAGTGTAGACTGAAAGACTCATGTCACCACTGCAGCTAAATTATCTACACTATGTTGGGGCAGTGCTGAGTAGGAAAGGGATACTGCTTTTGCACCCAACAGCAATTCCTGCCATAATAAGAGTTAGAGTTTAATACCTACGCGAACAGGCTTTAGCTTTGTGTGATGTAATTTTCCCCATCACGCTGGGGCAGTGTAGGTTTCCTGATTGCATGGTGAGGACCTCAGTAGGGGTGGCAGAATAGGAATGAGTCCCAGAGCCCTGAGGCCTCTGGTTTCAGTAGCTCTCCACCACTCAGCAGGCCACTCCTGTATTTCTCCAGGAGCAGTTGTTTCATATTGAGGGTCTGTCCTCACTGCCTGCTGCAGATGGCATGTTTATGCCCACTCCATCTTGGCACTTCTGATCATATTCTGTTCTCTCACTTTTCCTGAAATGTCTTTTCTCCTGCCTACCAAGCGTGGAAACCCTAGTCTCCCTCTATGGGTCAGTTAAAAATCCCCTCTTTTTCAAATATTTTCACCCCACATTAATCTTTGTCTTTTTCTCAGTTTCAAGCTCTAATTGTGTTTCTAACTCATAACATTTAGTGTTTGGGGATCATTTTAAGAATGTTTAGTATTTTCACATGTTTATTTTGTTTTACTAGTCTTACTGATCTTCCAAAATAAATGATAAAATCTCTACAGGACAAAGTAGGTTCTTTTTCAGTACCAAATTGCCTAAAATTCACTGCTGAGTGTATCAAGGTCAACAAATGGATGATTGCTTGTAAATCATTTGCATGTTTTATTTATGTAAGGGAGACATATCTTTCAGTTCCTCACGATGCCCTACACATAGAAGTTGCTCAATATTTACTCTTTAAATTAGATTAAAATGTCTTTCCCAGTTGCTTTATATTAGTTTCATGATATTTAGGCAGCTGCCTCAGAGTCTTCACAGAGATTTACTATTAAATTTCACTACTTTATGCATGCTTTATGTAGTATCAAAATCTATATTACAAAGACTTGGATATAATATTGGCATAATAATAAAAGTCACCAGATCAAGCTGGTAAAGTATTAATTTTTCTCTCACCAGGGTGTAGGATGTGGTATAATCACATCCTGTCTCTCTTTTTAAAATATTTTCCTTCTCTCCAATAATACAAGTTATATTGTTGTATTCTCATTGTAATTACTTAATATCTAGCAGTGAATAAAAATATACTGTATTCACCTCTGTCACTAGATATACACTATATATACACTATTTATATACAGAGGATGCCAAAAAATGTATACACATTTTAAGAAAGAAAAAAACTGTATTAAAATTGTAATACTTAATATACACTGATAGCAAAAGATGACTATAAGTCATGTTTGATTTCTGCAATTACAAGAGGTGCTCAAAGTGGTTACCATCAGCATAATTTTAATACAGCTTTTTTCCTTTTTAAAAATGTGTATACATTTTTTTGGCACCCTCTGTGCACGAGGCGTGCGTGTGTGTGTGTGTGTGTGTGTGTGTGTGTGTATCTCCCTGCTGCTTTAGCCATGAAATGATGCTGAATCAGAAAAAACAAGAGTCCGTAAAGGCCCATTAGCACATAGTCTTATTTCCTTTGTCACTATAAGAACATTTACGCTAATACTATCTCTAATGGGGTGAGGAAATGAGTCAGCACTCTCACACAAAGAAAAATGTCCCCAGTCTACTTTTCTTGTTGATTTGCTGTCAGCTTCTATTTGAATTAGACTTTGGGCCGAATACAAAACAGAACCATCTTCATTCCCCAATGATGATTTTTAGTATCTGTGCCTGGCTGCTCACTGATCAGGGTGAGGGAAGACAGATGAAACAAAACACAGCTTTTTGCCCCCCCCCAACACACACACACACACACACACACACACACACACACACACACCTCAAAGCCTGGAGGTTCCAGAGATGTAATGAACTATTTTAGGGGGTGCAAAGTACAAGAGAATTAAATGATGCAAAGAAAGAAAGAGAATTTTTGCAAGGATGGTTCTGTTCCAAGGTCCTAGGCTGTTATGCAATACTCTTTTTTGCTGTCCACTCTCTGATACCCTTCATCACAGAAGGAAGAGTCAAGTAGAATCAAATCATGCATGACAGATTTTATTTTTCAAATATTTTGTAACTGTCTCAACAACTGAAATGCAGCTGAAGTGACACTGCCTACCTTCCAAAGCTAGATCATAAAATATCATAGGACTTTCCCTAGACTTCATTCTCTCCTCTTCTCTTTTCTCTCTCTCCCCCACCATCTCCCTCTTTGTCTCTCTCTTCTCTCTCTCTCTCTCCTTTAGAACTCAGCCACCAGCTGTGAAGAAGCCCTAATTCCCCAAGTGGAGAGACTCAAGAGGAGAGAAACTGAGGCCCCATTCAAAACCCATCAACTGTCAGACATGAGTGAATGAGCCCTGAAAGGAATCCAGCCCTCAGCCTCATGATGTTCCAGTTGATAGTGGGGAATAGAGAGCAACTGTCTCTATTGAGCCCAGTCCAAATTCCTGATCAATAGAAGTGATAGCATAATAAATGGTTGTATTGTTCTACTACATGTTGGAGTAATTTATGCAGCCATATTAAGTGAAACAGATTTGGGTATTTGGAAGTACAGTATCGTAGCAATAAAATCTAAAACATGTTCCATCGGGAACATCTGATGGGCCGAAGCTAGACCGCTCTTGAGAAGAATGTTAATGAAAGTCTAAAGGGCCTCCAAGTGATTGTTAGGAAAAGTCTGATAGCCTTCAAGAATGCTGTGAGGGAAGCTTAAAATGAGTGTATGGAAATATTATTGCAAGATGGAGTAAAGGAGACTCTTGTTGTGAAGTGATGAAATATTTATTTATAGTAAAACGCAAAACAGAAACTATAGCTAGTGAATTGATAAATCTAGCTAAGGACATGTTTAGGCAGACTTTAGAAAGTACCTTCTGACTTTTTCTCCATGCCTATGGAAACTAAAAAATGAATGGTTCTGTTTTTAACAAAATTTCAGAGGACATATGAAGGAGATAGAACTTGGGTTTGAAAATAAATCTTTCTTATTCCCTGCCTCTTCAAGATTCTCAAATTAAGAAATGGTTTTATAGCAAAGATAAACTCTAGGATGTGACTCTAGACTCTGGTTAAGATAAGGCAGTGCCTGAGAGAGTCATTCTGTTAGATACAGGCCCTCTACAGCTCTTCAAGGATTGCCTCATAGACCCTCTCTAAGAATCATAAACACAAAGCCCCACAGCAGCAGCACAGGAAACCCAATGTACAGAAAGCCTTTTGTGTAATGAAATGTATTGTATGCTGATTCATAAGAAACCTTAATGTTTTAAAGAGAATTGTATCACTTTGGATTAACAGGGAAACAGGCAATATAAAAAGAGGCCTTATAACACGCAAACTTTTGATCGTTAGGAAGCAGGATGAGAAAACGACTCAATTTCAAACACTGGCCATTTCTCGTGGAAACAAGAATGGCTCAGAAGTCAAAACCATGATCCCAGACAAACCCTGTAGGAAGTATGACTGAGGCCTAATTAAGGAACTGGTACTGGGGACTGGACGTATGATTGGGCTTTAAATGTGCTATGGACCAAAGAATGCTGTGTGTATCATAGTTTTCATTTTTTGTGAACAGAGCCTCTATATCACTGGCTGTTTAATGCCTACTGTACCACTGTAGATGGGCTATGTGAATGGAAGGTCACTTGCCTCTTTAGTCGTGAGCTGTTGGAAATGAGTAACTTATATTTGAAGCACTGTAATGAAGGCAACTTGTCTGCACGTGGACCTGATACAGATCACAAAATCTGGGATCTCAAGCCTAAATCAGACGCTGTATTAGGGTGATGTATTGAGGGTATTAGAGGGAGTATATTTGGCATGTTGGGGGATGGGAAACACTGGGACAGAGGGTAGACAATGGCAGATTTTGTTTTCCAAAGTGGCCATAGCAATATTCCAGAACCACATTCCAGAGCCGTGCCATTCCCTATCAAGAAGTAAAGACTATTTTTGCTTCTGGCTTCAATTAATATCACGCAGTAGAAATGATGTTACGTGATTTCTGAGGCTAGGTTATGAAAGATGATATGACCTTCCTGGCTCTTTCTCTTTGCATGCTTGTCCTTGAAGCCCCAGATAGAGAAACCCGTTTAGAGAAAGCCCGTTTAGAGAAACCAGATGGAGAGTAACTGAGGCTGCTGGCCATCAGCCAGTGTAAGCCTCTAGACATAGGAAGAAATGAGTCTTTGGATCATTGTAGGCCCCAGGTGTCACATCCATCTGAGGCCCCAGACACAGTGGGGCAGAGAAAAGCTGTCTCTGCTGTGCCCTGT
This sequence comes from Hipposideros armiger, assembly GCF_001890085.2. Lineage (NCBI taxonomy): Eukaryota > Metazoa > Chordata > Mammalia > Chiroptera > Hipposideridae > Hipposideros > Hipposideros armiger. The sequence goes on along the minus strand of NW_017731947.1, from coordinate 820,595 downwards.
CCGAATTACCGACCCCCAGAGTCCCTGAGTATAACAAATGGCTGTCTCATGCCCCTATGTTTTGGGGCAATTTGTTACAAAGCAATTGTATCCGGAATGCTAAGAAACCGAAGGCCCCTTATAACTTCTCCATCCATGCGGGGTAGGGAGGGCTCTAAATCCAGAGTGCCTGTGGTCTTGAACTCAGTATTCTGGTACCAAAGAGCTTATATTTTCAGATAAACACCCTGTGCATTTTTAAGTCATCGTTCTGTGTGCTTGACACTGGAATATGGGGATGGCTGTGATACTGAAAAGAGAATTTATGTAATATCTCAATAGAAAATGGCAAAACAAAGTGCAACTCCCAAATTAGGTTAACATATAAATATTGTATTGTTATTACTAAAAATATATAAACAATTAAACCAAATATTGACTTAACATTGTCTCTGTAATTAATCATTTTAATAATTGAAACCACAAGCTTAAAATCTTAAATTTTATGAAAGAATAAATTCAAGGTTTTAAAGAAGCAGGATTGACCAACATGAATATTTCTGACTTTGAAACTCATGTCAAACCCATAGTAACTCACAAAACCCACCACCTCTGAAATCATTCTTAATTGTGATATGAGTAAAGACCTACTAAACTTGTCTTAGCACAGTGGAAAGGGAAGAAAATTAGATTTTTATGTATGACTGAAAAAAATAATGTCCTAACTAGAGAGCCACGCTGAAGTAGCTGATATTTTTCTGCCCTACCTAATGTGCCAGTAATTTTAAAAGGTTATGTAGAGGGGTAGTAGGTTGGGGGAGGGGAGCTATCATGTCGTGAGGGGTGTAAATGTCTAACTAGTACATTATTTTGTACACCTGAAACTACTACTGCTACTAAAAAAAGGTTATGGAGAGGACGCAGTAAATGTAAAAATGCTTTCCTTTTACAAGGGGACCTTTAATTATGCTTAAATAGAAATTCAAATGCAATGCAGAAATTAGCAAGTAATTTTTCTGAACTTGCATAATCCTTAACACCCTCTTTCTGTTCAATGATATTTGAATTTCCTTCTTAAGGAGTAAGAAAAATGCAAACTCATGAGATAAAACAATTCCACTTACTTAGTATATTTTTCCCTTAGCTTTGAGCATCTAGCTGAATGTCCCCTACTACCAGTGAATATGACAGGAGTTTCTTTCTCCTGACCCTGCACCTTACTAGGCTACTTGCTAGAAGCCCAGGCAGTGCCTGCATTTGTCTCTGAGGTCCAAGCCCTGAGGTATTAAAAGGGAATCTTCACAATGAGAGCAATGCTGAAGGCTAACCTTTCCCTCTGTCACAGCTGAGTGACATTGCCAGAACTGTAAGCTAAGAGTTTTCCATATTTTATTTATAATCTTCACCATAACTCTCACAGGTAGTTATGATTTCCCTCATTTTGTAACTGATGCAAATTAGACTTCAACCCTTTACCAGGTGGCCCCAGAACACTTAGCTAATAACAGAAGGAGCCAAGGACCCAACCTGAATCCATCTGACTTCCAAGTTCATGCGCTTTCAAATGTAATAAGTTGCTTCTTTTAATAAAATGAATAACACATGCTTTTATTTTTCTATAAAAGGCTTTGTAAATCATAATATTCCACATGAATTTAAGAAAGTCCTCTCAAAGTTATAATTTAATTTTATAAGGATAAGATATGACCCATTGTTTCTTTATCTCTGAGCACTCCTCCTTTCTCTTGTGTGCTAGAGGTATTTTGAATAAATGGCCTCTATTTCTAGGGATAGGGTGTGTGTGTGTGTGTGTGTGTTTGGATAATATACACCTACATATACTATTTCTTTATATATGAGTATATTTGCCTGTATATTCATCTTAAAGGGACACAGACAGCATGATATACATGCCATGGTGTAGCACAGTTTTTACAGCTTCTGCTGCCAAACTTTGATCAACAGATGAAAAGGGTTTTTATCACAACCGAGGGTACATATTTTTATAGCAATACCTGTCACAAAAATCGCATTGCTGAGTAAGGCATAGGATGTGCTGCAGCTCAGGAACCACTTGTGCGCCTGAGAATTAAGACATAATATGACATCAAGTTGGCAGCAAAGAAAGGAGATGTTTGAGGACTTCGCCTCCTGATGGGTGGTATGGGAGAAAGCGGTGACAATGGGATTTCACCCCGGGAATGGCCAATTTTGTACTATGATGCCTCTGGGGAGTTTCGTAAGATTGTGAATGCTCTTGTGGTATTTTAGGTCATGTAATGTCTCTCAGTACAACTCCAATTTTTCTTATACTGAAATGTGGCATAAACAGAAAAAAATAGGTTGAGAATCACTGTTTCATTTATGTACCCTTAGTTACACTATGTCCAGTTCTACCTTCTGAATTCCACCACTGAAAAATCCATGACACATACTTGTCTTGTCCTCTGTAAGGATGGCCACAACGTGCCTCCATTCTTCAGAGAGCATAGCGATGTTTGTTGATGTGGATGCAAAATACAGTAGTCTCAATGGCACTTTTTATGCTTAGAGTTGTAAGTCGCTGATGTGGTGTGCTCTATATCTCCATATAGCACAAGCTAATTCTCCTAAAATTTTGCTTTCTTCATATACCATCAGGTCATTTCTCTCTTTAAAAATCTGAAATCCACCCATGTTGTCACAAATATCAGTACTTCATCTTTTCTTATGGTAGAGTAATATTCCATTGTGTGTGTGTGTGTGTGTATATATATATATATATATATATATATATATATATATATATATGGATGGATCTTGAGATTATTAGGCTAAGTGAAATAAATCAGACAGAAAAAGTCAAGAACCATGTGATTTCACTCATATGTGGGATATAAAACTGAAAGCAACAAAGGAACAAGACAAACAAACAAAGAAAAACTCACAGACACAGACAACAGTTTAGTGGTTACCAGAGGGTAAGAGGGGAGGAGGGGTGGTAGATGAGGGAAAAGGGGGTCAAATCTATGGTGATGGAAGGAGAACTGACTCTGGGTGGTGAACGCAAAATGTGATATATAGATGATGTATTATAGAATTGTACACTGGAAACCTATGTAATTTTACTAACCATTGTCACCCCAATAAATTTAATTTAAAAATCTGAAATGATTTCCCATTTCTTACAGGAAAATGTCCAGACACTTTAGATCAGTGGTTCTCAACCTTCCTAATGCTGCAACCCCTTAATACGGTTCCTCATGTTGTGGTGACCCCCAACCATAAAATTATTTTCATTGCTACTCTATAACTGTAATTTTGCTACTGTTATGAATCGTAATGTAAATATCTTTTTGTTTTCCAATGGTCTTAGGTGACCCCTGTGAAAGGGTCATTCAACCCCCAAAGGGGTCGCGACCCACAGGTTGAGAACCACTGCTTTAGATGAACATTTGAAGAATTTCAAGTTGCTACTCTATCCTGTTTTAGCATAGAAGCTAACTTCTCAGTTTACCAATCTATTATTTGCTGCACTTATTATTGCTTACTTGACGATGGCCACTTTTGGTCACACTATATATCTCCATTTAACTTTCTTATTTATGCTTCTCTAAACCAAAACTAAATCACTAAACTCCTTCAATTAAAACAATTTTCAATTCCAAACTGTGCTGCTCACGCCTACTCTGATCTACTTTAGAAAATTCCCTTTTTTTATCATTGGGTACCCCATTCCCATTGATTTCTCTAGAATCTATTTTTTTTCTTCTATTAATGTTTAAAAGTTTTTCTCTTTAATTAGGGGTGGTGTCAAAGTGTTCATTTTTGTGGTGGTGGGCTCTAGCTCCCACTTACTTCATTTAACACAGTGGGCTGCAGATAGGATTGATTAACCAATTGAACAATTCATTTGTTCATTAACTCATTCATTTAGTACCATGAGACATGGGTTGTCTCCTGTGCAAAATGTTACTTGGCCACAGAAGAAAATTATCTAAATCAAACACAAAATAATGAAAAAGGAAAAAAATATGACATTAATAAAATTACAGTACCAAAAATAAATAAAATGGGCTCAGGAGGGAAGACTTAGTATACCACTGTTTTAAGATACATTGATTCTATAAATGATAAGGGATTACTATTTTTGTTTGTTTGGGGGACCTAAGATAATTAGTAACAGAATAAAGGAATTGATACTGTTTCTATAGATGTCAATGGCAATCATCAGACTTTACAGTTCAAATAGTGCTGCTCTATTAACTGTAAAATTAGTCTAAGGTGATAATATCTGGGAAACAAAGAATTTAAGTCTTGTGGTGATGTACTTTTGGAGGAAAGAGTAGACATGATAAAAGAAAGGTTTAGAACATAGGAATTAGTATCAGAAATCTCTACCAGTCCTTGTTACCAATTTATACTTGTTGCAAACTTCAGGAACTTTCAGCACCTCATAATAAAATTAAAATATTAAATATTTTATGATTATATGGTAAACAAAAACTCTACCTACATAAAGATTAATAGTAATGAAATTAATCATTGGTTTATATTTCCTTTTAATTCAATATTTCTCAGAATTTTCAACAATAGTAAAATTGAATCATTTGAGATTCTCATTTTTTTCTCTTAATTATGCTCTAGTGGAGATACTATTGCCTTTTAAAGAATTATAACATAATTTTGTTATTATAAATATGATCCCCCAAATCATGATGTATAGAAATAAAATAAGCTGAGGTTAAATTTTTTTACATTTTCATTTTAAATTATACAATTGTATAATTGTTATAAATATATAGAAAACATTCCTTAAGTACAATTTGGAAAATAAAGTGTGAGGTAAAAACAAAACCACACATAATCATATATTAAAAGATGAAATATTTAACACTTTAGCTTCTATACAATTCATTTATGTACTATATTAAATACATACAACTTTTGTCATCAAACTGTCAGTTTAGTTTTTCTGTTATTCTTTTCCATTTTAATCAATAAAGGATACTTTTCCTAACCACTGGATAAAATATCAACACGGCTATGACATTGTGCACAATCTGAAATAACAGACAGTTTCTTCAATTTGCAGACATAGCCCCATTCATAATTTGAATGCCCTGTCCAATATAGTAAACAGAATTCTGAACTTGATTTACTACTAATTAATCTCCCCATCCCAACTCAGGTCCTTCAGGTTGGAATCCTGCACTTGGCATGGAGAGAGGGTGTCTTCTCATTCTTTTCCCAATTATCTATCTTAACCTCCATCTGGCAGTAAGATTTGGGAAAGGAGGAGAAGAAACAAAGAAATACGCCCTACTTGACTGGTGTCAGCAAAAGCAAGCTCTACACGTTCTGTAGTCCATTGGAGACATTAAGGCTGAGTCCCTCTCTCCTGTAATTTTCTGACTTAAGTGAAAACACTTTTCTCTATGGTTGCTACTTGGGAACCTTCTTTAGGCTCTGGGTTTTTATCTGAGCTTCTGTTACTGTGGTCCCCACTATTCTAAACAGCTATATATTATTTCACACTATCTTTTCTCCTGTTGGCAACATCTGGTCCATGAGAAATGTGTGCATCTACATCTCATTCCCAGAAAAAAAATCAGATTTTGCAGGACCGTCCTAACATAGCAGCACTATTTTAGCTGTGCCCCCAAGAAGTTAGGAGCCTTTATTTTCTTATCTGACCTTCTGAGTATTTCTTTAGGACAGTATCTTAGTCCATTCAGGCTGCTATAGCAAAATACCAGAAACGGGGTAGCTTCTAAACAGGAATTTATGTCTTACAATTCTGGAGCCTGAACGTCTGAGAGCAGGGAGCCAGCATGGTCAGATGAGGGCCCTTTTCCAGGATGCAGACTTCCTGTATTCTCACATGGCATAAGCATCAGGGGAGCTCGCTCAGCTGGCCTCCTTATGACTTAATCACCTCTCAGAGGCTCTACCTCCTAAATTTCATCATATTAGTCATGAGGAATTAAACATGTGAATTTGAGGGGACACACACATTCAGACCATAGGCATCAGGTTCTGACAAGTGGAAGAAGTACGTCCTTCTGAAGTTTAAATTTATATTTTCATTTCAGTTACATACTGAGTATAATTTTTCTTTCACTTTCCCTGTTGTAATTTTTTTTTTTACTTTATATATTTTTAGGCTGCTCTCTGATTCAGATACATGTATTTTAAAAATCAAATCAAACTCTCTTTGATTTTGTGATTATTTCTGCTCTGAAAGTCACTGACATGTAGATAACAGAAAGTCTTCTACCTTCTGAGGTATATCTCCACCATAAACATTCTTTTCTCTTTGCCTAAGTGACATCAAATTATCATTTTCCTTCAAATGTTTGGGCTTCTTTAACATCTCTTTCATCTGGCCTTAATAATTAAATGTTGGAATTCCTTCCAGTTCTAATTAGGGCCTGCTTTCTATCACCCACTGCCATAAATTTAGTTACTATCGGAATATTGATCATTTTGAATTTATAACTCTATTGCAGCAGTTTCTCTTAACTTCCAAACATGCATTTACTTTTCTATTGAACACCTTTGCCTGGCCAAATCGTATGACTACAAATTATACAATGATACCCAACCTCTCCTAATTAGTGTTTGCTATCTAAGCAAATAGCTCAACAAATATCTTGCTCCTAGTGTACATAGGATTTGTATTTCACCCTTTGCTCTCTCTTAGCCCCTAGATTCAATCACCAAGCATTAGTTTCCTTATCTAAACATCTCTGAGTCTTTTATTTTCTATGAATTTCCTCTGCCATCCAAAGTCCTATCAATACCATTACTTATCTTGATACTGCACTATCTCCTAGCCTAGATGGACCCCAATTCCTCTTTCTCTTTCAAGATAATTCTCTATAATAAAATTGACTTAAAAAAATACTCTTGAATATTTTCTCTTGTACAAAAACTCTCTAATCGTCCTCTATTTTCTTTTTTCCGAAGTATTGTATTCAATTTAATGCTATTGTGAATACCTTTCTTAATTGTTTTAATATTGTTGCTTGCTATAGAAACAATTGATTTTTATATATTTTATGTATTTATCCTCTATTTTCATTAGAGTAAAGCCCCAGAGTATTAACATTGCGCAAGATATTGTATTGTACAATAAGTTAAATCATGTTTATATTTTCCCCATCTCCTCATAAGATACATTCTACCTAAATGAGTATAGCTGCCTATTTTGTTTCTATTTTGTGTTCTTTATCATCTTAAGATCTTTGCATAAACTACTGCCTTACCTAAATTATATGCTACCAACCCCTTTTCCATCCAACCACACACTACACTCCTTCCACACATACTCTTTATTTAGTAATGTTACATACTATGTAACTTCCTCAGAAGACTTCTGAACTCAAGGCAGGTTGGGTCTTGCCATGAATTATATTAATTGTTGTCCATACCTCTCATTTATACCTGTTTATTCAGTGTGTCTCTAAGGCTGACTGCAAAGATATAGACTATGTGTATTTTATTCACCCCTGTCTGCCTGAACTTTAGAACATTCATTGCTCAACATTGAGTAGGTACTTAAATATTTATTGAATAAACTATATATAGTTCAATTCCAACAGCCTGAATAGGAAGAATAGGTAAAAAGGTTAAGCAAAGAGTTCTTGATCCATTTGCTATAGTTGTTACAGGGATATATAAAAAACTTTCACAACAGTTTTTGGAAGCTTTTTAGATACTTTTTGGCCAGGTGACTGGTGAAGTTCTGAAGCTAGAAAAAATTAAGTACAACTCCAAAGTCCTTTCCTGTAAAAAAAAAAAAACCTCCTCACTTCACATCACCAGGTTTAATAGACCCTTATATGTTTATCAGTCACAGTATTCATTCAGCTAGAGAAAAAGAGGAAATGAAGAGGAGAAGAGAAAGAAATTTTTAACAGATGCTACCCCTGTAGAATTTAAGGCATTTCAAAATTATTCTTTATACTCTTGGTATTTTACATATGACTATACACATTTTTAATTTCATATTCATAATATGTTTTTGGATATAAAGTATTATTAAAGAAAAGACTAGATCACACACACATGTTTACATGAATTCAACTAATGTTTAGTAAACATTCTAGGTGTTCTATTAAACTCAATTTTATGACTTTTATTTTTCCATTATTTATCCTCAAGAGAATCCAGGAAATAACACTAGAAATTGAGAAATATCTTTTTCTATTAATGCTATAATGAGTCTGAGAAACAAGATTTGCTATGTAGACATGCAATAAACTGGAAGTTAAGAGATACTGACTGTCATAGACTGTCATCCTTGAGAATATGTGTGTGAAGGTCCCTCAATAGTGTGTTAATGTGTGTATGTATGGATGCATGTAAGCATATATACATGTATATATAATGTGTGTATGTATGTATATATGTAGTAAAATTATAGGCATAAAGGCATTAAGTTGCAATGTGGCTCAAAATAGAAGGTAAATTTCCAAATTACATTAAAAAATTTCACTCTAGTTTGCTGTCTGTCACCACGTATCACTAAGAAATTTGTAACTCTTAAAAATTGACATGAGTTGCTAAATTTTAGTTATTTCAGTGGGATTTGCAATATAAATACATCTACAGATAGGAAGAAACCTGGGCATTTGTCAAGTATTCTCGGCTTCCTTAAGTGAAATCCCATGAGGCTATGCAGCAGTTCTGTCCTTCGGTGAGTAATGGGATAACTATACGGGAATACTGTTTTAGGATTGATGTGCTCTGCTTGGGTATAACTCATTTAAAAAATCATGGAAAATATCAAATCGATCCTTCCTATTTTCAAGTTAAATCATATTCAGAGATAAACTTCATTCTAGGCATCTGTGGTCTTGTCACTTTCTATTCCTATTTTCTCTCAGTCATCAGTATTCTGATTTGGTAGTTTTAAAGATAATAACTTTTAGCCCCGTTATCTGCCACGAGGCTTTATAGGATGGATGATACTTCCTGTTTTCAATGATGGTGTTTGATTGCTAAGATAGTCTATCTCATGTTATCGATTTAGGAATGGAGCAATATAAGAGTAGACCAATCAACTCATTATCTTTAGAGCAGTAGATCCTGTTGTGCACATAAGACCTAAGTCTTAAGTCAGTCTGCTGTATTGCTGGAAATTCTGGGAACAGACTATCATTCTCTTCATTGCTGATTATGAACCAGGAAACATGGGAGTTCTGGGTATTTCTGACCATTATCTTTGCCTTGCAAGGATAACCACAATTAGGATAAGAAAAAAAAAAAAGGCTAAAGAGACAAAAACAAACCAGGGTTTTGGTAAAATCACTGAGCCACCACATAGCATCTTATCTGAAGCTTTAAAGTGGGACATTCATTCGAATGAACATATAACTTGACTTTTTTATTAGGCAGTTTGAATAAAGTAAACTGTGACTTGCATCTAAAGCCATGTAACAAATCAAAGAACCAAATTTGTCCTTTAATTTTCATAAATAGTAAGTCTATATAATTAAAATACAAATGTATTGCTCACCTGAAAAAATTGGTAGTATGAACATATATATATATATGTGTATATATATATATATATATATATATATATAAATGGTATTCTTATCAGATTACCTGAACATAGCACCTATAACTAGATTAGTGGGGACCCCAAATGTTCATCAAATTGAAAAGTTACCAAATGGTGACACATAGTTTTGGTCATTTCTTTCCTCTTAAAGTTAAGACACGAGCTTAATTTCCCACTTAAAATATATCCTGTAACTTGAATGTTAATACAATAAAATTCAAAGCTTCATGACCCCAAGTCAAGTCTGGAAAGAATAACAGCAGCAAACAAGAATAACATAAATATAAAAACTATTTTATAACCAATTATAATTTATAGACATCAGCCAAAAGATGATAAAAAAAAGTGAGAAAGAGTGCTTTCAAATTCAAAGGCGAAATACTGCAGAGTAATGTCACAAGATGCATGAAATTCTTGCTATAAACCAGATTTATGCTTCCAGAGAAGCAACATTCTGCAAAATCACTTAGTCAATGAACCAGGAGACCAAACAAATATACTGCTGGACTTGAAGGTTGCAGTGTGCTTTCCCCCATTTACCTAGAGCATCTTTACCCAACTGAAGTTTAAACTAGCAACAAAATAAATCATCTAAGCTTTGAGTAGTGAAGAGGAAAACATAAGGTTAACCTATCTAGGTATGTTCATTTCTGGTCACGAAACCTAAATAAATGTCAGTGTCGGTTGGATATCCAAGTCATATTGCCATAACTAAATTATGAATCATCTCATCAGAAATGGATCGATGATCAATAGCATTTAGGGAATAGACTTTTCATGTGCATTGTGCCTTTATAGTTTTTATACATGAAATTTAAAAAACTGGATAAGTTTAGCACTAAATAGAATAAGTAGATTCCCTTGATAATTATTGATTACACATAATTGGTTAAAACATTCATTGCAAATAATTACAAAATTGTTGCTGATGGTGATATTTTGGATATTCTTAATATAGAAAAAATTATCATATGGATTGACCCAATTAGCAAACTATAAAAAGTTTGAAAGATCAAGAAGATCTAAATCTTCATTTGTATGTTTTCACTGCCTACCAGGAATGGCTGAATTTATTCTTTTTACTGATTTTAACTTGTTCTCTTCCATAAACTGTTCCTGAAAACGGCCTGCAAAAAATGTAGGTAAGGGTATGTAAACACAGTTGTGATTTATGCTAATAAGCAATGATGGAGAAGACCACTCCCTTAGTTCTACCTGTAATTATAATTATCTTATGTAAGTAGAGATTGCAGTATTTCAATTCTTGTCTACATTTTTTCCCTAACACATTGAGGCTATATTCATATTAATTAACATTCCTTAACATTATTTTGAAAATGTGATTTGAAAAAATGTCAAATTCCTGGACTCTCGCCTATATTATGAATACATAAATTTTCCTATCACTTTACATGGGATAGAGCATTGGAGGAAAGGGACTGTACAGAGAAGGCAAAACTAACCACATCAATACTTTCACTCAGTTTCTATTAGAGTCCACGTTATGGTGCCAGAAATGGTTGCAGAGAGGAATTCATTCACATAACAAACAAGTGTTTAATTTTTATAATGTACTAGGTACTATGCTAGATGTTGGAGACGAAACACTAAATAATTATGTGGTCTTTGATTTTGAAAGGTTTATACAGTGATCTAGTAGAATGAAGCAGACAAGTGGAATAGGGACCAAGATAAATGTGAGCACCAGAGCTCTGTAGCAAAGGGAATGTTTTACTTGGAAAGGTGGCGCCTAGCTGAGTCTTAAAAATCAAGTGGGCACTTTCTAAGTGGATGGAGGTGGAGGAGAGTCGGAAGTGTGAAAGGGTCATCCTAAGAGAAGAGAGTATATGAAGAAGCCATGCCTAGTTAAAAGCCACAACACACTCTATATGCTCACATAACATTGGTGGTGCTTCTCACGCAGCTGAGAAATTTAGAACCTAGCTGTGCATCGGTACTTTTGTGACAATTCTATATCAAGTCAGGGGGATCATGGATTTTAATTATTTCTGCCACTGAGTTACTCATTTATAGGTGGTATCTGTTGACATACAAATGGAAGAAATAATTTAGTGGGAATACGTAATGTAAAAATTGAAGCAAGTCAGGAACAGAATTCTGGAAGCATCGGCAGTCTGAAAGGTGAACAAGGGGCCACAGAAGAGAGTTCAGAGGAAGGGAGTGATGAAGTATCAGATGCTACAGAGAAGTTGAGTGAAATAGGGTGACGAGCAGCATTTGATTGACAATTAGGAAATCGCTGGAGTAGGTACCTGAGCCGTCGTGGCTTAAAGGGCAAATGGAAGGTGAAGAAATGGAGCAAGTGAGGATATTTCTCTCTTGAAACTTGTATTTTACAGAAAACAAAACTACAAACTGGTAGGCAGAGCTAATGTAGTGCTCTTTTTCGTTTTTCATTTTTCTTGGTTTCCCCACCACCTTTTCTTATATGGAAGAGAACTGAGCACAGACAGGGACAAAAATAGAAGAAAAAAGAGCAACAACAAATTGTCCCAAAGAAAATGAAAAAGAACCTTAATAAAGACACAAATGGATAAATGAGCCTTGACAAGTAGAATGTACAGTTTCCTCAAATACTGCAAAAAAAAAAGGGGGGGTGTCAGACTATTTCTGTTTACATTTCTCATTTATTCAGTTCTTTAGATTCCACGTATAAGTGAGATCATATGGTATTTGTCTTTCTCTGACTGACTTATTTCATTTAGCATAATGTTCTCTAGGGCCATCCATATCGTTGCAAATGGTACGATTTCCTTCTTCTTTATAGCTGAGTAATACTCCATTGTGTAAATGTACCACAGTTTCTGAAACTAATAATAATAAAAAAATTAATTTAAAAGAAAAGGAGGGGGCTGTGGGGCAGGCAGTTTATGGGATGATAAATAAATGGAGGGTGTGCTTGGTACTCTCAGTAGTCTTTATAATATAGATGGCAGGGTCATTTTATTGATGAGCAAGAATGAATATTTGGCTTAGGTGGGAGACGGGAGAATGAAAAGAGCACAGGATTTGAAATCAGAAGATCTGGAATGGACTTTGGGCTCTGCCTAATGTTAGTGCTTCACCTTGCATAAATCAGTAACTACCTCTGAGTTCCAGTGTTCACGTAAGAAAACTAGAAACAGTGATATCTGTTCTACCATCTTCATATGATTATTTAGATGATTATATAATTATACATGTGAAAATAGACAATATATCAAGTTTATGATTAGTTTTCAATCAAATTAGATCTCTGTAAAATGATGGGTTTGTTGGTCAGGTAAAAAGAAAATAGGTTGAGCTAGAATATAAGTTGGAGAGTACATATTAACTTGTTTAGTTGTAATTTGTGATTCCATTTTTCATCCACCACCTCAATGAAACAGGCCTATATGTCATAGGATAGGCTGTACATAAGTGCTAACACTTCAAATTCATTTTTCACTTGCTAAGCATGATAAAAGAATATTTCATGAAATTAATTCTCTATTTTGGCAAGGGCTAAAACTGTGCAAATAAGTACAACACAAACGTAATCTGTTCTGTTTTATCGTCTCACTGTCATTTCAAGGTCCTTTTGGGATGCCATATGGGCTGCTTTATTGCTTGGATGAAGTTTACAAATAAAAATGAGTAAATAATTTTTGGAGTTTCTGCTAAGTAAAATTAAGTTGGAAGCAATGTCAAGTAAACAACACATATAATTATTTCACAAAGGAAATAAGGATTTATTACCACTGAGGAGACAAATATCTGAATTATGGTTTATTGAATATACAAAAATTCTTGTATCCTCTGTATATCAGATCTGCCACTTATTTGAAAGTCATGCTTTTTATTATAATAAATAAATTAATCATTTCCCGGCAAGTTATTATGTTTTCGAATATGTTAACATGTCTTATTTATCCTTTTGAATGTCTACTAACAAATACAACCATGACGCATTGTTATTCTTTCCTAAAATAAAGTTATGAAGTGAAGAACAATGTAATTATTGACAGGAATAGCTTTTAGCTTATTTAATAGTGAGGCAAATGTTTTAAAGCAAAATTTAATTTGTGCTCAGGAGAAAAAGATGGTCATCAATTGATGTGGAAAATGCTTCAAAAAATTTTGCTCATCACAAGTGTATATCTTTAGAAAGCCATGAAACAAACAAACACAAATCAGGAAATCATTACATAACAACTAAGACATTTTTTTTTTCATTAAATTGAGGAAATTCTTTCAAGCAAATACATAGTGCTAGGTGGATGTCTTATTAAGACAATAGGTATCTGAACTGTGGATAACTTTAATAATAGATTTGTCTCCATAGTTCATCTATCTGGTGTATAAAGACCTTCCGACTGACTTTTATATATTAACACAATTTTGATATCATATCTTTGCCAGCTATTGGAAATATTTTCTTTCTATATCAGAGAATTATCTAAGTAATTATATAACCATCAACAACATTTTTATTATTAAAGTAGTCCTCATTTCTAGAGAACATAATTACAGCCTACATTTAGATATAGTGCCTCATTGACCTAGCTAAAGTCCATGATGTTGATGGGAAAATATCATCTTCTTTTAAAGATTGGAAAGCTGGAGGTGAAGTCATATAGCTTATAAATTTCAGTAAGAAACCATAACTTGGTTATGAAAATCTAGATTATCTTTTTCTTCTGGAGACTACAGTTTATAGCTTACATTAGTTAATGGTTTACAGCTAATAACTGTCTTATGCATTATCTCATTCAATCATCTGAAGAACTGTACATATCAAAGAAGCATCAATATATCCATTTCGTAATTGAGTACCATAATAACAAAAGGAATTAAATTTCCTGTCTGACATAAAGTGTATGTAAAAATTCCAGTACTAAATCAAACTCTATGTAGCCTTTTAACTCTGTGATCAATTCTGATTAAGTATCCTTTAACTACTAATCATTTTCTTTTCAATTAGTTGATTTGTGATTACAGTGATGCCTCAGTTTTCAAACCTCCCTGAAAAGCAGAGCTTCATAACCCAGTCCATTCTCTCCTCCAAGTTATTGTTGAAAAATACAGCAAAGTAGGGCCGGCCGAGTGGCGCGATGGTTAAGAACTGGCTTGGGACGCCAGAGGGCCCCGGTTCGGATCCCACATATGAGGGCCAGTGACACCGCCCTCTACAGCTAAGATGCTGAACAACAGCTCAACCTGGAGCTGGGCTGCCCTGAGTCGCCAGTGACGGCAGAGGCTGCAGTCCCTGTGGCAGTGGGTTGCCATGGGCTGCTTGTGTGTAGCCAGCAGCCAGCATGAGCGGCCAGCAGCCGCAGTGAGTGTCCATCGAGAAGCCGGTGACTGATCTGCCTCGCCCCGGAAGAGCGCAATGATGGTGCAACTTGGGCCAGTGAAGCAACGTCCTCCACAACTAGACTGAAGAACAAAAACGACAGCAACTTGTCTGTTCCCGTTCCCCCAATTCCCCAGCACTGTTCCCATCCCTCCCAATTCCCCAATAAAAATCTTAAAAAAAAAATACACCAAAGTATTTTGATCAGAAGGCCTAATCAAAGAATCCACAGTATGATTCTTTGAAGAAATAAGAGAGGAAAAGTAGAATAATGAAAATGATTGCACTCTGGGTATTGAGGCATAGTCCTTTCTTATCTATTTATTTAATCTCGACTAGTCCACTATATTTCCTAGATCACCATGTAACCCCTACAAACCAAGGTTTTGCATATGAGCCTGAGACTATAAATCCCATCTACCATTATATGAATCTAAAAATCTCTAGTAAATAAAACACACTTAAAGGTACATTATTTTCATCTCTAGTGATTAAGCCCCAGTAAATTAAGTGTGTGGTGGAATCCATGCTACTTAAGATAAATGTATTATATTCCACAAAATATAAAAATAAAAAACTCCAAATTATACTCGCTGGCTTTTATTCTTCCTGCATTATGCATGAAGATATTAAGAGAACGGGGAATAATCTTTGTGCTTGCTATCTATTCACACCATTTATAAGATCTTGGTTATAAAAAATAGGCCAACTATCATAAATTCTCAAATTCTATTGATCAGCTACTGTATAACACAGGTTAACTCATTGTGATAACCATGAACATAGATGTAAAAATCCTTAACCAAATATTAGCGTATCAAATTCACAATATTTAATAAGGATAATGCATCAATGACAAAGTAGGATTAATCACAGGAATATAAAACTGGTACAACATTTAGCAACCAGTCAGTGCATTTTACCATATCACAAATCAGAAAACGAAAAAGATATGATCAGCCCAATATATGAAGAAAAAACATTTCAACTTCCATTCATGATTTAAAAAAAATAATAATTGTTCAGAAACAAGAGTAGAAGGAAAGTTCTTCAAGCTGGTAAAGGATGTTTCTAAAAAAACCAATACCTAATATCATAATCAACAGTGTAAAACTGAGTGCTTTCACCCTGAAATTGGGAACACAGCAAGGATATCTACTCCCAACTTTCATTTAGTGTTTTATTGGAAGTTCTAGAAAGTGTGGAAAAGGCAAATAAACTATAAAAAATAATAAAATTTGAAACAAATACAGGTTTGAAAGGAAGAAAAAAAAACCTGTCTTTATTTATAGAAACCAAGACACTCTCCATATAAAATACAAAGAAGCTATGAAAAAGCTTTTAGAAAAAGTGAGTTTTGCAAGATTATAAAATATAACATCAAAACAGAACGTCAGTTTTTTTTGTATATACTATCATAAATTATTGGAATTAGTATTTTAAATGCTATTTAAAACAGCTTCAAGAACATTAAATATTACGAATTTATGTGCAAGAGTTGTATGATAATATACAGAGAAAATTAAAAAGGAAATATAAATGCAGAGATGCAGAGTTTCTATCATTTGGAAGATGGAATATTTTTCATATATCAATTTTTTCCAAAATAATGTAGATTAAAATAAATTCCAACCACTATTCAAAGCACATTAGTTTTGGTATGCTAAAATGGTGAATAACTCAATAAAATTTCAAAAAGGGACAATGCAATTGTCCAGGAAAATTTTATGTTCATTCAATTCATGCAAAAATAATTTCGGGCCGGCCGAGTGGCACATTGGTTAAGAGCTCCCTTGGGATGCCAGAGGGCCCCAGTTTGGATCCCACACATGAGGGCCAGTGACACTGCCCTCTACAGCTAAGATGCTGAACAACAGCTCAACCTGGAACTGGGCTGTCATGGGTCGCCGGTGATGGCAGGTGGGCTGCCATAAGCTGCCATGTGTAGCCAGCAGCCGCTCTGAGCGGCCGTCCAAAAGCCGGCAACTGATCTGCCTCCCCTGGGAAGAGTGCAATGATGGTGCCAACTTGGGCCAGTGAAGCAACATCCTCCATAACTGGACTGAAGAACAAAAGGACAGCAACTTGTCTGTTCCCCTTCCCCCAATTCCCCAATTAAAAAAATAAATTAAAAAAAATTTTTAAATAGTTTGGTTCTATATTCAAATCATTAGCTCTAGTTTATTTCATATTCATAAATTTCTACTTAGACATGGGACAATTTTTTCCTAGTTATAGCTGAACCACACGTTGCAGGTTGCTTAACATTCTTTACCTCATCAGCTAAACACAGCAGCACACTGCCCAAATATTACATCAAAACAAAAACATTCCACTCCTTCCTAAACTATCCTTTAGGGGATGGTACTGTCAAAATGGCAAGTCATTGGAATTCAAAGCTGTAAGACAAAGTACTTTGATAAATGGAATCTGTAGTCATCAATCTAGTATTTATTACTTGTATAAACCACTTCTCTACCTGAAAATGAGGATAATAACAGAACTCTCTTTATGAGGACTTCATGGTATGGTTATTAATTTAAATAAAACAATACCCAATAAGTAGGACATTGTAAGCATGCAAACAATGTTGCTTATACATTTTACGGGTAGTCAGCTTTCTGTGTGCTTATTTGTTTATTGTAGTAATTAGCTGGAGTTCTCAGAAGCCTTCAAGAGGTTTTCCCATTGTTATCATTCTTGGTTTTCATGTGAGCAACATAATCCTCATCTTATTTCCTGGTTCTTTCTGAACAACAGAAGGATAAATGATATACCTCTCTCCCCTCAAAGAGGATGTTTCAGATTAGTTCAGGTTTTTCCTCTGGGGTGAAAAGTGATATAAAGGATTAATACTTGGCTTGGCAAAGAGGTCCTATAAGAGATGATCCTTCCCCCTTTCCCTGAGCAGGATGGAGCAGGATAGATGACTAAACAAGTAAAGAATAATGTTAGGAATAGTGCCTTAAGAGCTTATGACCTAGGCTCTGATATGTCACTTCTCATTTACATAAAACCTATTCAAAATGATTCTATTTTGCAGCTGTTCAAAAATAAATTGTAAAACTAATTTGTAAGTGGCTTTAGTTTCATAATGCACACAGAGAGACCATCTCATCACAGCTCTTAAGGGCTTGATGGCCCCTTTTATTTGATTTCATTTGATCTTGGACAGCTGGGTTAAAGTCACCCCTGATCTCTCTGCCTTGTTAGGTGTTGAGGCAGTCATGTAAGCTGTCGGCCTCTGTCTCCTCAGACATGTTTCCATGTGTTTAGGTCATGCACAGAATCTGCATGTGACTGGGCCCCACTCACTCTTTGAAAGCCCCCATCTGGTGGGCACTTCTGTGAAACGAAGACATTCAGTGTTTTCAACCCCATTTTGTGTCTGACCTGGGAGACACTGAATGTATTTTATTTTCACTAAAGCAAACTGTGGAAATCTAAATTAAAAAAAACAACAAAACAAAAAACTAAATGGAACAAAAACTTGCTATCTGTGCAAAATTGTCCAATGTCCGACTAATTTCCCTTTGTAGCTTGGCATGGTTATTTGCACTGATTGCATTTGAAGGAGAATGGAGAGGAATTATGTAATATCACATGACTGCATGAAGATAAAACTGGCTAAGACACAGAGATACCCCACTCCTTGTATTACCCCATAGACAAAAACCTCACACTCTCTCATATACTGGGAATTTGAAAAGTGTGTAAATTTTAAGCTCAACCCCTTATAGCTGGAAGAAGGGAAACAGATAGTTATTACTCTGGAATGCCTATGACAAAAGGATCCTGTCCCTTTCTCATTTGAAAAAATGAAAAGAATCAAGGTATTTGTGGAGTACGTATTAGATGCCCAGGACTGTTCCATGTGATCTCTAGGTGTCATGTCACTGATTCCACACAGAAAGTGTATGTTTTTACGTCTAGTTGAAATAAAATGTAACTAGATTTTGCATGCCTGTTACATAACCTAATTGGCCTGAATAACAGAACTGATGTGCACGAAGGAAAAGATAAAGGAACTCACAATTACTTAGAGGACTTACGCAGTTCACTGCCGAAACCTGAGATAAGCATTGCCATACTAATGTGGTAGATGAGAAAACTGTGGCTCCCAAAGGTTACCTGTGTTACCCAGCAAGACATAATGTGACAATCCTGGGCAGGTGGGGGAGGGGGAAAATGGGGGTCCATGGTGTGGGGAGAGGGAGCATGCTACAATATTGCTGCTTGACAGGGTTCTTATCAGCATCATCTGATTCCTATGTTACTGATGAAAAGAATGTTCTACTCATTATTGAAATTTGGGTTGAATTAGTTTTAATTGAGTATTACTGACTTAGAAATCACTTTATTTTTGTTTATTTAGTTATGAGGTTTTTTTTATTAAGGTATAGTTGACGTACACTATTCTATTGGTTTCAGGTGTCTAACATAGTGATTCGACATTGATGTACCTTACAATGTAATCACTGCAATAAGTCTAGTAGCCATCTGTCACTGTACAAAGTTGTTACAATATTATCGACTATATTCCCTGTGCTGTATACTACATCCCTGTGACTTATTTATTTTATAACTGGGAGTTTGTACCTTTTATTCTCCTTCATCTTTTTCAGCCATCTCCCACCATCTTCTCTCCGGCAACCATCAGTTTATTCTTTGTATCTATGAGTTTGTTTCTGTTTTGTTTTGTTTGGTCATTGTTTTAACTTTTTTTTAGAATCTGCATATAAATGACATCATGCAGTATTTGTCCTTTGTCTGACTTATTTCACTTAGCATAATACCTCTACAGATCTATCTATGCTGTTGAGAATGGCAAGATCACTTTCCTTTTCATTGCTGAGTAATAAATATTCATATATATATATATATATATATATATATATACACACACACACACATATATATATATATATATATATATATATATATCACAAATTCTTCCCTCTTCTTTCAAGCATACCATAAACCAATTTTTTTAAATTAATTCCTTTACATAGGCATATTTCTCAATTATGTTTTAATTGTCTCTATTTCCAATGATTGTAAGAGAAATGGTTAAGAACTAAGAGATGGGTGAGATTTTAAATAACTTGAGACATTTAATCAGATCAAAATGGAGTGGGTGTATCCTTACTCTTCACTGGAGAGGAAAGAAAACACAAAACACCTTCACTGTTTTGACTGCTACAGAAATCAGAATAAGCAAGAACCATACTGGTTTTAAAAAGCAGCCTAAAGTGTAAGCCAATTTGTACTCCAAATACAATGAATAATTAAGTGTATGGAAATATATGTACATAATTTTTTTACTTTCAGAATCCATGACTTTTTTATATGTGCTTCAATAAAACACTTCACTACAATATTCTTATGCTTAAAGTGAAGCCCTCTTTCAAAATTGACTCTTTTTTAAAAATATGCTTCCTGGGCCGGCCGAGTGGCGCGATGGTTAAGAACTCGCTTGGGATGCCAGAGGGCCCTGGTTCGGATCCCACATATGAGGGCCAGTGACACTGCCCTCTACAGCTAAGATGCTGAACAACATGGAGCTGGGCTGCCGTGAGTCCCGGCGACGGCGTGGGCTGCAGCCCCTGTGGCAGTGGGTTGCCATGGGCTACCATGTGTACCTGGCAGCCAGCGTGAGCGGCCAGCAGCCGCGGTGAGCGGCCGTCCAGAAGCCGGTGACTGATCTGCCTCACCCAGGAAGAGCGCAGTGATGGTGCCAACTTGGGCCAGTGAAGCAACGTCCTCCACAACTAGATTGAAGAAGAAAAAAACGACAGCAACTTGTCTGTTCCCCTTCCCCAATCCCCCAGCACTGTTCCCATCCCCCCAATTCCCCAATAAAAATCTTAAAAATAAATAAATAAATAAATAAAAATATGCTTCCTGTGTAACTTGAAATAATCTTTAGGAGAAATAGACAATCTTTTACTCCAGTAAGATTTTGATATTAAAGCATGTTCTCCAATTAGCTGTTGGAAACATTGTGAGTTCAGTATTTGAGAGTTAACTGCATTATTTCATGAAACAAAGCACATCAGCTTTCTTTTGCAAGCTGTTAGGGGATCTTCACACCCATTTAGGGTAGGTAGGGATCTTACCTACCCATTTAGGGCCAGTGCATTGTATATTCTAGGCAGGCACATCTCAAATTTTAATGTGCACAAGGATCACCTGGAAATCTTGGCAAAATGCAGATTTCCCCTTAATATAAGAGAGATGGTTAAGCACTAAGTGAAGAATGAATAGAGGATGGGGGAAGTTTTCGCCTAAGTGGCTTAAAAATGGAAGCTGATTACTTACTTTTATAATACTGTTTTCCCTCTAGCCAGTCTGATTCTGTGGTATCATCTGTACAGCTAAACAACTCATTCAGGATTTGAGAGGAATAATTTATTATACTTTAGCAATTCAAAGACATGTTTTCATAGTCTAATTCTCTGAAATCATGACTAGTCTTACAATTTACGGCAGTTTGTAACTTGATTGGCAGGTTTCTTTCTGTTGCTTTTTTATTTTTCTTAGCTTTCTCTTTTATTTTACATGAATCATGATTCATGCCTCTTACAATCTGTGGGATCCTAGATCTCAAGAAGCTTGGCTGCTGACAATGGCGTCCTATGTGTCACTGACCATCGCCTACCCTGCAGAAGCACAGCTTGGGCCCCGCTGGCTGGCATAGCACTTGTTGCCATGGGTTCCGCCGATGCCAGTAACCGAGCAGGACTAAAACCATGCAGAGTATAAAATGGTGAGAGAACGGAGGTCGCATTTAGTAGCCTGCACAGACTTTCCTTCTGGAGCCATGGGAAACAGTCATGGGCCTGCAAATCCAGAAGGGTTTTTCCTCTTGTTCTTCCTGAGACTCTGCTCCAAATGCAATTTACGCCCTACTGAGAAGGGAATCAATGGCCAACTTTTCTCTCTGGAAGTGGCTGTGGTTATTCATCTTCTGAACACATATTTGACTGGAGTTCAAAGACATGTTTGGACTCTCATAAAAAGGGCTCCTGTTAGGCTGAGTTATGGCCAAAGGGCAAGGTGGGTTTCTCTCCCTCCATCGGCTAGCGCAGGTGCAAGAGAAAGAAGCTTGCAAATACTCCTTTTCTTGACCGAGAACAGAGTAACATTTATTATAAAATCCTACAGATAATGTCAGACAGGTTTCTAAACCTAAGGTTAGCAATTTTAGAGCATTTTTACTTTTCTTAAATCATATTTGTCATTTCTATCTTTGTGTTGATCGTATCTACACACTATGAATAATGACCTCAACGTTAGCCACCATTCTTATGGAAGACTATTGGTGATGTTTTAGCCTCTTTATTTTTCTTACGTAAATGAAAGACATAAGCCTTTAAGGACAAATTGTATGTTCCTTCGCTTCCAGAGCACATATAAATAGATGTTCTGAATTGGCTCTGTGTTCTGAAAAGGTCAAAGTAGGTCTTTTATTATCCTGCTGTTTTTAGGTTCTATCGGGACATCTGTCATTATTGGTCATAACAATATTTCAGCTCACTCTAAATTAAGATGAACTTATAGCCTAGTAGTACTTGCACACCAACAGTGACATTGCAATGTAGGGAGAGAAATAAAAAATATTAGAATAAGCTAGAATCCTGTATTACCAAAAGTAAAAGAACTATGGCTTTATATTTTTAAATGACCTCTGAATAATTAGGGAAAGTAATCGGCAATTCACAGTCAAACATAAGTGGACCTCAAGAACTATTTAAAATTGACTTAATGCAATTTTAGTCTACAATCCAAATTAAGAGGGATTTATTTTCCAGATTTGTTTTTTTCACTAAGTAGGGTTTCATGCAACATAATATATAAGCTATTGTATTAATCCTTTCTTTCACTCTATTATTCATATTAGAATCTTTTAAATTTAATCATTTTTTGCTCCTCTGGGTGAAAAATGATTGCCCATAAATAAATATCAGTTGTTAAAACATTAGGAAATACAGTGGTAATTCTGAAACCTAATTTCTAGTTTTATTCAAGTGTGGAGGAATATAAATGATTAATGTTTTTGTGTTTTTCCATGCTCAACCCTATAATCATCTTAATTAAGACCCTGCTAGTGCTAATTGAGAAACTATCAATCATTTCTTCAAATTTCCCTGACATAGGTCTCTATTAATTTGTTAGCAAGTACACTAGTATATGCAGTGGTATCTCAGAATAGCTGTTGCATTTGGAGAAGGAAGCTTCTTTAAAATATAAAAAACAAATCTTTAAAATTTCTTTAAGATTTATAATCCTGCTATGCTTCAAGGATAAGACATTTAAGCACTAAGTGCTTGTGAATGCGTGTATGCGTGTGTGTGTGTGTGTGTGTGTGTGTGTGTGTGTGTGTGTGTGTGTGTAGCCATTCCTTTCTTTATAACAGGTCCAGTTGTGATGGGACTAGACAATAAAAAGAGTCCCAATGTAACATTTTTGTTTCTTTTCATATCTTGCTTTTGAAGTCACAGTAGGAAAGTTTTCAGATTCATACAGACCTCTGGTTTATAAAGAGTAGGTGATAGTGGAAACTATCTTTTTTCTTTACGCCATCAGGATTTTCTAGAGTGTCAGTGAGTTAAGTTTATAGAATTTTATGCTAAATGCTGACAGAAAGAGCCTGCTCCTGTGGTTCTTCCTGCTGTCCATCCATCGTACTGCACAGGGATGCCAAAAATAGTGGCTAGAATGCTGCAAGAAATTTATCTGTATCTCACCCATAAGTGCAGGTCATAGATGAATTTTTTTGAAAGTTTATTTGCTTAACAAAGTAAATATCTGGACCATCTCTGATTGGTTAGAAAATCTGATTTTTTCATCGCTTGTTTTTCCTATATTTGGTCAGTTTCTTCCCTAAATGGATCTGATGCTTCTTTTTATTGCAGTAGATAGGCAATAAGAATATGGAAGCTAATCTGATATATCCTGTAATGATCTATTCCTCAATTCTTATAAATCTCTTGAAGTTTATATTGTCCTTCATGAATGTGTTTAGATTTGGCAAAACATAAAAACTGGCAGATTGTTGATTAAGTCAATTATTCCACTAACACATCACCTTTTTTAAATGTTGAAATAGTATCTCAGGTGCTTAAAAAATTCCTAAACTCATAACTGAGTGATTGAGAATAGCTGTGACCTGGATAATATTTCATTAATACAAGTAAACACACATACACATAGAATTACCATGTGATAAACCGGACAATCTCAGGGAACCTTGGAGTAACAGAAGACTTCTGGGAGTTTGCATCTGGACTTAAGTAAAGTTTTGCTGCCTCTCTTTAGGATATATAAAGTGGGGTAGAGGATCAAGGATTCCTTACCCTTAAGATTCAGTTCCCAGCACTGTTCCTCGTGTGGAATAAGTCTTTAATTTTGATTGGCTATTACCATGCATAGATTTATAACATTCACGTCTTTCTCTTCTTCTAAAGTATTCTTCTCATGAGGTATTATGTCTCCTGCAGCATAGTGCCCTTGGGGTCTTTTCCAATTCACAGGTATTTTTTAGTCTTAGTAAAAAAGTGCTCATTAGAAATTGTTAAATGTTGAGGTAAATAAAAAATATACAAGTATATATTAGCAAATTGCCCACTTAAAATGGTACAGTTTCAAATTTAAATAGATTTTCATGCACTCTTTTTATTCAATGGTCTTTTATGTTGGATTATTTTACTTCTATCAACTCCCAACTCTGCTTCCTACACCTCTGTCTAGTCGACTTCTCCCTCTCTGTATCACACACACACACGTCTCCTTATTTCTTAGAAAAGAATAGGTGTTTATGTATTTTTCTATGCATGTCCAGGTATATGTTACCACCAGCTACAAGTTGAACTGTTGTTAGCCCAATCATTTCATTTAGTGACCTTACTCATGTTATCGCTTATGTTCTACATACTTTAACTTTAATTGAACTATCCCTCCATTTTCAGCATATCCAATTTCTTACTTAGTTTTTGTGAACTACTGAGCACATTCAACCAATATAGCAGTGCTTCAATAAACGCTACTTATTTTATCTTTCATCTGACCCTCCTCTCTCTTTTATTGTTTTTAATACTTAGTTTATGAATTCTTGATCATTTCACCCTAGGTTCTGCTCAGTTTTCTTGTTTCTTTTCTTACTTTGTAGCCATAGGCTCTCTAATTATTATAGTTCCCCTGACTGCACACACACACACACACACACACACACACACACACACACTCACACACACACACTCACATACACACACACTCACACTCTGGGAATTGGTTTAGTTTGGTAAATGAGATCTCTTTTTAAAACAATCATGTGAAACTACCAACTCATAAATTCATAAAAACTGTTGCAAATCTATAATATATAGGTCTACATGTTACATATAGATGTGTATTATTACAAAACCTTAAACTTTGCTCTAATGTCTAGTCTCTGGATCAAATGATTTCTTCCTCTTTCTGTTCTCCCTCCTCCCCGTTTCCTTTTTACCCTCTTCCTCTGATCTTGAGTCTCTCCTCTCCCCCCTTCCATCTATTCCTCCTCCTTCTCCTTGTAAATTTTATACCTTTTTGAGGTTAAATAATGAAATATCGTGTGCCTTCCTATGTTCATAGCAATTTTCTAGACATAAAATATATAGGCCGTCCAAATTTACAGGTTTTTTTCTGGTTCTTGGTATGAAAAATATCTGCCCTTTCTTAAGTGATTCCGCTGTTTGCCAGGTGAAGCGCCTTTTGTATATGATGTTCTCTTGCCACTACAAATGGATTAATCAGGCTACATTCTGTTTTTGGAACTTGTGCCTCCCTCTGCTCGCCTGTGTCCATCCACTCTGGGTAAGTATGCTCTGACTCCTCAGCTCACATTTACTTTACTAAGCCTCATTATCCTTTCATTATAATTATTAGTGCTGTCTAGAATGTTTCTGTCCCTCAAACTGAGGGTAAGTCTGTGGAGTCAGTGGTTTTCTCAGGGCATTTTCTTAATTTATCAACTGGAATATATATTGTGAGAGCTTATGTGTGTCTGGTAATTGAAGGTGACCACTGGATCTGATGAATCGTCACTATCCTTGGTAGGGCTCCTACTTCTTCTATAACTATTTGTTCTCACAGTGCCTTGTGCTCACCATTCCTTAGTTATCTAGATTGAGAAAAATGCATGTCTATTGTGGCACTGTCTACATTTTATGCATTTCTCCCTCCCCCAGCAGTAAGGTAGGGAATGTGATCAGTTCCTTTCAATGGGATGTGAGTGGAAATGACGTGGTCATGTGACTAGAAGCAAAGAGATAAAGACAGAGGCACCTAGAGACTATTATTATGTGAAGAGCTGCCAAGGAGAGCTAAGCAACAACTTACATTAGACTCTGCAGGAGTGAAATGCAAGCTTTTATTTTGTTAAGCCATTAGAATACGGGGATTGTTAGAGTGGCTACTGTTATAACCTTCATAACTGCATTTCTAAGTTATTAAAAAAACATAATTTAGAGAAGAAATAGTAAATACTTCTATAATTGTAAATGCTTCCTTTATATGTTAAAACTGATGTAAAAATGTTTCCAATTTTACTTGCTTATCTTTTGTATTATAGCCACTTTTATGAAATACTTCAAAGTATTTTTCTATTTATTATTATGGCTCATGGATTTTCAGGATTTAATTTGAAATAACTATAATTATGATTCGCTTTCAAATATTCAACTTGATCAATGGAAGCCCCTTTAAGTCTGATCCTTTGTACTTCTTTGAGCAATACTATCAAACATTTCTTCCATAATCTGATTATCTGGCAATAACGAATCACTAGTCTGTTCAATTTTTCCAAGCCCAGGATATGCAATCATCCATTCACTAAGAAACAGACTCCTTCTCATGGAGAAGGATATGAGATGTCAGAATCTGAGCTCGATGGGTGTATAGCACATTGTTTCTAGTATGTATTAGAGCTGAGCAGAGTGGCATCAGGTTTTTAAATTGTTATTCCAATAATATAAAAACTACTTTTTCTAGAGCATACCTAAATGATTTTTATGCCTCATCCAAATTGTCATTCACTCCTTTTCTATCGTGAGTCTTATATATTTCATCCATAGCCATTTCTAGTCACTCTACTGATGGACTAGCTTATTTAATAGTCTGAATAATATAGGAATAGCTAATTCTCATCACAAATACTATTCCAAAGAAGTCCTCTGCTTCCTAGGAATCTCCTTTCAAAAGTCCACAACCCTCCTACTCCAAAATGTTTCTTCTGAAAAAGAAATAGTTGATCAAAGACTTTCTGTGGCTACTATTCTGATCAAAAGAGTCCTGCAGAAAAGACTCCTTAAGTATAGGGAAGTAGACTAATCTGGTATGAGTGTAAGCATTATTTGCTGAATCTAAAATTAGGACACACACTTTGACAAATAAACGTTTGTACATTTGTAAATATAAATACATAAAAAAAATTTTACCAAGTGGTATACATAAATCACACTACATTATTTAATTAAAGAGCTCATTTTACTGGAAAGAATACATGAAATAGAAACTCCCAGAAACTCTAACATTTTTTTAATGTTTGTAGAACAGAAAAAAAGAAAAGCAGGAAAAATTTCTAATTCATTTAGGGTTTTGATAGTGCATTAAAAATAGGAGTAGATAATGATACAAATCTAAAGTAATAAATATAATCAAATACTGAATACTTAATGGATTTTTGCTTGATTAAGGGAATGGGCATAGCATGAATGGTTAAAAGTACTACATGTAGTCAAGAAGGATTCAAATAAGGCACAGATATTTTCAAATTGTTCAAAAATGATAATATCCATTACTGATAGTTTTACTAACAGGCTTATATAAGATGATTGAAATTGTGCTCAGGAAAGTGGAACTCCACTGTAATGAATTATGTGTGAAGTATCAAATATCTAAGATGGCAAAGAGGTAGTGGTCACAATAATGTGGGGTTTTTTTGTTTTAAGGAATGTATCAATAATTTTCATTGCGTCCTAATTTTTGATTCAGCAAATTTAGGCCTCTGTACAGACAAAATAAAATAAAAATGGCTCATAAATAAGAATCACATGAGCTACAAAAAGTATATCAGTATAAAGTATTTTATAAAAAGTCTATGTGGTAATGGATGGGTGAGGGCATGAGGGGCAAATAAAATAAACATGCCCAAAATTTTAATTTTTAACATTAAGCAACATTATCATATATATGGTATCCGCATATCTGGAAGAAGCAATCTGCTCTTTCTTGGCAGGTAGGTAGCCAAGGCACAGATAGGCTCTTAAAACCACATTGGTCATTTCTTATGCTCTCAGCCCTGAATGATTTCCAGGAAATTATAAATCTGATGGGAATTCTAATTCTTTACATTCGGACCCCAGAAGATTCTTTTATAAAGAACTCCCATCTGTAAAAGCAAAGGACAAACAGGATCTGACAAGTCTGGGGCAGAACTGGACTTGATACTATAAGGGAGCATCATGCATGCATACAAAAGATGCAATCACATTGACACTTACAATTAAATATAGAAGAAATTATTGTAAGCAAATATTATTACCTTCATGATGGCAAAATCTCATATACTGTTTTGCCCCTAGAGTCATATAAAAACTCTTTTAGAAATCATCACGTTATTATAGTCTGCATTTTCATTACAAGTTGAGGCAAAGGTCTCAATATCATTTCCAAATTAATTAAATAAATCTTGGCAACACTAACACAATATTATGAGAAGAATACATAAAAGGCCATTTTCCATAAGTCAATTTAGTCTCTTTAATGAAATTATTCAAACCATGTTTAAAACATACATGTGTCTTTCCAAGATAAGAACTATTTATCTTTGGGAAGCAAATCTAAGTCAGATCTCAACATATCACTCATCACATCTACTATGCAAATGCAGATATTATGTTACTACATTCTGTTTAAAGAGGATTTTTTAACGACTGAGTTTTTCAAAATCATTTCTTTACTAACAATTGTCACCCCAATAAACTTTAATTAAGAAAATTAAAAAAAAAAAGTCCATACTACCCAAAGCAATCTATAAATTCAATGCAATCCCTATCAAAATACCAGTGGCATTTTTTCACAGAACTTGAATAATCTAAAAATTTATATGAAACAACAAAAGACCCCAGATAACCACAGCAATCTTGAGAAAGAGGAACAAAATTAGTGGTATCTGATATCAAACTGTACTACAAGACTATAGTAATCAAAACAGCATGGCATTGGTATAAAAACAGCCACATAGATCAATGGGACAGAATGGAGAGTCCAGAAATA
>NW_017731947.1:780605-786414 GCF_001890085.2 Hipposideros armiger | reverse complement strand
TGGCTTTTCCTGCCTCTGCAATGAGGTATTAGTCTCCCACTTACTGCTTTGTGTTTTCAGACATTTTAGTATTTTCCCTTCTAGCACATGGATTTGGGATTATGATTCAAACCTAGGTAAATTGATAAATGCATATGAATGTGATTGAGCAGATAGGTGTCATATTGACACTAAAACAAGCAATTAGAGAAATAAGAAATTCAAATATAAAAATTGACACTGACTCAGGAATATCTTTTTATTTGAAAGATACTAGTATAAAAGCAATATCCTAATCTAAGTTCATTTTTAGAATTTTTTTCTTATATATATCATATATTACATAATTATATATATATATATATATATATATAGTGTAGCATAGATTTTTATAACATAATAGACATTTAACTGGTTGTCATGCTGGTAACAATAAAGATAATAATGATAATTATGATGGTTGAGAAGAACTGGCATTATGGAGACGTTTCTCTTAATTTTTTATGTTACCTATACTATTGAAACAGATATATGATTACTCCACATTAATTACGATGGCTATGATTTATAATATTTACTGGGTAAATTATTGGGGCTTCTCATAACCTCACTAACCATCTAAGAATTTACCCCATCCAGTCTTTGCTGTGATGTTAAATTTACAAAGTTTCTAAATCAACTTATTCTTCATCTTCTAAAAACTAGTATTGTTGTAAGACAATCCCTTCCTGATTCTGCTAATTTCCTGAGACACAGTCTTTATAGCAAGGGACATCCCTGCATTTCTGAGTGATTGAAAATGGTTAAGGTTTCATGAGGACTGTCAGGATCACATACTGTACATTCATTCCTAATGTGCCTTCCTTGCCATGAAGGCATCCTTTCTATATGCTGACAGAGCAACTATTAAAGGGCTTCTAGTATTTCCTAGACAAGTGCTGGTCCCCTAGTGCAGGGTTATTAGCATTTTATCTGTTGAGAAAATACTGCTTCTATCTTGCATCTGAAACAGTGTAAGAAACATTCAGTTGGTAAAGTTGTAGACAATGTGTAGACAATATTACTTACGAGTTTCAAAGGGCAAATACATGGCTTGCTGGCTATTCAGCAGTTTGGCAGGGCTCAAAAAGTGACTGTCAGGGAGGAATTTAGCTTTTCACAGTGGTTATACTAAAACTTTTCACTAATGGTTACACATTTGTATTCGTTTGAAATTGGTTTATCTCCCTATCACACTGCTTTTCTAAAAGAATTCAAGACAGTCATTCTTAATTCATTCTGTTCACTTAGTCACATGAAGTAGCTGCAATTACAATTCATATGAGATAAACTGAATCATATCAGAACCATTACTAACAGTTTTATTCACACACTTTGGTCACTTCCCTTTCCAGTCATGTGGCTTTGAGAGCAGCTCCTCTGGTTGCTAGATATCTCTTCTACAGAATCTCGTAATTCTTTGTATCTTAAAATTCATATCCGGGCNAAAAAAAAAAATGAAACTGGACAACCTTCTTATACCATACACGAGAATAAACTCAAAATGGATTGAAGACTTAAACATAAGACCCAAAATCTTAAAAATTCTAGAAGAAAACATAGGCCATAAACTCTCTGACATTGCTCTTAGTAATATTTTTTCTGATCTGTCTCCTTGGGCAAGGGAAACAAAAGAAAAAAAATAAACATATGGGATAAACAAATGAAACTAAAAAGCTTTTGCACAGCAAAGGAAACAACCAACAAAATGAAAACACAGCCTACTGGATGGGAGACGATATTAGCCAATGATATATCTGATAAGGGGTTAATATCCAAAATTTATAAAGAACTGATATAACTCAACACCAAAAAACCCAAAACAATCCAATTTAAAGATGGGCAGAGGACCTGAATAGACATTCTCCAAAGAGGATATACATATGGCTAGTAGAGATGAAAAGATGCTTAATGTCATTAATTATCATAGAAATGCAAGTTAAAACTATAATGAGATATCACCTCACACCTGTCAGAATGACAATTATCTATAAATCAAATAAGTGGTGGCCAGGATGTGGAGAAAAGGGAACCCTCATGCACTGTTGGTAGGATTGCAAATTGGTGCAGCCAATATGGAAAACGGTATGGAGGTTCCTCAAAAAATTAAAAACCTAGACTACCTTACAACCCAGCAATTCCACTTCTGGGTATTTATCCAAAGAAATATAAAAAAACTAATTGGAAAAGATATATGCACTCCTATGTTCACTGCAGCACTATTTACAATAGCCAAGATATGGAAGCAACCCAAATGCCCATCAATAGACAACTGGATAACAAAATCATGGTCCATATATATATATATATATATATACACAATGGAATATTACTTGACCATTACAAAGAATGAAATCTCACCATCTGTGACAACATAGGTGGACCTAGAGGGTGTTATGCTAAGTGAAATAAGTCAGACTGCAAAAGACAAATACTGTATGATCTCACTTGTGGAATCTAAAGAACAAAATAAGTAAGCAAACAAAACAGAAAGAGACTCATAGATACAGAGAATAAAGTGATGTTTGCCAGAGGGGAGGGAAAGCTGGGTGAAAAAGGTGAAGGGATTAAGAAGTACACATTGGTATTATGGTTACAAAATAGTCATGGAGATGCAAACTACAGCATAAAGAATATAGTCAATAATATTGCGACAACTACATATATAGTGCCAGGTGGGTACTAGCCTAATCAGGAGGATCAATGCATAAATTACATGATGTCTAACCAGTATACTATACACCTAAAACTAATATAAAATAATAGTGACTATCAACTGTTACTGAAAAAAATAATAAAAACTGAATCAGAAGAGAGAGGCTAACCAGAAGAAGGAATACAATTACAATGAGCTTCACAATAAATTTTTATCTTGTCCTAAAAAATAAGTAGGTGTTTGAGAGGAAGAGAAGAAAAGGCATTTCAGAGGTAGAAATAGAATTTTTGAAGCATGGAGAATTGAATGTTAGTTCTGTTCATATAATGGCAAGTTTGGGATCACCTCCATGTAGATGCAAAATAAAAGGGAAGGAGAAAAGATCTGGGGACAGCTTCTAAAACTGTGTTTGTCATTTTAGGGCAATCACAAAGCACCATATAGGAAAAGTTTTTTATAAAGGGAAGCCGAAAAGATCAATTTGTGTTAGGAGTGTCACTTTTGCAACAGAGTGGATGAATGGCTAGGGCAGGCCAGACTGGATGAAAGAAAACCAAGGCAGGAGAAAAATAATGGAGAAGGTGGATTCCTACAGAATCCTAGTCTCACTTTTACACATCAAATCCCCAGTCTGTGCTCCTGCTTGGGATTCATGGCTTCATGGCTTCCCCTTCCATCATGTTTCCATACGTAAGTTTTGTTTTTGTTTTTGTTTTTTGCATTGTGATTGCTCACTGAGGGGAAACAGAATATGCCACCCAAGAACGTGTCACTTGGGCATGTGGATGATTTTGAGCTGAAGAAAATCAGGGCCTAGCAGACTCAGGAAGAGTTTTTTGCCTTCACTTAACTGCCTGAAAGAGTTTAGGATGGGGGCCTATACCAGGAAAAGAGCTATTACCCCAAATAACTTTTATATCCAAAAAATGTATCTGCATGGCATGGCAAACACTTATTTATCTAACATCTACTCTTCTCATCCTCCTGTAAAGTGTCTTCCTCCCCTTTGAGACCCCGGACCCCTAAAGCCTTCTCCTTAGCTGGGATGGTATATAAGTTTCCATTACCTGACTGCCAGGGGCTGTCATATTTTTATGGGACTCATGTACAAAATTTGGCTTTCTCCTGTAATTTGCCTTTTGTCAATTTAATTATTAGACTAGCCAAAGAACCCAGAAGGGAAGAGGAGGCAAGTTTTTCAGCCCTACACTTTCTTCTCCATGTTGTCTATATTTTTTATTTTTTTTTATTTAGGACGTATTTTACCCAGGTACTCATCTCAGCCTTTTGGAATTTGTGCTTTAATACTATTTTACTGGTTTAAGTGATGATTTTAAGCAAGTTAATACTGTGAATGAAGAAATTCTAGACCTTACTGTGGAAAACTTTCACTCACTATTTTTTTTTTAATTCATTAATGAGAGTCAGTATGGAAGAATGGCCCAGAGTCAGACTGCCTGATTTTGAACCCTCTTATTAGCTGCACACTTAGGAGAAGTTACTTATTTATCTTCTTTTTGCCTCCATTTCCACACCTTAAAAATGAAGTTAACAGTTTCTCCCCATACAGTTGTGAGGATTCAATGAATATAAGAAAAAACACTTCTGACACCAAATGTGTGGATTTTTCCCACCAAGAAAATTTTCAGTTCTCTGTCCTTTTTCTGTATGTCCTTTCCAGTAGAGATTTCAATCACTCATATGGGTTCAATTAAAATCTCTTATTTGTAAGGTTTCTAACTACTCATCTGCAGCCATGACCTCTGTCTCTCCCAAACTCTAATTTTATCACTCATTACCTACTTGAGTGATTGGCAGTCACCTTGGTATCAGCATATCTAAACAGAAACTCATTATATTTCCCCCCAAACTCCCAGGTTCTTTTATTGGTATCTTAACACTATATGAGTCCGATAGATTCAAAACTGTGGGAGGCAATGGGGTAGCCTGTTTCAGAGAAGGGCCTGGGGGTTAGACAACAGGGCTTGCTTTGGCTCCATCTTTGGCAGCTTTGTGGCCTTTCATGACTTCTCTAAGCCTTAGTACCCTTGCTGGTAAAAGGAATTTTCTATGAGAATTAAGACACTTAGTCTCAGAGATATAGAGGAAAAACTGATGGTTGCTATTATAGATGGCAGAGGGGTGGGGAGAGGGAGAAGGGGAGGAGATTAGACAGCATAAATTGGTAACTACAATGTTGTCACAGGGGTATAAAAGACAGTTTGGGGAATATAATCAATAATGTTGTGAAGATTTTGTAGGGTGTCATATGGGCACATGTCTTATTAGGGAGACCACTTCATGGATGATATAGATGCCTGACCATTGCAGTGTATGCCTGAAGCTGAAGCTGAATAATATTGAATGAATATATATATATATATATATATATATATATATATATTTACAGGATGTAGTGTACAGCATAAGGAATAGAGCAGTGGAATTTTAATAGATATATATGATGTCAGAGGGGCATTAGATTGGGGGAGAGGGGTTATCATCACTTTGTGAGGGGTGAAATGTCTAAATATTACATTGTTTTGTACACTGGAAACTAATAAAAAAAGAAAAAAGAAAAAAAAAGGCACTTAACTCAGTGTCTGGCAAATATAAGACCTCAGTAAATTTTAGCTGCCACTATTAATGCTACCTACACAGGGAGCCTTGGCATTGCAGGTATATACAAATCTCTTTGTGCCTGTAATTAGCCTTCTTTCATTTATCTGTTTCCTGTGTCACTTTGACATTAATCCATAATACTTGTGTCTATCCTGGCTTGCCTTTCTGTTCTCTGGCTCCCGGCAGTTTCTTCTTTAAGAGACACCAACCGTATGCAGAACATGGAGAACCTGGCCCACCTGTTTCAGAGCTGAAGATAATAGCACCATTTGCAAACCCTGAGCCTGCGGCACCCTACAGACACCAGCTCCTAAATCCCTGACCGCCTTCGCCATGGCCATACTTCGAGCATGACCCTGTCTTCCCACTCTCATATGTCCAGTCTGCTCCCCTTTCCAGCTCCGCCCCCTGGCTGGTCAGTCCTAGAACTCTTTATTCCCAGGAAACTAGCAAATATGTCAATACTGATACTTATAAATCCCTTTCTAACCCAGGCCTGGACTATAACATAGT
>NW_017731947.1:760854-775915 GCF_001890085.2 Hipposideros armiger | reverse complement strand
TGCTGTGAAAACCGACCTCGCTCTCTGCTTTCTATTACTCTGCAGCTTTTCCCTTATTAAGATAGGAAGATTCTTTTGGCTGCAATTCCCACACATGCTCTGGAAGGATACAGGGAGAATAAAGAGCAAAGCAAGCATTTCCACCGGCAGAAACCCACAATGAAGGAGTGAAGCGAGCAAAATGGAACCAGGTCCAAGATCCCACCTCTGCGCCCACCCCATTTGCTGCTCCCGCTCTACTGAAGTCCTCACTGAGAAGCAAACACTGGCAGCAGGAAAGGACATCCTGCGGTCTGGTCTGCAGTCTTACAATATCTTTTGGGCACATGCTACAGTAAAACATGCCCACGAGTGCTCGTATTCATTCTGGTTAGGGAGTGTAGCCAAGCGCAGGAGCCAAGAGGAAATTCCCTGTTGAGGAAACACTGTGGGAAGCAGAGGAACAGGTGAGCACAGCAAGAAATGCCGCCATTTGTCGACTGCTCAGAGAAGGATAATTTGCAGAAAATTCTCCATCTACTTTGGCCTCTTCTCAGGAAGATAAAATTTTTAAAAATGAGAATTTCCATAAGAAGAAAAGCACAAAATGAGAGGAATTACATTAATGCACATTACAAAATTTCTCCAGCTAGTAACAAGAAAAAAGAAATATCAATCCTAAAATCCTAGAATTTATATAAACCCTTGGTGAAGATTTATTTCCCAAGTTAATTCTACTATAGAAACTATGTATTCTAGCATTTCCCATTTTCTTTAGGATGCTATTTTGTTTTAGGGGGTAAAAAAGTCTTGGGTGTGCTGGGTGAAACAAAGGTTAATGGGTTGCCTCCAGTGATGTAAATGCCTTTTTAAAATACGCTGATGTGGAATAAATATAACACACAGTGTTTTATACTTATTTGACCACTAGTTTCCTACAATGTCCCCCCTCTTTAAAAAAAAAAGAATTTTACAGGACTATAGTAATAGGAACTACATTTAGGAAAAACATCTATTCAATCTTGGGTCCTGGACAATTTGAATTAAAAAAAAAAAGAGTTATGTGTTTTTATAAACTAGCTACACTATTTCTTCTGGAACTCCAATGGGCTATGTACCAGTAAATATCACCCGCGATATAACTCATGCAGTGTGTTGGAATAACTTCAACTAAATGATCCAGGTTTTCTGTTATTTCCCCCTTCCTTCTTTAGTTCACATATCCTTATGTAAATTTTCTTTACATCTAAAAGCATTGACTAATCACCTATTTTTCCATTAAGATATTTTAATAGTGCATTGCATATGTAATCCATATCAACCACACCTTCCAGTATTCATGCCTGTAGTACTTCCTTCACCTTGAATTTCTGCTGACATGCTTTTACCAATAAAATGTAAAAGAAATGATACTATGCAGTTTCAGCCTTAGATATTAACAAGGCTGAGCAGTTTCTTGCTTTTTCACTTTAAAAGTCTAGCTTGTAGAACCAGGCACCATACTATTAGAAAAAACAAACAACAAACAACAAACAAACAAACAAACAAAAACTATCAAAATTATCCTGACAGATAGGAGATGTGTAGACTGTCCCTGATGGATGAAAAAAAAAACAAAAAAAAAAAACAAACAAACAAAACCACATTAGGAAAGAGAAACGTGTACAAGAGAAATGAAGTACCCAGTTGGCAGCACCAAGCTCCTAGACATGAGAGAAACCTTCTTGGACTTTCTGTCTAGGTCATCCATGGACTGAAATGCAGCCATATAGAAGCCACGTGAGATGTTTCCACCCAATCAAAACCATCAATCAAATAAAAAGATCCTGAGGGTATCCCTGCCTAAATTCCTGACCCATAGACATACAGAAGGTTAAAAGAAGTCTTGTTTGATGTCACTAAGTTTTAAGATGGTTTATTACACAGCATAGACAACCGAGACACAAGTTGTCCCTACTCTCTAATCTACAGTATTTGGGGAAGAGGCGTAACTCCACCATATAGATCAATACTTATATAACCAATATAAATATCAATATGAGGCCAAGGCGGAAAAATATTAGGAGGTCAGTGTGTATTATAATCTCACCAGATTGATTAGGAGAGGACACTTGGAAGAATTTGCCATTTTTGTTGGACCTCTAAGGTCATATAGAATTGGCCTAAAAGAACGAGATTGTACAGAACAGAGAGAATGGCCTATAAATTAAATAAATAGGTCAAAAAGTAGTAGCCCTGGATATTTACACACACACACACACACACACACACACACACCGATACATGTATGCAAGTACATATGTGCACATATGCATACATTAAAAATATAACTATATGAGTACAGTATATGTATATAGGATATGCATATATAAAACCAACTATGTTGAATATGAATATAAATATATATGTGTATATGCATATACAGGCATATACTATACCCCGACTCTATTGAATATGTGTATCAATTATATATATTTATATATATATATATTTAAAATATGTATTATATATGAATATAGTTGCATATACTTATATGTTTATATTATAAGTAATACACACACATATATAATGCAACTATATCGGATACACATGCACATGTACACAGTAAACCCAAATATGTTGTTTTGGATTTATACCAAAAAGTTTACACAATTTATCTAGTTTAATTCACATACAAGCCCACAAAATAGGCGTTATAGTCCCCAGATTACAGAAGAGGAAGTTAAAGTTCAAAGTGTTTGTATACCTTACTCAAGTCGCAAAAGGTTAGACTCAGAACTATATAATTCAGGTACCCATGTTGTTCTGATTCCAATCTGCTTCTCTTTCTAGCCAGAATGACTGGAAAAATATTGTCAAATTGACATTATTCAGCACAAATTGCAGTGGCCATAAATCTGGAAATCCTGTGAGCGTTGCTAATGCCACAGTTTGTGAGCTGTGGCCAATCAACCCATCAAAATCATTCCACTATATTGAACTTTGCATGTGATGAAAAGTCAAAACTCATTCAAACTCTATAGAATGAGGCCAGTTCTATACCAAACTGTCCTGTAGGTGAGTATTTCTCAGGCATTGATGTTCCTATGAATTTAGGATCTTGTTAAAAACACAGATTACAATTCAACAAATCTTGTGATTCAGTTAGACCTGTGATTCTGCATTTGTAACAAGTCTCTAGATGATACTATTCATGGGCCACACTCTGGCTATCAAAGATCCAGAGAAGGTGGCATCTCCCTCCCCACCACTGCCTGCCAATAGATCACCACCATGACAGTCATGACAAGTGTCCATGGCTCAGTTGGAATTCACGTATTTTCCCCTGTTCTCCAGTCTCTATTAAATTGTACTAGCCCTCTGCCCACGTTTTTCAAATTTTCTAACTGAAAAACTACCTAGTAATTCCGGTCAATGAAAGTAGTTTTAAATTCAACCTCAGCAGAACATATAATTTGCTGTGAAACAGATTTCTGTACCTTTATCCAAAAAAATATAAATAATGTTGCAGTATTTGTGTCTGCGATAGCCTATCAGTAAATAATGTTTTTGTTGTTATTGTTGTTTCACAGGGTAATGTTTTGGTAAATATCCAAGAAAAGCTATTAGTCATTAAGGGGATTGTCTTTGGTTAAATGTAGGGCTAGTCCTATGCCCACTTATTAAAATGAAAGGCAAGGGATATAATGCAAACTATATTTAACATTTTTTTTCTCAACCTCTTCTTCAGCTCCTAGGATCAAAATTTTGAGAGTTGTGAAATTTTCTATATATTATTTCTTTCAGCATGTCTTGTATGGTAGAATTAGGAGGTTTAAATTGTGATTAGATTCTTAAGGTGCTGTGGGGTTTTCACTAAACTTGAAATGGTCACATTCTAACTATGGTAAAATAGTCAGAATTTCATAGCTAGAAATTGATTCAAAGAGAAATTATACTGAACCTGGTTTTCAAAACAATCTCTATCTCTTTTACTTGGTAAATACTGACATAATAAATAGAATTTACTATAATCTATTGAAAGAGTATACACTGTCTTGATTACATTGTTTTGGTAATAAAAATTCCTTTAACTCAGGAAAGAAAGAACAGACTGAACTATTCAAACAGATTTATTAGGGGTGATTATATAAGATTTTATAGGTATTGAGAAAGGGTTCCACATGTTCAGTTTTGTTCTGTAAAGACCCTAGTAAAATAAAATAAGATCTGTCTTTTGATACAATTATGTGTGCCTTAATTGCTTATTTAACAGTTGTCTCCTAGCTGCATATTCTTTTGAAATAACACCTGTTTCAGTTTGTGCCTTGACTAATTGCAAAATGATTATCAGCATCTAAGTCCAAATGTATACCCAGCATGACTGATAAGATAGATATCTCTCCTACTCACTGGCTCAGAAAAAATGGATAGCTGGTTATCTGCAATTCAAGGAAAAAACAAAAAAAAATTAAATAAGATATGATCATGTGCTTATATTTCGGGGGGGGTGAGGCTGTGTATGAGAGGGTTGGTTAGGAGGATGAGGGAAGATTAGGCTTGGGAGAATTATATGGCCAATTCTTCAAATGTTTGTTTCTTTAGGAAACTAATCTGCATGTACTTAACGCCACATAGAAATATAATTCTGTTCATTCACTATTTGTTTTCATGGAGACTTCAAGGCACTTATGTATATTTCATGAAGGCATTAGATCACTGCTAAGAATCACAACACATCTTTTTTTACAAACAATAACCCTAATAGTCACACCCAAGTTTGAGACCTATGGTCAGTGTTCTCAAAAGCCTGGACCTGGCCTCAGAGAATAGATGAAATGACACTTAAGGGTACCAATCAGTTTATTCACAAACTATAATGGGAATCAGAAGCATACAAGGTTATAAAAAATAAATAAATAAAAGATGCATTGAATTCACCAGGCTTCCTAGGGCCCCTATTCTTTTGCATGAGGGAAGGGGGATAAAGACAAAGTGGGGGCAAAAGTCACAAGGACATAAGTGCTGAAAAATCCAGCTGAGTTGAAGAAAATCTGAAACAAGGTATTTCAAGATTTGTATCCTCTTTTGTCCAAGAAACAGTACATCAGAAACAATGTAATGCCAAATGTAATGCTATAATTTAGTTTTTCAGTGAGATAGTTTAACCCTATCTAAATTTGGGTTCTTTGTCACTAAAATATTGCTATGTCCCAATTAGGTCAGCTGCCCCTGAGTCACTAGTTTTTTTGCTCCCACCCCCCCTACCCCTGCATTCATGCTACTGGAAATTTTCTGTTTTCACAGAGAGGCTAATATGAGCAGGCCTGACTGTGTTTACCACAGCCTCACTGTGATGGTTAATTTTATGTGTTAATTGGATGGGCTACAGTGTCCAGAAATTTGGTCAAATGTTATTCTAAATGTTTCTCTGAAGGTGTTTTAGGTTGAGGTTAACATTTGAATTGGTAGACCTTGAGTAAAGCAGATTATTCTCTACAATATGGGTGGTTCTCACTCAATCAGTTGAAGGCCTACATAGAACAAAAACTGACCTTCTGAGCAAGAAGGCATTCCAGCAGTCTGTCTTTGGACTCAGGCTTCAGCATGTCCCTGGGTCTCTAGTCTGCTGCAGTCCTACCTGGCAGGTGTGGGATTCCCCAAGCTTCCACAATTGCATGCCCAATTCCTTAAAATAAATCCCTCTCTCCAGGTATAAATAGATCCCAGTGGTTCCGTGTCTCTGAAGAACACTGACTAATAGGCACACTATAGATGTTTCTTTCATAAATCATATTTAATAGGGAGAAAAGGCTGCAAAGCTGTAAAAGGAAGATCCCTTTTAGTCATAATTGAGACTGTCCTAGAAAATTGGTAAAATTCTGAGCTGCTCCAATATGAAAATACAAATGAGTCCTTGGGATAGATAAATCTTCTATTATTTGATTCTAAATTATAACATTATCAAGTTCACCTTTGTGACTCCTATTTTGATACGAACCTAGCCACTTGCTCTCATGTGGCATACATGTGCACGAATCAAGGGAATTTAGAAAGCCCCACCTGTGTCCATTGGATTCATCTGTTGATTGGAACTGACAATATCTACTTCTAGGCAGATATATACCAATTGTTTCACAGAATTTTCCAGTGCTTAGCTGATAAATGCATTTCCTTCCTCAATGAAGACAGATATAATGATAAAGCCATAGAACGATATTTCACTAGAAATAAGCCTACTTTCTCCCCACCTCCAGCCTTTAACACATGACTCCCTAGCACAAAGACATGATCTAAATGGCAACTATATTTTCAAAATGCTTGTGCTTGCTGTCGAGGCATCATCCCAAGGCTCTGGCTATGCTAACTGAATTACAACTGTCTCTCTAATGCAACTGGCTCAATGACAAATGCTTATGCTAATTGTTTGATTTTAATTACCTGTATGTCTGTTTCTTTCCTGACACTACATTGCATGCTTTAATTTGGGCATAAAATGCCTTTCAAGGAGTAAAAATACTCTATTCATAATTAAAGTTTCAAGGTCTTATACATAAATTTAATTAAACAAATCCTTAATTATTTCATTATCCCACTACCCCAATATTTAAAAATTAGACAGTAAACCATTTTATTTACAGCAAAAATATTGGAGATATACATATATCTATGTATAGATATACATAGATATATATTTAAATATAAATATAGATAGATAGATAGATATAGATATATATCTATATATATTTTGGGTGCCAAAAAATGTATACACACGACTTGTATTCATCTGTTATCGGTATATAATGAGTATTACAATTTTAATACAGTTTTTTTTCCTTTCTAAAAATATGTATACATTTTTTGGTACCCTCTGTATATACACATATATATGTAAAACCTCTATTAAAATTACAATAACAGTCCTAAAATTATAATGCCTATTATTAACCAAATTTAACCTAGGCACTTAGATGTAATACATTCCAAACGACAGCACTATATCTAAGCAAGAAGAGAATAACTGGAACATATCTATATAAAGACATTGTTAATTAGCAACTACAGTTTTGTCATTCATTTTGTGCTCTGTATTCAAGATCAGGATTCAGGAGTCTTTTAACTTCTTATTATGTGTTTTAGATGAGTACTAATATACTACAATTATGTGCTGCCCCCATGACCTTATGATCTAGGAAGGAGGATTTCCCAGAAGAGAAAATTTACTATAGTTTTCTATTCCTATATTTGAGAAAGCACACATACTTATTAAAACACATTTTTTTACTATTATACTTGTTTTACATATCATATTAAAAGATAAAGTGATAAAATACTTAAACACAACTAGATACTTTACTCAATAACATTTCAGTATCAATTCCTACTTACTTAACTTGTATTTTCCCCAGGATTTGGTAGAAAATTTTTTGCTATTAGTCTTGAATCTCTTAGTGGATGCAACTCTTTTAGCATATGTGTAGACGTTTCTATGTCTAGTCTAAGGTCTCTGTGGGTAAAGACCCACTTGGTTGTAAATCCTTGTGCTTTCAAGCTTAGTACCCCCAGCCCCAAGTTTCCTGTGCCCATCTTGATCCAGATGACCCCTCCTCCAATTAAAACAAAACAAAACACTTGCTTGAATAACCAGTGTCTAAAGATGCAGAAACGCAATTGTCCCCATTCTTTTTAGTCCCATGACAGCTTTTACTCTTATACAGCTCTTGGCTTTGCATCTATACTTTTACCTAGCCCTTTCATTCTGACCTCACAGTCTGATACTTCTCTTCTGATTCTGAAATTGTTTCTGAATTGAAGATATAATCTGTCTGCACTGGCTTGGAAGTGCCCACTATCCAGTTTAGCCCCCATCTTCTTGTGGAGTAGGTTTTCATGAGCCCCACAGTGGAGA
The DNA here is from genome assembly GCF_001890085.2 of Hipposideros armiger. Classification (NCBI taxonomy): domain Eukaryota; kingdom Metazoa; phylum Chordata; class Mammalia; order Chiroptera; family Hipposideridae; genus Hipposideros; species Hipposideros armiger. The sequence goes on along the minus strand of NW_017731947.1, from coordinate 768,048 downwards.
CCTAGAGTGAGATCTTGAATCAAACCAAATCACAGCGTTGGCAGCATTCTCTTTCTAGGTATTGTGCCTGCTAAGAGCGTCTCTCTGCTGTGCCCCTCATTTTATTTTCTTTATTGTTTATTGAGGTAATATTGGTTTATAACATTATATAAGTTTCAGGTATAGAGCAATATAAGTCAACATCTGTATGTGTTATATCATGCTCTCCACCAAAAGTCTAGTTCCATCTGTCCCCATACTCTTTTGCCCCTTTAACTGTTTCTCCCTCCCTTTATTGTATTTGCCCTCTGATAACCACCAATCTGTTGTCTGCCCTTGTAAGTTTGTCTTTGTTTTGTTTTGTTTGTTCATTTGTTTTGTTTTTGCTTTTATATTCTACACATGAGTGAAACCATATGGTATTTGTCTTTTTCTGTCTAATTTATTTCACTTAGCATTATACCCTCAAGGTCCATCCATGGTGTTGCAAATGGCAGGATTTCACCCGTTTTATGACTGAGTGGTATTTCATTGTGTGTGTTTCCTTATCCATTCATCCATTGACGGACACTTAGGTTATTTCCAATTCTTGGCTCTTGTAAATATTGCTTCAGTGAATTTAGGGGTGCATATAACTTTTCAAATTACTATGCTTTTTTTACTAGACAAGATCTGCTTGGCTGAATAAGAACAACAATCAAAACAAAGCCTGAGTTTCCATCAGCCCTAACCCATTAATGTGAACTGCTGGCATTCTTTCTCCTTTAGCACAGCCTGCTTTTCTTGTGCGTCAGAAGACACAGCTTCTGTGCGCTGGAACTCCCTGTTTCTAGCTTCTCTTTCTCTTCCCACCACCAGCTACCTACCAATGTTCCTTCCAGCCTCAGCCCACATACTTCAGATTAGTTATTCAGCATTTGCTTAATCATTTGTAGTAATAAAGAACTCACTCCTTTAGGTTTGCTATCATAATTCACAGCTGGCTCTCTTTGATTCCCTTGTATCTGCCCTTAGTTTCTCAGACAAAGGAGGATCAATGTAGAAGATCCTGGGATACTTGTCATCCCTCATCAAAAATGATGTTGTATTTCAATAACGCTTATAAAATATAACATCAACAGAAGAACATGATGTCTCAAATGTGACCTTATCAGGACTTATGGTGAAGCGTCTTCATTTTCTACTGCATTGGTTCACATAAACTAACTAAATAAAAATATGCACTTTAGCAGGTGCTTTGTTGGTGACTTTATGAACAAATAAGGATTTCTACAACATGCATTATTGTATCTTAGTAAAGTCTGACTTTTGAGCCAGGCTATGTGAAAATGAACCTTAGCTCAATCACTTAGAATTGTGTGGCAATATCCAAGTTACTCAGCCTTTCTGGGCCACAGTTTCCTGACCTACAAAATAGAGCAAAGATAATAATACTGCCTATATCATAAGATGATTGTTAGGATTAACTTGATTGATTTATGTAAAACACTCAAGTTAAATCCTGGTTGGTAGTTAAGTGCCTTAACATGGCAGGATTATGTTTTCCTTTGAGACAGTATCCTTTTATTGCTTTCAGTGACTATAATCATACTTTTCATAGATTGATGTAGTCTAACTTTGTGTTTGACTTTAAAAGAAGGTGTGATACCTTAACTGATAGCATGCTTACAGTAAATAAAACACATCGATTTATTTACTCAGGTTATGTTTTATATTTGGAGAGATTTGTATCTTGCTTTCTAATTTCCTTATTTAACTAACTTTAGGACTAATTTTATGCCTGTGAAAATATACCTGGCGTTCATCCAATGTATGAATGTATTTGTCTCTAAGTTTTTACCCTATAAATTTTAGAATATAACTTCTGTGTTAGCATATGCCATTAATAAAACAGCTGAATAGTTCAAATGCAAATTCAGAACCCTGGGATAAAAACTATTCAATCAGGGTGACATTCATTCATTTAGCAACACTTACTTTAAGTCACATAAATCTACCCACCATTGCAGCTACATCTATTTGGTTTGTCCACAAGGATGCCATAAAGGTGCTGCTAATTCCTTCTACAATCTGATCACTTCTCAACTTCATAGCTATATCCCCTTCACAGCTTTCACCTATATCATTACTGGTCTTGTTTATGGGTCTTCCTGTTCCATCCTTATCCCTGCTGTCTATTCTCAATACAAAAGACAGTGTTTAAAACATAAGTCTGACCATGTCACTCTCTGCTAATAATCCTCTCATGGCTTCCTCTTTCTCTAATATGAAGAGCTAGAATGCTCACTATTGTCTGTAATGTCCTACCTGATCTGATGCACTGTAACTCTCTGACTTCATCCTCCATTCTCCCCTCTAATGCATACTCTGCTCGAGACTCTCTGCACACTTCCCGCCCTGCCCTGCCACTCACTATTCTTAACTTTTACCGTCATTATGTAAGCATGCAATGGCTCTGCTTGGAACACTCTCGCCAGTATCTCTAGGTCTCACTCCAATACATTTTCCTTGGTTTTGCTCAAATGTCTCCTTTTTAATAAAACCAATCTCGACCAGTGATTAGCTGGACCAGGGGTCAGCAAACTGCGGCTTGCGAGCCAAATGCGGCTCTTTGGGTACCGTTTGTCTCAAAAGTTTGCCGACTCTTGGAAGAGCCAATCCTGTCCCTCACAACAATTTAAAAATTATTCGAGAGCCACAAATATATTTTTACATAATCACCATTATGTGAATAATATCCTTTAAAAATTTTATAAATGAAACTGATAGTTTTATTTTCATTTTCAATTTTACTTCAGAGCCACATGTACATACCTAAAGAACCGCATGTGGCTCATGAGCTGTGGTTTGCTGACCCCTGGCAGCTCTTCTGTCTCAAAGGTTTGCCGAACCCTGAGCTAGACTGTTACAGCAAGTGCCAATAATGGAGGAACATATTAGATCCAAAGGACCAGGCAGCATTGAGGCAGATAGACACCTCATAAACTTTCTGCCTTGTTTCTATAAATTGGAAAATCTTCCCCTTATTCATATCAAGGATTTTCCAGTAGTGCTGGCTTCCACTCCTCAGGAGAAAGGAACCAAAAAGTTTAGGTAAAGAGTAAAATTATAAGATGAAGCTTCTCAATGGGATTAATTTTCAAAGTAATTTTTATTGGCTTGGGTAGGTACGTTTCCATGCAGACAGAAAATTTACAGAACTGACCCAATAATTGCCAATGTATCAGACATTGTATGTAATGTCATGTCTTTAAAAAATCCATTTCATAAATAATAATCATAGTTATGTTGACCCAGAAACTAGAATCAGATACTTATTAAAAATTAATTTCAACTCACTAAAGTGAAATTATAAACAATTGACTGGATTAATTTTGAGCAATGGCCCTTTTCTGTTATTTTGGTTTAAATACATCTATGCTATGTAAACCAGTGAAAGGGTTTTTCCCCTGTGGGCTCAAATAGTAAGCTTTCTGTGTATGCTTTTATAATCACGAGACTGAAATACGATAGTGCCATTTTTAGCTTGCCGTTATCTCTGATGGATATTTTCTTAACACAATTGCTTGAACAGCATATGTTCAAGAAATAAGTCACACCTGTCTAAACCAGCTATTTCATCACTAGGCAAATCTGGTTCTCGTGGCTACATTCTGAATGTGAGTCTCAAAATTCTAATAGGAAGTGAAGAACTAAAAACAATGCAGGAGCTGGCTGAGTGGCTCAGTTGGTTAAGAGTTCACCCAAGAGTGCGAGCTCTGGGCCGGCTGAGTGGCATGTTGGTTAAGAACTGGCTTGGGACGCCAGAGGGCCCCGGTTTGGATCCCATATATGAGGGCCAGTGACACTGCCCTCTACAGCTAAGATGCTGAACAACAGCTCAACCTGGAGCTGGGCTGCCATGAGTCGCCGGCGTAGGCTGCATCCCCTGCTGCAGTGGGTTGCCATGGGCTACCGTGTGTAGCCAGCAGCCAGCGTGAGCGGCCAGCAGCCACTGTGAGCAGCCGTCCAGAAGCCGGCGACTGATCTGCCTCACCCGGGAAGAGCGCAATGATGGTGCCAACTTGGGCCAGTGAAGCAATGTCCTCCACAACTAGACTGAAGAACAAAAGGACAGCAACTTGTCTGTTCCCCTTCCCCGATTCCCCAACGCTGTTCCCATCCCCCAATTCCCCAATAAAAAAATCTGAAAAAAAAAAAAAAAGAGTGCAAGCCCTGAGCAATAGGGTTACCGGTTCGATTCCCGGCCCAAGCTGAGCTGCTGCTGAGTGCCAACAGGTGGCAGGATGGCTCAGCTAAAAAAATTAACAAATAAATAAAAATAATATAAACAAATAAAAAACTTTGATTAGAAAAAGATACAGGTAGGCCTATTACCCTTAGTGTCATTTGGCATAGACTATCACAAAAGTAATCATCCATATTTACTTCTGCATAATCAATGGATCAAAAATGATGTTTTTGTTTAATTTTATTGGTTTTTGTTTTCATTTTGCCCCCCACCTCAGGGTTTTTATATATCTTTTAACCCATTTTATAAAATCATTCATTTGCAATCAGGAGAACTTTGCTCTACCTGTAATAGCTGTAACTCTTTATCAGAGGAAAAATACAGTGGAAATTGTCCAAAATCAAACTATTTCTTTTTCCATTCCAGGTAGTGCTATTCTTGTATTGAAAATAGACTTGCTTAAAACCTTGAACAGTCATTTAAGTTTGTAAAAACTGGTTTTCAATTATTTTTCTGGTTTTCTCCTATTCTTCTCTTGTTCTAAACTTATTAGGAAGGAACAAAAAGCATGTAAGATTTTTGCATCTCTGCAGAACCTTAATCCAGCAGTTCCTGCATGACAGAGGCTCTGCAACTATTGTGCTGTTGACAGAAGAAGTAAGTGAACACATTATATTTTCAAACTATTTTATATGCAGCAGTTATGGTGATCTTAAAATGTCATACATTCGCTAAAACACAAATTTGTCCTGTTTCCAGGCTTATGAGATCTACTCAGATTGACTCCTTTTCCTTTCTCCACCTCATCTGGGTCATTACCAAGTTCTAAAACCAGTGGTGGCTTTGCAATTAATTACTCACCCCATCAAACTTTTCCAATACAGAGATTATATAAATGCTGTTCTCTCGGCCTAGAAAACTCCTTTCTCATTAAAAAGAAAATGACTGAACACTTCAGGTCTCAGCCGAATGCCCTCTGAGGGTGCTGTTCCCACCTCACCTGGCTGCCATGTTTCAGATAGTCTGATAGTCCTCCCTGCTCTTCTGTATTTCAGCATCCTGTTTATTTCTCTCATGGCACACGTAGCTTTTAACAATATTTTATCAACTGGGTTTTGTTGAGTTACAGATTTATAGTTGAGTTGTGCCTGGATTGTAATTTGTTTGTATTGTTTAGGTATCAGTAATCATCTCTAAAAAAAATGTATATTTTCTTATATAATCACAATGCCATCATCATAACTAATACAATTGACAATGTATAGTTTATTTGTTGAACTATATAGAGGGTGTCAAAAAATTTATACACATTTTAAGAAAGGAAAAATATATTAAAATTGTAATGCTGAATATATACCAATAACAAAAGATGAATCCAAGTTATGAGTGTACATTTTTTTTGGCACCCCCCGGTATATTTTTAAAGTTCAAAGTTTGCATTAACTTATAAATCTATATCTATATCTACAGTCTCTTTAAACTTAAATCAGTATCTGTCCTTTTTTTTCACTGCCACTGACTTATTACCATAACAGTATAAGTGGTCCTATATAATGCACCGTATTCTGTAGCTGTTTTCTTGTGGCATCATTCATCTTGCTTTTGTACCCCTCACATATCTCTAGGAGTTGGTTAGATTCAGGTTCCAATTTTGACAAGATCACTCCATAGAAGGTACCACATGCTTCAAGTTGCTTCGCATCGAAAGGCACAAAATGATTAGTTATTATGAATTTCAAGCTAATAAGAAAATTGGACTGAGGAGTTGGCAGCCTGATTACTCTATTTAGATTTCCCCATCAAACTTTTTGTTAAAGGTTTAATTGCTGGTGATTGTGACTAGGATCAACTGCTTCTTGTGGTATCAACATGGAGATTTTTCTAATTCTATATTTTCCTGCACATTTGTTAATTAAGGTCCTTCTGGTTTTGCTCTTGATGGTCACTTGGCCTTACTTGTCCACATTATGGGCTTTATGGGCCTCATTGTCGTTTAGTTATGTTGACAAAATTATTCATGCAGTGGTGGTGGTTTTCTCTGTTCTGTTGTGTGTGTGTGTGTGTGTGTGTGTGTGTGTGTGTGTGTGTTTCTTTCTTGCTTGCTTTCTTGTTTTTTGTTTTTAAATTTCTCTGTCTAACCCTGTTTGGGAAAGGAACTTTGAAGAGACTAACAACAAAAACAAAAAAAAACAATGTTGCAGCAGTGATAACCTCTATGTCACCTTCACATTTTAAAGTCTTCTGTCACCATTGCTTTCTATGCACAGCTTCCAGCCTCTCATTTCTGTTCCTTTTTTTTTCCTTCTAAAAATTTCTAGTCCAATTAGCAATTTAGTTTTCTAGTATTAAAGTGGAAGGGCAGAACTTGTTTTGAATATATAAACTGTTGTTAATCACACAGCTGTGCTCTGGAGTTACAGAGGACTGTCTTTGTGAAAAACTAAAGCATACTTTTCCAGTTTAAAAACTGCTCCTAATGTAATTTTAACTTACGAAGGAACCCAGAATAAGTTCTGGTCTCAGACTGTCCCAAGGTATTTCTTAAAGCCAATTCTGTCTTTTATTTATTTTCACAGCACATTGCTCTTTCCCTGATAGTTTTTGGTAGTGTTAGAATGTCATTTAAATTTCCTTGGAACTTATTCGAGTTGTCAGGAAATGTTTTTAGCAATAAGATTTTTTATTTGTGAAATTAGATTTATAGTTCAGTTGTACCTAGATTGTGACCATTTGTACTGTACAGGTCTAAGCCTTTTCTCTTGTTAAAACATTTGTATCCCTACCCCATGCACACACTGTGCTATTCGCCTTGGATGAGAGCACTAAAGATTTATAGCAGACCTTATCATCTCATTAATATTGACTTCTGTTCCTAGGGACTGAGCACTGCATTTTGGGAGTACTTGTGTCTAAATCAACCTCAGCACCTAATGTGTGAAGCTTAAAACTAGGTGTGGTGATAACAGCTGGAAATTATATATATG
>NW_017731947.1:747733-760214 GCF_001890085.2 Hipposideros armiger | reverse complement strand
ACACACACACATACACACCACACAGTGCCAAAAAATATATGCACATTTTAAGAAAGGAAAACTGTATTAAAATTTTAACACTCAATATATACCAATAACAAAAGATAAATATGTCACATTTGACTTCTATAATTACAAGAGGTGCTCAAAGTGGTTACCATCAGCATCCAGACACTTCTGATTACAGCGAACTATTGCTTGAGCAACGTTGATCAAAGTGTCCACTTGTATACATTTTTTTGGCACCCCCGATGTACATCACTAGCTTAACTATACAGAGGAGTATTATTTTAATAAACGCTGAAACAAGTAATTTGACAGTACCTAATAGATTATACCTTAAAGAAAAAAGAACTGCAATGAAGTGTAAAAGAATATTCAGTAATGACATTGGTATTTTTAAATAACAACATTGGTATCGTTATTATGAAACTATTATATATACATTATAGGATGAGGCTAACAAGTAATTATATTAGTGGTATGTAGAACTAAACAAAGTTTACCATACAAGAAATAGGAGCAGACATAAAATATTTTAAAAGGTAATCAAAAATCCCTGAATCCTTAAATTTAAATTGAAAACATCAGTATAAAACCTTCTCAGAAAAATCTTTTATTATTATTATTATTATTATTAGTTTCAGGTGTACAGAACAATGCAATAGTTATCCTTTTCACCCCTCACAAAGTAACCCCCCTCCCCCCATCCACTGCCCTCCCAACCCCGATATCATGCTTATCTATTACAATTCCATTGACTCCATTCCCACACTACTCCATGGCCTGTGACTATATGTATATATAATTATAGTTGACATACAATATTATTCAACATCAGCTTCAGAAATACATTGCGGTGGTCAGGCCTCTACACCATCTATGAAGTTTTTATTGGTCTTGATCACTGAAAAAAGCCAGTATCCCAACCCATTAGCAATGATTACCCCTCATCCAGAAGTGGAGTCTTAGTTCCATTTTCCACAGAAAGCAAGCAGAGCTTCTCAGAGTAACAGCTGGTTGGAAATATCTTATCTATTATAATACCAGAAAGCAAAGGGTTGATCAAATACTAGCGGTGGAGTGCTAAAAGGGAAGACGAGCCTAATTAATACAGTGTCTCTGGTTAAAATGGGACAACTTGAGCATCACAAAGACTAATGACTACAATGGATGGAAACCCATCAACTTTGTTAAAATCTATGATTTCAACCTGAAAATAAAACAACTAAATTGGTCACCTTGAAATTTTTCGAGCACATTAATTTCTTACGAATCTGAATATTGGTTAAACACAGCAAAAAGTCAAGACCATATCCTTCCTACCCTAACCCAACTTCCTCTTCAAGGTAATCCAATAAATGGACAGTTGCTCTCAGAAAATAAGTCCAATGGTAGAGATGGAGATGTGGGGGCGGGGGTTAAAAATCAAGCAAATTTGGCTGTCAAGGAAAATTGGGTTAAATTTGGAAGATGGATATACATGGGTCCTTATTATGCTATTCTCTCTCTCTCTCTCTCTCTCTCTCTCTCTCTCTCTCTCTTTTTTTTTTTTTTTTGAGCCATCCTGCCACCTGTTGGCAGCTCAGCAGCTGCTCAGCTTGGGCCGGGCATCGAACCGCTATTGCTCAGAGCTCAAACTCTTGAGTGAGCTCTTAGCCAACTGATATTCTCTTTTATTATGTATGTTTGAACAGTTCTATAAAGAACTGTCTAAAAATGCCAAAACAACTAATAAGGAAAAGAGAGAGTGGGAGGGGTTGGGGAAGAGGTGTTGGTTCTGCCTTCTGGGCGGGCAGAATGTGGAGCCAGCGCTGCGTTCTCTGGACAGCAGGGCCAGCATGGAAGCCCTGGATCTTGGAGAGACAGTGAACGGAGACATCAAGAGGAGTCACCATTGTGCCTGGCACATGGGAGGTACTCAGATTTGTCGGTGAATTGAATAGATTAAAGATAGAGTAGGGACAGATATCTTTAGAGGTTTTGACTTTATTTATACACTGAGAAGCCATGGAAGGCTTTGCGAAATAGGTTTAAGTATTGCAATTTGTGTTTTAGAGCTATATTTCTGTTGGTAAAGTGAAAAAAATCTGGATTAAACATTGCTGAGGAGTTAGTCAGTGTATTAAGCTATCCTTCCAGATAACAGGATATAAGTAAATGAACTAGTAGAGTTAAAATGGAAGTGCAAAGGAAACAGGGACATGAGAGAAGTTAGAGATTTAGAAGTTTCAAAGTGATATGACCAAGTGAATATGGGAGGAGAATAGAGGGAAGTAAAATGAATCTATATATTAACATGTTTATTGAAACTCCATAAGATGAAAGGGTTTTCTACGAGGTCTGACAATTAAGTTCGCGAACTTGCCACCGTGCGCTTACATTGGCAGCATTGTACAAACAGCTCGGTAAGGTTTCATAACTTTGGTGTATATCAGCATCCCACAGCTGCGTTCATGTTGATGTGTGGTAGTGTCTTGCTGAGTGGCATTCATTATTGTTGTTGTGTGTTTTTGTGTGCTATCGTGAGAACGTCTGAACTCGAATTAGAGAAAAAAAAAAACATTAAATTTCTTGTTAAACTTGGCAAGAGTGGAAGTGAAATCAGGGACATGTTAGTCCAAGTTTATAGGGATAATGCCATGAAGACAATGGCAGTGTACAAATGGATTAAACGTTTTTCTGAGAGGAGAGAATGTGTCACTGATGAAGAGAAGTCAGGGCAAGCCAGTAACAGGCAGAATTGATGAAAACATTGCAAAAATTCATGAAATTGTGAGTTAAAATTGTCGGCTGATGAAGAGAAGCACAGAAGACCAAGTGAACATCAGTAAAGAAACAGGAAAAATCTTAGCTGAAAATCTTGGCATGAGAAAGGTGTGTGCAAAAATGGTTCCAAAGGAGCTCTTGCATTATGACAATGAACCAGCTCACACAGCACTGTCTGTGAGGGAGTTTTTAGGCAGTAAACAACTGTATTGGAGCACCACCCTCCTTACTCACATGATCTGGCCCCCAATTTCTTCTTTCTTACCCGAATAAAGGAAATATTGAAAGGCAGACATTTTGATGACATTCAGGACATCAAGGGTAACATGATGACTGCTCTGATGGCCATTCCAGAAAAAGAGTTGCAGAATTGCTTTGAAGGGTGGACTAGGCACTGGCGCATAGCTTCCCAAGGGGAGTACTTCAAAGGTGACTGTAGTGAAATTCAGCAATGAGGTATGCAGCACTTTCTCTAGGGTGAGTTTGTGAATTTAACTAACAGACCTCATACTCAAAATAACTAAGAGGAGACTTTACTCTTTGATGGATTTAACCAGGAGTTTGATTACATAGATAGATAGATGATAGATAGATAGATAGATAGATAGATAGATAGATAGATAGATATAGAAATAGATATACATGCACACACATATATATGCTATTATTTACCCTTCTTACCCACTGGTATGCTGAAAGTAGTCAGAAAATGAGGTCAACTTAACACTTGCTTTTGCTCAAGGCCACATTCAGCAAATTAATTCTTCCTCCAGTTCAGCAAAGAAGTAAATCAATTACCCTTGCTGAAGGGTGGCTATCTTGCATGATTTTTGGAAAAACTCAGGTCATTCTAGGGAGATGTCTGAAACAGCTGCAAAAAGTTAAGAGCAAGATAAGCTCTAATTTATGATCTTCTTCATCCCTATAATGATGTGCTTAATAGAGCACATATTTTGTCACCAGGTATGTTCAGGGTCAAACTGATATTTCAGAATTTTTTTTTAATTAAAGTTTATTGGGGTGACAATGGTTAGTAAAATAACATAGGTTTCAAGTGTACAATTCTGTAATACACCATCTATATATCACATTGTATGCTCACCACCCAAAGTCAGTTCTCTTTCCATCACCATATATTTGATCCCGTTTACCCTCATCTACCACCCCTCTCCCCCTTACCCTCTAGTAACCACTAAACTATTGTCTGTGTCTATGAGTTTTTGTTTCTTCATTTGTTCCTTTGTTGCTTTCAGTTTTATATCCCACATATGAGTGAAATCATATGGTTCTCGACTTTTTCTGTCTGACTTATTTCGCTTAGCATAATCTCAAGATCCATCCATGTTGTCGCAAATGGCACTATTTCATCTTTTCTTATGGCAGAATAGTATTTCATTGTGTATATATACCACATACTCTTTATACAATCATCTATTGATATTTCAGTATTTTTATGAACATAAACACTACGCTGCACTGTCTTAAATGAAGAGTGTTTTTGTGGGAAAGGTCTAGGACAACAATATCCATCTTACCCCGGGGACAAACTCTTTGTACCCTAAACCTTTCTGACTCCTTTCTCTCCCCAAATTTCTGAATATAGTAGGGGTGCCAAAAAAAATGTATACACATGACTTGTATTCATCTTTGGTTATCAATAGATATTGAGTATTACAATTTTAATATAGTTTCTTTTCCTTTCTTAAAATGTGTATATGTTTTTATGGCACCCTCTACATACTGACTTTCATAAATGAGAACCTAAAAGACAGAGGGATGCTTCACTATGAGCTGATGGAAGATAGGAATATTTTTTTATTTATTTGGGTAGCCTAAGCATCTACTAGTGATGATTAAGTGGCCAAGGAAAGAAAGAAGGAATCAAGCACTTAATTTTCTTTATACATAGGAAAAGAAAAGCAGAGCAAAAAATATGGAGGTAAAAAAAGAGACAAATTAAATGTACATAGTAAACTATGGTAGGAGAAAGAAAGAGTTTAAACGTGTGCTTGAATGAAGGCTGTATTGGAGAGAGTTGATTTACAGCTGGACAGGACAAAAATCTAGCTTCAACTCTGGGAAAGCCTGGATGTCTGTCTTTGACTGTTGGCCAAGCTAAGAGCAGTAGGCTTTATGGTGTGCTATTTAAAGTCTAATGCAGCCCTGATGATCCCCAAGGCAGTTTGTTTACACACACACACACACACACACACACACACACACACACACATTATATTTTTTAACAAATAAAAAATATATCTTTTACTTGACATAACCAATTAGACAGTCCAGCTTGACTATGTGAATACAGGGACATAAAAACACCACTGGGAACTTTTGCCTTAAACTTAGAACTTTCGCCTTGAACTCTTCCAAAGCCCAAATCTTGCATCTCTTGGTTGTTCAACTAGGAGACAAAGCAGGCCTACGTGGGCTTAAGGACTCTCTCTTAGACTTCCAATGCTTGCCTGAACTCTCTCTCTTCCTGCATCTTATCTTTTGCTTTACAATAAAAACTTCATGTGAGTATGTCTGTGAGGTCTCGTGAGTGCTTTCAAATAAAGTAATGTGAAATCTTTGCAAACTGCATCCTTGGGAAAAGAACACGAGGCAGTGGGAAAAAAGAGGAAAACTGCGAGAAGTGGTAAATAATTTGGGAGTTTGAGAAAAGGCTGCTTCAGGTTTAGCTATTGCAGCATCTGTTATGAATGGTCCATTGATTTGCCTTTGTTAAGCTCAGACCTAAGAGTTATCACTGAAGTCCTGAGGAAGCACACATTAGCATCTCCTCTTTTTTATTATTTTCTTCTTAGGTTGTGCTACAAAGAGATGATAAACCAGCTCTACACATTGCTGATATGTGTGGCTGACAGCTGCCCCAGAAAAGAAGCATGAGACCAAAGATTTTTGGAAAAACAAACAAAACAAGGATGGTGTAGTCCAGGGTCAATGAAAAAGATGGTGAGTGTGTTGTCTTTCATGACCTCCTTCTTTTCTTTTCTTGCAACTGAGGAGTTAGTCACAAAGTTCTCTTATTGTCTCTAAAAACCATTGAGAATTAGACTTGCATCATTTGAATCCATATGCAGATGGGATTCTAGTTTGAGAAATTTATTGTTATTTGGGTTTAGGTCTAAAATCATGGGTCTCTTAACTTTCTGTTTCCAGGAAGAAAGAAATTCAATCTGTTTTAATTCTTTATGAGTTATGCAGGCAGGCCTGACTGGAAAAAATCAGATTTAATGCCAGGCTATTAAGGTTTGAAATCGGGTGAACAGATATTTCACTGTGGGCCCACATTTCAGTGCTGTTGACTATTTTATTATGTCTTGAGCTGGACATGATTGGATATTACTCATCAATATTTGTGGCTGAGACATTACCTTTTTCATACTTTCAAAATAAATGCCCTCATTTCCAAATGGTCAACTGACAATCAACTAAAAAGTAATTAGAATTCTCCTTTCGATCCTCTAAAGTTAATATACAGTCAGATGAATAAATGATAAAGTGAAAGCAAATGACAATTCCCCTAAGGTTAAATAAACCACACAGAAGCAGAAGGAAAACCAATTTAAAAATATATTTCATTCATTCACATTCTAATGAATAAAATATATTTTTTAACATATACGTATACATATATTGGTTCCAATGAAGAGAAGCATGTGAGTTTTGAGTCCTTGGCTGAGAACTAGCACCCTATCTCTTCCACTGTGTTCTGTTGGCCAAACCAACTTACAGGGAAAGTCCAGAATCAAGAGGGGGGGGGGATACTATACTCTGTCTGGGAGAAGATATTTGCCAGTAATCTGATAAGGGGTTAATATCCAAAATTTGTAAAGAAGCGATATAACTCAATACCTAAAAAACTCCAAACAATCCAATTAAAAAACAGGCAGAGAACCTGAACAGACATTCTCAAAAGAGGATATACACATGGCCAATAAACATATGAAAAGATGCTTAATGTCACTAATTATCACAGAAATGCAAATTAAAACCATGATGAGATATTACCTCATACCTGTCAGAATGGCCATCAGCTATAAATCAACAAACAAGTGTTGGTGAGAATGTGGATAAAAGGGAACCCTCGTGCCCTATTGGTGAGATTGAAAATTGGTGCAGCCACCATAGAAAACAATATGGAGGTTCCTCAAAACATTAAATATAGAATTTCCTTATGACCCAGTAATTCCACTTCTGGGTATTTATTTGAAGAAATACAAAGCACTAATTAAAAGATATATGCACCCCTATGTTCACTGCAGTACTTTATACAATAGCCAAGATATGGAAGCAACTCAAGAGCCCATCAATAGATGATTGAATAAAGAAGAGGCTATATATATATATATGAATAATGAAATATTACTAAGCCATAAAAAAGAATGAAATCTTACCATTTGTGACAACATGGTTGGACCTAGAGGGTATTAAGCTAAGTGAAATAAGTCAGACTGAGAAAGATAAATACCATGTGATCTCACTTATATGTGGAATCTAAAGAAAAAATAAACAAAACAGAAATAGACTTATAGATACAGAGAACATACTGATGGTTGCCATAGGGGAGGGGGATTGGAGGGCTGGGTGAAAAAGTTGAAGGGATTAAGAAGTACAAATTGGTAGTTACAAAATTTGTAAAGTATAGCATAGAGAAAATAGTCAATAATGTAACAACTATGTGCTGGGTACTAGACTAACAGGAGTGATCTCTGCATAAATTTTATAATTGTCTAACCACTGCACTATACACCTGAAACTAATATTTACTACTAGGCTAGATTTTATATTTATATCTGGCTAGCAAGTAGGCATCCAGTTAAAGTTGAGAATTGTTAAGAAATTATAAAAAATAAAACAAAAACTGGAAAAAAACCCAGAAAACTGAAAAGGACAAAAGAGGTTTTTTTGTTTTTCAGATCCTATAAAAATTAATTAATTCACTCTATGTAGGCCTTATTTTTGGCATGTTAATTCTCAAATGTGTGTACCTCCAACTTGGCTATGTTGCAGTTTAATATATCTCTTGCCATTGAAGACACTATGTCCTGTTGTGAGGCTCAGTTCTGCCCAGTTCTGATTGAATCCTCATATCAAGCTCTTTCTTCTGCCTCCTGTGGAGATAGTAGACAAAATGTTTCCTTTTTTGTTTGTCTCCAGCCTCTTCTAAATCTAGAGCTAGAAAATCTATTCTTTATTAATTCTAGGGAAGTGTTCAGATATGGCAATAAGATGAGGTTTATAGCAGAATCTTGCCATAAGCTTAGAAATTTTACAACAATACCTTGAATGAGAAAAAGAATATTATCAATTTCAAATTACAGTACTAAAAACCTCCCATTTATTCCCTAGGTTTATCCTAACTCTCCAATCTGGCTTTCTCAGAAGAATAAATAATTTTATTTGGATGATATTTGTTACCTTCTGGTATTACTTCTATTCAATTCATCCTTTCCTTTCCTCCATCAGGTTCTTCATCTCCCCTTTCACCAGCCAAGATGTGAAATTAATTGGATCAAAAAATGGACATTCACTCAGATTCTGTGTCTCTCTTTAAACTCATCAGTACAGCCCAATTCTCAGAAAGAGGCTTTAGGAAGTGAGGTTTTTACAAACAAACAAACAAAGAAACAGACAGCTGCCCCTTCTAAGGTTACAACACTGTACAAGTCACTCAAACTACTTTGAATGTTTTCATTAACAAAATAAGGATAAGAATATTTGCCTAAAATAAACCACAGAAATTATTTGGAAACAAAGAAAACATTATATGTGAAGGTTATTTTCAAATTGCAACTGTATTAGTACAAATTTCAAACTTAAAACAGCTTTAAGAACTTAAAAAATTTTAAGGAAAATCTGTCAGTGTTATTGAATTATAAAACCAAAAGGGATTTCAAAATTCACCTAATGTGTATGTTCTGTGTTTAGATAAGAGCAATTATCCATATGTCAGTAGAAAATTTCCTTTAACAAAAGTAGATACTTTTGTCCAGGGATTCTCTCAATTTTCATCATCCAGTTGTTTTTGAGCAGTAAGACTGTTTCATTTTTTATATTTTAGAGCTATTAAAAAAAGTGAAAACTAAGATTGCCAGTGACATTAGGGGGAAAACCAACAACAACAAAAGAACTTAACTAGAATAAGAGACAAGTGCTTACAACCAATGTTGTAAGACCACAAGAGTCCAGGGACTTGGATTGGATTTATTAGGGTTTGGGGAAGAAAAATAAGAAAAAAGAAAATCATTCAGAGCTGACCTAATTCCAAAATGGAATGGCTATACCTTCTATACAAAATATTTTCTATTTTTTAACATATTCTAAATCCTCTGTATTGAGCTTTTCCAATTTCAATGTAAGCTTTACAAAAATCTGATTTTATGAGTCAAGATTGAGTCAGGGAAGCAGATCTACTCTAAGTGTTATGGGATTAAGCAGACGATACATCATTGTAGGAAGAGATGGTGATGTGAAAGTCCCCAGCATTCCAACAGAATTGGAACATAAAAGAAAAGGTCATTCTAACCAGCATCACTAAAACACTGGCTTAAGTGGACAATTTGGAGCTTTGCAGGGAAATGTTAGAGAGCCAAATATTTTCAGCCTCCAAACTGGTACCATGACAAGGAAACTTGAGGAGAGGCCTATGGAAAGCTACTATCAGTAATGTGGCTACTGCTTCTGTGGGTCTAGTGCTGAGCATCAGAGCATGAGCCTGGGGCTGCAATTTGCCAAGCACATAGAAGAAAAGACAAGGCCAAGGCCAAGGCATGACTGATTTGGTGAGTAAAGATACAGTGAACACTTTTAGATTAAGACAGTTTATTACTTATACAGACAGTGAAGGGAAGAATAGCCAAATGCACCAGCTCCCACGTCCCCACACACCAACAAGGACAGCGCTGAAACCAAAGGAGCCAGATGACTGTAAGGCCAGTAGTGGGACAGATCTCTGCTCAAGAGCCAATTTTAGATTACAGCTGAAAGGTTGTAGTCTGCAGCTCTAGTCTGAGGGCTTAGGGAAGAAAGCCCCATCCCTCATCAGAACATGCAAGGCCATGAGAAACTGTCTCATGACAGCCTTCCAAGGGGATAGACAGATGACTGTGAGATGAACTCAGGATTGCTCCATGCAGGCAGGCCCCCCATCCTCTCATATTCTGGGAGGATCATAAGATACTCTGCCAAGGCTCAGATAAGCTATGGTTCAAGCCTTTCCTCGATGTTTTCATAAGCTCACAGGTTGCCTACCTTCCAAGTCCTCTGGGATTCATGCTTGGGTCCTAAGGACAGAGATTTGTAGCTAAAGTTTGAAGTGGTGTTACCTCTGACACCTCTATAAGAAATGAGAGTAAAAGGCAAACCTACTTTGTGAAGCTTTGATACAATAAATGAGGATGGCACTCCACAAAGCTAGCATCAAGAGTAGATAGGAGGGCGACTGGTTAGCTCAGGTGGTTAGAGCACAGTGCTTATAACACCGAGGTTGCTGGTTTGATTCCCACATGGGCCGAATAACTGTGCCCTCCACAACTAGCCTGAAAACAACTACTTGACTTGGAGCTGATGGGTCCTAGAAAAACACACCATCCCCCAATAAAAACAATTTCTTAAAAAAAAAAAAGAGCAGATAGAGAAAATGGTGAAACCTAGAATCAGTCAGAAGGGGTATATTCAACTGAAAGTTAGACCCTGGAGACTTTCTGACCTAATTTGGAGGGATGCTGGCACTGTGATGATCCTCAATAGTGATGATCAAGATAAGGAAAATGATAGTGTTTGGTTGTTATTATTTTGTGGCTTTTGTATCCTTGACGGGTGTGATATAGGAATTACCCATGCTTTTCTTTTTCTGAAAAGAAAGCTTAGGACTTAGAAATGTTAAACATTGAAAGTAGTGTTTGAAAGCTGAAGTAGGCATTTTTATTCAATGTTTACACTGTCCATGGAAATTTATGATTACTAATGAGTGGATAAAAATGAAAGGTACAGTTGGTAAGCACAGGCACAACATGTAAATACATATCTGTGATATAAAGAGGTGCCAACATATCCCTGTCATTTGAACAACAAACTGAAAAGATTAAATAATCAGAAAGTTTAGGGTTCAAACCAAATAATTGTCTCAAACTTAATCAGCTTGAATTTTAACACAGAGCTCAACTTTCAAAGAATTTTAGGCATTAGCAAATGGATGTTGTAGTAACAGCTTTAGCACCTTCTAACCAGGGATGTAGCCACTTCTGCTTAAGAGTGGCCTTATTTACTACAACCACCCCACTCCTTCTGCTGAAGGCTGAACGTACAACTGGCAGATGCCCAGACCGTACACTAAAATAGGACTCTGACCCACAACCTGCAGCAACCAGTTCAGGAAACCAAACCACACCCGCTGTAGCACTCGACTCCAATGGTCAGTACTTGATCAATTACTGTCAGCTTCCCTAATTGGCCCCCGACTTCCAACTGAACAACCTAACAAGAGAAATCCACTGAGGAATCTCACAATGCCTTGCTTAGTCTGCCTCCAGCTTCCCACGTCAACACCCTCCAATCAGGGATTCCTGAAGCTTTCTCTTCTGTCCCTATATTGCTTTTACACTTCTCTGCCTGCATTTAAATCTCTGCTACAACCAAATGTTGCTGGCTGACTGATTCCCTTGCTATATAGCAAGTTCTGAATGAACAGGCTTTACTTATTTTCATTTGAGCAGTCTTCATTTACTTCCACAATGCATAAACATACTTAGTTCACGTGGACAGTTTAAGTAATTAAAGTCTAGTGAATGATTTTGAAATAAATAGTTAGCAAGTTTAGAACCTTTATTTAGAGGTGAGTGGATGTGGAGAAATAAAAACACAATCTCCTGAAATACCCAGTAATGATATTTATAAGCCAATTGATGAAGTGGTGACCATATTCCAAGCCCTGTGCTATATTTACCCTATGTTTAATGCCATTTAATCATTTCAAAAGTGCCATTTAATCATTTCAAAAGTTCTAAAGAGTAGCTATTACAGATGAAGGAATCAAGGCTCAGAAAGTTTAATTTCTTTGCCCAAATCTAGTAGTCAGTGGAAATGGATTTCAAACCCATATGCATCTCTGTCCCCAGCCTGACCCTGCCCCACTGGCCTGCCCTACTTATAGAGTTCCGGACATAGTGCTGGCTTCTTTAATAGTCACCATCTACTTGAGAAGCCAACATTAATTGTTTACTAAACCCTTCACTTAGCTCCTGTGTAGTTCTCAGCTCAAGAAGACAACTAATAAAGGTAAAAACAACCTTGTCTGTGTCCTTAAGAGCTCATATGATAGGTAAAGGGGGTAAAATGAAACTAAACACATGACAAATATACTTGTTTGGGGGATCACAGTTTATTAAATCAATGAGATTCAGGTTTGGTAGTTGAGCTTGAAAGTTTTGACAACAGTAGGAGTAAAAGAGTGAGGCTAATGGGTAAATTCAGATAATAAACGTGGATGAAGGCAGAGCAGTTCTGACAGGTGTCATTAAAAACCTTAGTAAATAAACTTAAATGTAATGTTCTTTTCTCCCTAGAAGTCAGTTTACTCTCTCTGGCAATGGTTTCCCTAATATACAAGACCTCATACCAAGGCTGGCTTGTGAAATTCCCAATCCAGGAGTCTCATTAGTAATTGTAGAAAGAGTGTTAGGCAAAGTGTTAAAGAAACCAA
>NW_017731947.1:734846-744753 GCF_001890085.2 Hipposideros armiger | reverse complement strand
AAAGCTGTTTTGACAATTTTAGGTTCCATTTCAGTGACAGGCCTGAAATGCTAATATTTATCCTCAGCTCTTTATTAAATGGAAGCACTGCATTTGCTTGGACATGCTCTAAGCCTCTAGGTGGGCAAGGGAGCTTGCGTTTCTGGAAGAAATGACCACAATAAAGAAATACTAGCATTTCAGGTCTGTTATCTGTTAACTACTCTGTAAATCAATAAAACCTCAGCTCTTCCATTCAACCTAATGACCAATTCTCTTAAAGAAGAGAAAATCAGGCTCCTATTTGCCAAAATTAATATGAATTGGAGGTTTATTTTTCACCTGGAGACATATCAGCACTTGACGATTTAGGAGACTTGGAATATTAAGAATATTTTTTAAACATCCTACCTGGGAAAGTGTCAGACTGCTTCTTGAAATGTGTTCAATGTACAGGGAAGAATTAAAAGCCTTCAGTGCAACAATGCATGAGGAACCGAGTCCTGCCAAGAACCACTTGAGTTCAAAAGCAAATCTTTCCCCAACTGAGTTTTAAGATGACTACAGTCCAGCAGGGACCTTGATCGGAGCCTGTGGAAGAATGTGACGTAGAGGGCCTGGTTAGCTCTATCCAGGCTACTGACCATAGACTGTGAGACAATAAATGTGTTTTAAGCCACTGAATTTTGGGAGTAATTTATTATGTAGTGATAAGTAACTAATACAAGTCACCAACCCCTTAACACAGGGATAAATCTCAACCTGGCATCCTGGGAAGGGGGTGAGGCTGGCATTTGGTTTTAATAGGGATTGTCAAATAAGTCATCACTTCAGATATCTGTGTAGTACTGTACTCCTCAAAACCAAATGTTTAAAGCCAAAGTGAAAAGACACCTAACGTGTAGTGACAGATTAAATAAAATCTTTGGCCAGGCCAATAACACCTTTGGTCTTTGCTCCCAACATATGTGTCTTAATAAATGATGTTGTCATTTGTTCATAGGGACCTCTTATTTACTGCTTCTTAACTTGTACATCAGGCTAAGGAAGAAGAAAAGAGTCTAATTTATAGAATTTTACAAATTCTAAGCATCTGCAAGATCCTGTTTATAGGGGTTAGAGGGCTGTTGAACAAATTCTGCTATAAANGACATTTTAGGGCAGATAATTTTTGGTTGTGGGGGACCGACCTATACATTGCAGAATGTTCATCAGCATGCCTGAACTCTACACATGAATTGTCAGTAGCACGCCCATCTCCAGTTGTGAAAACAAAAAATGTCTTCAGATATTGCCAATGTCCCCTGGGGACCAAAACTACCCCTGGCTGAGAACCACTGCTCTAGCCCAAGATCTTCTGAAGGATCTCAAACCTCATACTATTGAGTAGGTCTCAGACAGAGCTTACACCAACATTACCCGGAGGGTTTGTTCAGACTTAGATTACTAGACACCACTCCCAAAGTTTCTGATTTAGTGGGTCTGGATGCGGCTCAATTGTCAGATAGTACGTTAGACCAATAATCATGTTTTCAAAAACCATTTATCTGTTTCATTCCCAACCTCAGAATTCCAGCAGGGCCAGGTGTCACTCCCCACCCTAGTTATTTTAAAAAGTCCCCAAGTCACGTGTAAAAGTGCCCACAGAAGTGATTTCTTCTCCTACTTTGGTGGCTGACGTGCTCTCCCGTGTTACCATGTCTGATATGTAATGTCCCCCTGCCTCTATTTCACTATACTTGACTCCTTATCCAGCTTTCATGGTTATTCTAAGAATAGTAATGATTCCCCTTAACCCTGTTCATGCTGCAGCCATTTATATCATCCTAAAGTTGCAAGTAGCTTGTGCCCACTTAGTTTTGCAACCTTCCCTCCCCAAGGCCTTAATATGGCTCCCTAAGGAAAAGGGGGGGCAGAGAAAATTATGGTCAGTACCCCACAAAATTTTGTCCTTCGGCTGACTCATGGGTTTTTTTTTTGGACAAAGTTGGTATTCCTAATTCTTTCTCTTCCTTAGTATACAGTCTTTTCCATGAAGCTCCTAGTTCCTCAGAAGGCTGGAAGATCCACTCTATTAATCAATCCCCTTGATTTTGTTTTGTGTAAGGGCTTTGGTTCGCAACATGATCAATGTTGCAGAAAAAAGGGAGAAATGGGGGACAGGGAGCCTCTTAATCACTCATTTTTTATTGTACACAAGGCACTGTTGTTCTCTGAATGGTTTCCATTCCATTTTGGTATTCTACAAATATTTGTTCATTGCTGAATGAACTAATGTTGGTCTTGTCTGTTCAAATAAACTAAACTTTTAGTCTTCAACAGAATAGAACTCCATCAATTAGCACTATTTCTAAGTGATTCAGTCCGAGGCTGTCACTTCCTTTGATTTAAGTGGATAGTCTGGGATGCGGTTGTGAGAGATATCCAGCAAAGGAGCTTCCAGTTATCAAACATACTCATGTTAAATGTGTGATTTGTTTCTCTAAAAATAAATACATTTTAAGTTCTGGGAAGGGATCGTATACCAGGTTTGTCTGTTTGTTCTTATTTATTAAAGACATCATGTGCCAGGTAATTTTCCAGTCAATTTAACTAAGTCAGTACATTTATTCACTACATGAAACCCATGGATCAGATACTATTACTATCCTTGCTTCACAGGTAATGAAATGAGTTATAAGAAAGAGTTGTAAGTTATTTGCCTGAAAATACATAGCTAGGAAGTGAGAGGAAAACCTTTCTCTTCCCATAGGGCAGATGCGTAGTTGGGGCAATTTCTCAGAGAGCTCCACAACAAGCTGAATGCTCAGAAACCATGAAAGTCCCGAAGAAACAACCTTTAGTCCCTCAGTTCGGGACGGGGCATTCAGATCAGGGGAGAGGCTATTTTTTTTCCCACGTGAATATTATCCTTCAGCTTCCTACTGGTAACTGCATTTTAAAAAAAACTGGATGAATGCTGAATTGCCTTTACTAGTCAAAATACGGTATTTGTGTGAGAGCAAGAGGGTGGGGTGTGGCCAGACAGAGGGGCACGCAGTGCTAAGAATGAGGACCCATCCTTCCCCAATTCCCAGCACTGTATCTCCACAGGGGAAGCCGAGAGTTCAGATAACATCCCTGGCAGAGAAGCACATTTTTCCCCATTAAAAGTGAGTAAAATATTATCCATGTTTAACACAGTGGCTAGGTAACACAGATAAGTATTTCTCTATGAAGAATGTGCATTGCTTTTCAAAGGCACTAATGAGGCAGGTTTTGGGCTCACAGATTCAGGCCAGGGAAGGAACTTTTTCCCAGGTGGAGGCTGATATTTGCATTTCCATGGACTGTTTCCCCTTTCTTTCTCTTCATTATGAGCATGTCGGTGTTCACAGAGATATTTCATTTCAACCTACTTTAAATTTTGAGCAGAATTATTCAGGGCTTCTATCTCCACAAATGTCTCTTTTTTAACCTTGTTTTTCAGAAGACCTCTTTTTTTTTTTTAATATATCATTTAATATATCATTGTGCTGAACAGACTTTTTGGTCCACTCACAGGCTAGCAAGCCTTTGGGAGTACAAAAATTGAACAGCCTGCTCCTGGCTGACATAGAGAAGCAAACATTTAATAATTATTACCGCAATATAGAGACATGTACTAAACGAGAAACAGACATTTGTCCTCGCATTGAAACTGAACAGCTTGCTGGTAGATATGAGAGTACCCTGTACTCCTGGGGAGCTTATTTTTCTACCACAGTCAACACAGTGGAGTGGGGGAGTATATAAAATCCTAATAAATACCATATCTCAGGTACTTAAAGACTGCTGCGCTCTGTGCTTGCCTCTTTACCTGTGTTGTTTGATTTACCGCCGACCTCTGTGCCTTGGGATTACCATAAATCGCTGCTGCTCTTATTTTACACCAGAGACACTGAGGCTCATGTCACTTAGTGTCACAGCTTCCTTNCACAGAATCTGGAGTCCTGATGTATGAGAGTACCCCCAGGAAAACAGAGCTAGCACTAGACATTTCAAGAGAGTGCATTCAATCAAGGCTATTATTAACGTATTATGGGGCAGAGATGGGGGTGTGGAATAAAGGAGCAAAAAGTGAATGCTGGGGTACCCAAAGGAAATGACTTTTGGGTAGTAAGCATTGAACACTCTGCAACTAGAAAAACAAAATGGAAAGGACTGGGTTCCAGAAAGTTGGAGAGGTCATGTAAGGCGATCTTAAAACATAAAGGAGAGAGCGTTAGCCACTTCCTGCAGTACCTGGTGGGGGAGTCTGATGGGGCTTGGTTCTAGGAGTGGTCAAAGAAGCTGGAGTCTGGGACCAATGTCTAGTATTGGGATGAAGAGACATAGGTGGGGTGATAATTTTAGGAACAGCAAGAAAGTAGGGAACTGGTGTCTTCTCTCCTCTTGCCATCTACTCTCCCTCTCAAGCCCACTATTCTTAGGACCTAACAGGACTTTAGCTGACAAAAAATTTGAGAAATAGCCCCAGGTTTAAAGAGCAGAGTGTGAAATGTTGGCCTCAGCTGAGAACTACGTATGGACAAATAAGTCATGCCCAAGTCCTTTCTTATTTAATGATTAGATGTCAAGCAATAAACTGCAGAAAGCATTAGACATGAAATGCATTATCTTTAATTGATATGCATTATACCGCTGGTAATTAAAAAAACAAAACAAAACAAAATCCAAATATGCTGTTGCTTCCTGGCCTGGCTGAAGTTTCTGCTGTGTGTTGAAGGATTGTTTCAGAACAGCAAAACAACTGTGAAGGGGACCGACTTAAAATCCCTAACTTATGGATTTTAATTTGCATCTCCCATGAATTTTCTCTTCTTACCTTGCCTGGATTAGTAATGTTTCTCCATCTCAGACCTTCTTCCCTGCTCAGCAACACAACTGATGGAAAGAGTTCTAATGACTCCCACTTAATAACCAGCAGCACAATCGGATGCTCATGTTAGTGATTCGTGCCCGAGAGGAAAGGGGTGGAAACTGCAATACTGGGCAGTTAGATGGGAAGAGAAAGAGCTGATTCCTTGCACTGTGTGAGACTTGTTCATATAATGGAATAGAATAGAAACACATTAGAAAAACAAAGTATTACTAGAAGAGGGTGTTAAGCAAACCCTTATATCTAGATATTACTTTCTAGGCAAATGTATGGCTTCCTTCTTTCCTTCCTCCTTCCCTCTCTTCCTTATTTTTCTTCTTTCCTAACTGTCTTCCTGACTTACCTTAGCAACAATATTTAAAGTCCTGTGCTAGGAAACATGGAAATACAAGAGAATGAGAAATAATCCCTGACCAAAATGACTTGACAGTATTATTGGGTTAAAAGGTTTGTAACCAGCCAATGGAGAAAAGGCGTTGCTTGTGCTCATTTCTGCAAAGACTTAGGCTATGGGGGATAACGTATGAAAGACGGGCTTGGGGTATGGAGGCAAGTAATGAAAACCAAGGCTGCAAGAGGGACAGAATGCAGGCTATGCTGAATTAGCTGTTATCCTGAAAACAAGCTACTCAGAGGGATCTTAAGCCAAAGAGTGACATGATGAGAACCGCACTAGAGAGACATAACCCTACTTGAGGGAAGAATGGACCTGAAGGAGTGAGACAAGAGACAAAGAGGTCAGCAAAAAGACTTGTAAGAAGTCAGGAAAATTTGCGGTGCAGTGTGAGACAGTGGGCCTCAAATAGGGCTGGATATATGCAGCCAGCAACCTCTAACACATGTATTTGCTGCATGATATATACGGGGAAGGGAAAAAGATAAAAGGGTTAAGTTTCCTGCAAGTCTATGGGCGAAGGTGTAGGGGACTGATACAACAGTGCGNATGTATTATAAGTAGGGCAAAATACCAGACCTGATAAAGAACCACTCAATCATTCAGATTAAGGGAGTAATAAGACCGAATCTGGTATCTAATAAAATGGTTAACTGAAATCTAGAGTGAATCCCCAGATGTTTTGTATCAGAAGCATGCATGAGCCTATCTGCAGGAGACATTTATCTTTTTGCTTGAACCTCCTACTATAATCACATTTTATAGTATTTAAAGGTAGAAAGCTTCACTGAATTTAATTAGCTACTCTCCATCCCTGTTCAGAATCAGAGGATGCCCAAAAGGTTTAAAAAACACGCACCAAAAAAGAAATCGAGTAGAAAGTAAATACAAAATCTGAGAAGCAAGGATTCTTACAGATGAGTTAGTATTTTGATGATACATTTTTGAAAGTAACCCACTGCACAGTAGGGAGAAAAGAGAACTCAGGTGGTCTCATTTCCCATAATTATGAATTAGCACCAGATCACCAGGGGGTATAAGAATCTCTGTCGCAGTCACCAGCATGGGGAGCCGAACGTGATCAATCAGGCAGAACGTAGCTGCAGGGAGCTGGCAGCCATTATTCCTGATATTCCAGACTCCTATGGTGAGGGGGGGAGAAGTGAGAGTTGGCCTTCAGAGCAGGCTCCAGTGATGAAGGAGAAATAAAAGGGCCATAAGGAGGAGCAGAATCTAAGGTAGCTGGGTGGTAGATGAGAGTAAATGGGATAAAAAATATGGTGATGGAAGGACTGACTCTGGGTGGTGAGCACACAATGTGATATATAGAGGATGCATTACAGAATTGTACGCCTGAAACCTAGGTAACTTTGCCAGCAATTGTCACCCCAATAAACTTTAATTAAACAACAACAACAACAACAACAACAACAACAACAACAAAAACATGGTGTGGAGGGAGGTGAGGAATAAAAAGAAATTGAAGGAGGGAAAAATATAAGCACTCACATATAGGAGGTACCCAGTTTTGTCAGATGGGCCAGAAAGGAGCTCTGAGGTGGACNGCAAAGTAGAGCCTAGAAAAAGATATTTACAACACGAATATCCAGCAAAGAACTTGTATGCCAACTACGTGAAAAATTCCTACAAACAACGACGAAACCAATTCAATAAATGGGTTAAAAACTTGAATGGGCATTTTGAAGTACAGTATATCCAAATGGCTAAGCATATGGAAAAGTGTTCAGTATTATTAGTCATTAAGGAAATGCAAATTAAACTTATAGTGAGATTTGACTACAAATCCATCCTAATAGCTAAGATTATAAAGAACTAACTACATCGGTGTGTAGGAAGTGCAGGACAGCTTAAGGTCTCATACACTGTGAGTGGATGTGTGAATTCATACAAATTCTAAATAGGGTTTGGTAGTACCTTCTAAAGCTGAATATGCACATATGACCCAGAAATGTATCCAACATGATTGTCTGCATGTGTGTAACAAGAAATACGTACAGGAATGTTTGTGGCAGCATTATTTGTAATGATAATAAAAATAATAAACTGGAAAGAGTCCAAGTGTTCATTTGTAGTAAAATGAATAAACTGTGGTGTATTTATCCAATAGATTAAATTGAGTAATGAGAAATAATGGTTATTGCTGCATACAGCAGTATAAATAAAACTAAAAAATGTCACACTGAACAAACTCAACCAGACCCAGGGGGTACATATGCTATGATTCCATTTATATAGTGTGCAAGAACAGGCAAAAATTAAGAAAAAAAATATTAAGTGTAGTCTAGCAACTAAGCTTTGGGGGCAATTTTCTAACTTGATTTTAGGGAGATTCTTTTTCTATTTCTTAATCAGGGCGCTGGTTTTAAGGCAGTGTTCATTCTGTGAAAACTCTTTACACACTTTTGATCCCTGTGTTTTTGAAATGTGTTATCTACTTGAATAAAAGTTGACTCAAATTTATAGTACATACATTCTAATTGCTTCATTCATATCCATCTAATTACTTTTTTTCAATTCTGCCCTTTTAACAATTTCAGCTCAAATAACCAGATGGCCTGAGACCTAAGGCACAACTGTTTGGGACACCTGGCTTTAAGCGCTGCACAAACAGCACGATCCCTAAGGTCCTAACCAACCCCTGGTTATTCTAAGAGGAGGAGGTTGCTTACCCAAATTAGCACATTGTTATAATTTCCACCACTTTAAGACTACAAAGTACAGGCCTTTACAAGTAGCTTTTGTACAATGTGCTTTCATTTGCAAAATAATTTTCTGCAAAGACCTTTGCAGACATGTAAAGGATATTAATTCAATCTCCATTCCATAAACAAGAAGACCGATGTTCAGCATAATCAAATGGCTTCTTTCAGATCATTCAGCTGATATGTGGTAGAGCATTTTCCACTTAATCATGGAAATTATGTAAAAATTCTGATGTCATATCCATATATTCTGATCATATTTCTTTAGTTGGACAGGGAAATTCTTAAAAGTGGAGTCCATATAGCTTCTTTAATGTGAGTTCTAGAATGTGTCATAGAACCATGCACAATCAGTAGGTAATTAATAAGGGATACTTAAGAGATGACAACACACTGCAGTCTTATTATTTGAGTACCTAAACGCACATCATTCTGAACAAAGACCTAGATGACTAACACATCGTCTCATGAGCATTGTTTAACTTATTAAAACAGCCAGTCTTATGAAGGAAGGATAGGTGACACATAAGCTGGCATTAGATAAATAGACTAGAGGGTTTTTGGGTTTTTTTGTATCAACATTACTGCTTAAAATAATAGGAAAAGTTCCATTGTCTGTTTCTCAGTGACTGGCAATAATTTAAACGCATATGTACTTTACAGGCTCAGCACCTATAAAATCTATGACAATTAACAAAACAGGCACAAGAGACAATCAGATACAGCAATTCACCATATATGTTCTCCCCATCTAATCAGATTATCTTTTAATACGATGCTATGAAATAGCAGCTGAGCAAGGGCCGAGCTGGTTAGCATTTAAACAGGATTTTTCCCAAAGATAAATTGAAGGACCCAAAAATCTCTGAAAAGAAATGTCAATATTTTCATCACTGGATCTTCTTCCTATTGAATAGAAAGAGATTTGTAAGTACCCATAAAGTTACTGTAGTTAAAATATCTTTTCTANAAATGTGTAGACATTTTTTGGCACCCTCTGTATTACTGTATGCATTTACAAACACATTAGTCTGTAGCAGTGGCCATAGGCTACAGCAGACTGACACAGTGGTTCATGGTGCCAAAATTAAGAACCCCTAATAGTGATCTGATTTTCATCAGTGTCTCCTTCTTGGGGGATATCAGCAAACTTCTTGAGTTTGGGACTATGACCCACTCTAAAGAGGCTTTTTTATACTATGTATGAGACAGGTAATATTTAAAGGTCAGTATGATTTCTATATGTGAGATCAACAGTCGCTTGAAGTCCTGATTTAATGCATACAATACCATATTCAGTTAAAATAGCAGTGATTCTATTTCATCCCAAAGTACCACAAAAGTTGAACAACTTCATAGCCTTTCCATTATTCAGAGAACAGACAGGAGGCTTCGAGCTACTATACTTTTAATATCTCACTGATTACTTGAATGTGATACTATGATATGATAGAAATGCCTTTGAAAGTTTCCATTCAATATTTTATGGTCAGAGTGAAAGGTTTATATTGTGGCACGCAGATATATACACAGTGTCAGATGACAAAGAATGATGGAGGAGAAAGAACGGCTTACTGTATGAGATTCAGTGGTGAGGAAGGGCCTTTTTGACGACATGTAATAGTGCCTGTCTGACACAGATTGAGGAGAAGAACAACATAGACAGATATCTGGGAGGTGAGGGTTTCATCAGACAAAGCAGGATACGTCGCAACTCTGAGGTAGGAGTGTGACAGGTACATTTGAGGAGCAACAAGAAAGTGTTTACAGAAAATGAAAGGGCAAGAGGGAGGGTGGTTGGAATGATGTCAGGGCAGTAGCCTGGACCAGATCTTATAAAGCTTGCAAGTCATGATAAGGACATTAAATTTTATTTTGATAGGGATGAGAAGCATTGAAAGATTCTGAGCA
>NW_017731947.1:730884-731946 GCF_001890085.2 Hipposideros armiger | reverse complement strand
GGGTCTTAATTGGTTTGTTGAGTTAAACTGAGCATTCTCTTCATGCTGCAGAATCAATGATAGAGTTGAACATTTTGTTCAATTTTAGGCCTGGACAATGAGGTCTGAGTTAGGATTCAGAAATTCTCTTTTTTTCCTCGAGGCTCCTCTATGCTGTATAAAGCCAATCTTACAGGGATTTTCATCAATTCAGGAAGTCACTAACCTCTTCATGATGAGGTGCTTCAGTGGGAAAGAAACATTTATCCTTTTTATGGGAGGAAAAAAATTACAAAGTATAGGTAGTTTAGGAAAACACTACTCAGGGTAGTATAGAAAAGACAATGTTTGATTTAAAAGAATACAAATTATCAGAGCACTGATAGCAATAAATCTGCAAAGGCAAAATAAAACTAAAAGTGCAATCTTGGGAGCTAAGATAATATCTAACTTATCTTTTTTTTTTTTTTCTGCAAGACTTTCTGCTGAACTCCAGAGTTCCTATTTTGATAACTGCTTATGGTGCTGAGGACAGAACATAAAACCCATGACTCCCCTCTAATGGGCAAGCTATCAAATAGTCCTGCACAATTCTGAGCTTCGAAAGGGGTGTACCTCCCACCCAAAGCTCAGGATGTCAACAAAAAAGCAAATACATACATGCATACATACATACATATGTACATTCAAAAAATAATAATACAGAAGAGGTCAGAAAGGAATTTTGCTTGTCTGTAACTTGCCCCTGAAAAACCACAAGCTGGCATGTGAGTTTCAGGTGTGAATTAATGTTACTCATGAGATTCAAAATACTCTCAAATGGAAAATTTACTTTAGTCTGCATGCATGCTGCCCTCAATTTCTGAAATAAATCTCCAATGTAGAATTTAATTTAAAATGGTCTCAGGTTATTGATGACTCCCAGGAATGAGGAGACGCAACATGAATTTTCCTCCGAGGAACTCACTTATAACCCAGGTCTCAAAGTAAACCCACAGACCAAAGTCCAAGAATCATTACCTGCCCACAGTAAAAGAAAATTTTTGAAAAGCAAGCAAACAAAGAAAAAGAAAATACTGAAAG
>NW_017731947.1:726219-730341 GCF_001890085.2 Hipposideros armiger | reverse complement strand
GCAAGTCTATGGGCGAAGGAGTAGGGGACTGATACAACAGTGCGTTTCCTCTACGTATCTGTGCAGAGTATGGCACGCTAAGCTCCACTGAAGGAACCACAGGCACAGCAACTGTGTTTTCAAGCCTCAGAGGTGTTGGTACTTGGCTTTTACTTAGTACTTGGGTACTTGGGAGACAGCACTCTTGCAGAGAGGTATTTTCTGAGAGGAGAAACAGCAGAGTATGGGTGTAGCCCATGATACCCAGGGACAGAGTGAACCTCCAGGAGACATGTCAGATGCCTGCATCTTAGCAGGAGAGTGACAGCCATCAGTGGGGTGGGGGATGGGCAGATTTCTATGAGAGCACCTGTCAGGTAGCCTCTTGAAGACTATCCATAACATGCAGAGATCGATGTTTCAACAAACATCCCCGATGATTCTGACGTGCATTAATATTGAAAACCACTATCCTATACCTTTTTTTTTGCTGTTGAAATATTTCGTCTTTTGCTGGTACCTCTCTTACCTGTTTTTGTTAAAATAGCAGCAACAGTATTCAGACTTTTCTCACTGCTTCATGTTGTAATTTTTCACTCTGAATCACCTGTTTCTCAGTGGAGAGTCAATTAGATCTGACTTCCAGTGAGAAAGTCACCGGGGACCATGTTAAATATTCTTACCTCACCTATGGGTCCCCAGCCATGATTCCTTTTTTGGCTTAATTTTTCAGGCCAAAGTCCAGATTCAAAGTATCTGGACCCCTGTGACATATGGTAATGCACTAAGGGAGTGTAGATTGTCTGTGGACCCACAGCTATGACCTACAAGTGTATGCCTATTGCTACACAGATAGTTTGTCACTCAAATAATGTGTCTCGCTTTTGACAAGTAATCTCATCTCATATGTTTTAAGTAGCAATTATATGAATTTATTACCTTTACTTCTGGAAAGACCCATTCTGGAAAATTCAACCCACATAGGCTGGAGAGAAGGGCATAGGAGATATATAGCACATAGGGAATAGAGTATAGGACATACATTTAAAACAACAGACTTCCTTAGCAGCTGGGCACAGAGTTAAGAGAGGAAGCTCGTGCTATGAAAGTCCTGTTTTCTTCAATCAACTGAGAAAGCAATCGAGGAAAGAGTCGCAAGACAAAAGCACTGAGAACAGTGTCAAAAGTTGCAGTGAGTTGAGAATGCCATTTTATTCAGCAAATGGGAAGTCAGTATTGACCTGGAATAAAGCCGTTTCCATGAATGTAAAGGGCAGTGGGGGAAAAGCAGATACTTGAGAATGCATTAAGGAGTGTGAACGTAGAAACAGTAGTTATTCTATTATGAAAGTACAGACCTGAATTAATAACAATAGATGATAATAGCTAATACTTGTGCCATATCTTTTTTAATCCTCATCAGAATCCTAGGACAACTGTACTATTATTATTTCCATTTTTAAATGAGGAACAGGAAAATGACAGTTCGTTATTTTGCTCACAATCACAAAGCAATTACATGGATGATTAGGAATTTGACCCACGTAGAGTTGAGGTTTTGACCACCATGCCATTAACACTATAAAAATCTGGAATTGCTCTCGATTTTGACACATATCTGGAAATTTATTTGCACTTTCCTATAGTGAAGGAACTTCTTTGTAAGTATTTCTTCCCCTACAGAGCAGCAGTACCACAAATACAAAGACTTCCTAAGTCCTATACATAAAAGCAGCTACGATAATAAAGGTGCTATGTAAACTAGAAATAGTTCTTTTTTTTTTTCTACAAGTCCATTTTCTTCTGACAAGATCTTTCATTTGAGTGGCGCTGTGCATTTATATCCCATCACTCTGTGCCATCTTTTTGTTAAAAGCTGCTCACCACCCACTAGAAAGCTTTGTCTGAAGAGGCTGACCCAAGAGTCACGTTAACTAGGGACAGAAAAGTTTCTGCCAAGGCAGACGTTTATCATTGAGCAATGCAATATTAATTCCCCCACATGAAAAAGTCTCTGGGGAAAAAAACAACACCTCTTCCATAGGGAAAATTTTTGAATGTGTCATTAATGTATACTGAGAAATGGGGAAATTCTTTCGGTATTGCCCCCTCTGATGGGAAAGTATTTATATCATTCTTAAAGCATTGTTCTTCAGAAAACACAGTCTTGAGGTAATTAAAACAGAGAAAGACAATTACTGTATGGTATAACTTAGATGTGGAATCTAAAAAGGCCCAACTTGTAAAAACAGAGGGTGAAGTGGTGCTAATCAGGGGATGGGGGTGGAGGGACAGGACAAATGCTGTTTAAGGGAACAACTTAAGGGAATAAACTCTAGAGATTTAATGCGCAGAACACAGAACAGTGAATATAGACAACAATATTATACTTGCTAAGAGACTAGAACTTAATTATTCCAACTACTAAAAAGAAAGCATAATTATATAACATGATAGAGGTGGTAATTATCCCTATAATGTCAATCATATTACAATACAAAAACGTATCAAATTAAAGCACTGTACACCTTGAATTTACTCAATATTATATGTCAAATATATTTTAATAAAAAAAAAGGAAAGAAAAGAAAGCAAGCACAGAGTCTGTCTTGTTCTTTCCAAAATGGCAGTGGAAACGTAAAACCAGCTTGTCCTTAGGAAAGCCAAAGATAAGAATAGCATGGTTTCTCAAAGCTGTCTCTTCTCCATGCATGGGTGTGGACACACAACCATTGCAGTCTTTCTTAAGAGAAAGTAGAAGAAAAATCTTCCAAACCAATGAAGAACTAAAGATTACCTAAAATGACAGAAACCATGTGGAAAGGGGTGGGGGTGCCTTAAAAACAAAACCAGACAAGCAAAAACAACAAACCAAACATCATGATTTCATACCAACTTGTGATATAAACTTGAATCTCAGAGACAACTATTAATGGAAGTATGAGATCACCAGTTTGTTTAGTCAAACTATCAGGGATGGTATAGATGCAGAGGAGACAATTAGATTTCAAAAATATCTCAAAAATATTATCTCTTACTTCAGTTAGTTTTTAAGTTTAGTACATCAGTGCAGGACTAGAAAAACAAACAAATCCCCCAAGACTGGCTTATGACCTGATGCTCTTGTATCCTTATTTAACACTGTTTCAAACAACCTGAAAAAGAAAGAACTTTGATTTTTGTAGTGCTCATAGTAAAATATCAAAGAAAGGCTTAAAAAATAATAGTCACTTTCCCAAGAAAAACAGAGACAATAGTACCACTCCTTTTGCCAAATATAAGCAGAGAAGATTAAGTCTGCCTCTAATAGAGAATATTGTTTCAAATTTACCAAGCATTCATTGTGTTAATGTGAATTGCATCTAATACTAGTGGTTTATTTAGAAAAAAAAAATCTAGCAGGTAACATTACTTCAGAGCTTTATTTTTTTCAGCTGAGCCATCCTGCCACCTGTTGGCAGCTCAGTGGCAACTTAGCTCGGGCTGGGATTCGAACCACTCTTTCTCAGCTCACACGCTTGAGTGAGCTCTTAACCAACTGAGCCACTTGGCTGGCCCCCTATTTCAGAGCTTTTCAATATTATGTTATTCATTTTCAAAGATTATTTTTATCAACAGGTGCCAACTTGTAAATGAATGTTGTTAACTCTTTTGAAAAACCTTAGAGGCTCCAACCTGCTAAACTGTAAAAGAAGGCAAAGAAAAAAAAATAGCCTTTAAAAACATTTTGATGAATAACATCTATCTTTTATTGAGTCTAGGGTAAAATTAGATTGAGAGCCATTGTTCAGTGCTGGTAAAACACTTTTGGATCAATGTAAATTTGTTTAACTATGGATTGCACTTCATAAAGTCACCCATGGTGAGGTGAGATGAATTACATCTTTTCATTCTTTCATCATGTTTATGCTGTTATTCAGCAATTTTAATTACTTATCTTTTCCATGACAGTCAGATGCCAAAGATCATGCAACATGATAAATCACAATAGCTGGTCATCCCACTTATCACTAAAACTGATGTACACCAAACATAAAGTGGAGATACATGTGAGGATTCTAATGATTTTTAAAAATATGCAACAGAGAAGAATGAAGCAGTCCGGATACGTAAGTTACCACAGGATCTTTTTTTTTTTTTTTT
>NW_017731947.1:721055-724779 GCF_001890085.2 Hipposideros armiger | reverse complement strand
TTTACCCAAAATAGATGATTATTCTGTATTTTTATTGTATCAGTCTGTTATTTGGATTCTCTCTATTTTTCTCTCCACTTACTTTAATCACAGTAATCCTTAAGGATTGAGCTTAAGCCCTCCCTCTTCCATGAAGCCTTATGAAACCATTCTAACCAACAGGACATTTGCTATTTTCTTCTAAACTCTTTACACTTATTTTACCTCTCACTTGGCATTAACTATACCTTATTTTCTACCTGAATTTTTTTCATATATGTGCTTATTCTCTTCCCCTAAACTGTAAACTTTCAGAGCAACACTATAATTTCTATCTTTTGTTATCCCCAGCATCATTGCAACATCTGCACATGTTGAATTAAAAATAAATGTTTTCTAATGATTACAGTCTACACCTTATTAGGGTTCTAAGACACACCAAGTATGAACAGAATATAGGCCTCGTTCAAAATTATAAAGATACAATCTATATATACTTTTTGTATATTTTATATATATTTATATATACATATAGTTACATATATGTATGTATGAATTTTTGATGGATACAAACTATATATTCTCAGAAAAACTGGATGTATACAAAATAATAATTAGTGATGACAACAAAAATATTCTGAGATGTTCTAATTTAAAATTACAGCAGCCAGAGTGTGAAAGAACAGTGAACCTGTTAATAGCTGTGGAGCAGCTCTGACAAAAGACTTCACATCCCTGTATACCTGTTGGAATTTAGGACAACTTCCAGATGGCTATTTCTGAGATTATCCAAAAGAGAGAGAAGCCAGGTGCCCTGGGACCCCAACAGCCTCCCCTTCTTATTTATACATGAACTTTCCAACCTGCATCTGATTCGTTATTCTGAAAAGTCATTGGGTTTAGAATCAAGAGACATGTTATGACCACACACCTAAGGTGCAGTTGCTAATGCAAGTGTGAGCTTTATCATTAATATAGGCCATTGTTTCACTGCCATCAACTAAAAGTTCTACCTTTTAATTGATTCATAGTAGGAAAAAAGACTAGTTCTATATATGACATCCTCTAAGCTAATACTCTTCAGTCACCTTTAACTTTTATGTATCCTTGTTCATTGATTCACATTATTTTCACATATTTATTTATTTTTTATCTTCCCCTCACCAAATATGTGGAGAACAATTCCATATCCTTTTGTTCTGGCAGAAAGAACTACTTGGAAATCCATTTTCAGGTTATTTGGTTGGGGTGGGGGTGGTTTTTCCTGAATTATACAGAACAAACACCCCGTTGATTCCACTGCAGAGGATAAATGAGCTATTAAAATAAACTAAGGAGTAGAATTATTAGCAATGGTTTTACATCCTGATTTTGAGTTTAGTTACATGGATTCACAGAAGAGCAATTGTAAATCCACTTTATTACATAGAAAAAAATTATACAACAAAGACACAGACCAAAAATAAATGCATAAAGCAGTCCTGGTGCCTTTTGAGAGGTTGTAATTTCAAATGATTTTTAAAAATAATCTGAAAGAGGAGTAATTAAGAGCTTTGTGATGTAATATTTTGCATATCTTTTTTATCTACACAGACTACACACAACTACACATTCACAGCCTTCAAATAATATCCTGACATTTTTAATCCAAATGAAATAAAAATATTTTTTTCTATTAGCTGGTGGCATTTTTTGAAGCAAAATAGAGTACCTATAAAAAGGAACTCACAATTTGCAGTTTCCTACAGCAAAAGTGTTAAAGCCACCACCAGGTATTTTTCATCACCATTGGTATCTCTACAAATTATAGAAACAAACTGCTTTAGAATTTACAGAATGCCATGTTCATTAGCTCACTGAACCTGAAAAATAACCTCATGAGATACAGGTGTTTTAGCAAGCATGTTTTGTTTTTTCTTTCCTAATGAGGAAAACAAGGCCCACAGAAAGTAACTTAACCAAAAATGATAATGTCAGACAGCTTACTGGACCTGGAATCCTATCTACATACAATCCTTGTTTACCAAGTCTTTGCAAGTCAATAGAGTTGGGGAAGTGTCCAATGCTGAAGAGGCCAAACCAAACCAAACCAAATGAAACCACACACACACACACACACAAACACAGACACACACATACACATTTTTATAAACAAACAACATTAATATTTTTACATCAACTTAACAAGAGGGGCACTGGAAATTAATAGACACCACCATACATTGGAATAACCACAGGGAAACATGGTAGTGTAGTAATTAACAGCAAAAGGTTTGAAATTAAATAGCTCTGTATTAAAATCTTGTTTTTTCCCCCTTATTTTTGATATCTTACACTTATCAGTTGTGGGGCTTTTGCCAGTTATTTAATCTCTCTGAGGTTCAGGTTCCTAATTTCTAAATTGGCACAGAACTGCATGCATCACAGGGTTTTGCAAGTACTAAGTAAGATAATGTATAAAAAGCACACACTCTGAGATGTAGCAGATATAAGCTCAACAAATGGTGTTTATAAGGACCCACTCTTTTTCTCTCAAAATGTAGAGAATTGGTGGAGGAAGGAGGGATGTAAAGGACAAGTGGGAAATCCAGAGGTAGACGTGTTACAAAGGACTGAGATTGCAGGATAAATTTGTCAGCATCTATGGGGTTGGCATAGATGTGATAGGATTTATAATAAGAAATATAGATTTTGTCTTCGTCCTTGTATCTGTCACAGAGCTCCTAAAACCCTTAGAAATTCCTAAGTGATGAAAGCAATAAAAGTGTCTTGTTATATTAATAAGGTGACTTATGAAATGTCCTCAAGTAACCTAAGGATTGGAATGGGATGCCAGCGAAACTCATTGTAATTAGAAGGTGGGAGCTTTAAACCTCGCTTCCTTACCTTCAGTGAGGAAAGAGAGGCTGGCAATTGAGTTCAATCACCAATGGCCAATGATTTATCAGTCATACTTATTAATAATGAAGCCTCTACAACACCCCAAAAGGACAGGGTTGGGAGAGCTTCTCGGTTGGTAAAAAAAGATGCTCAGAGAGTATGGAAACGGTGTGCCCCTTCTCATATACATTGCCCTGTGTGTCTCTTCCATCTGGCTATTCCTGAGTTATATCCTGTTATGATAAACTGCTAATCTAGTAAGTAAAAGGTTTCTCTAAGTTCTGTGAGCAGCTCTAGCAAATGATCGAACCCAAGGAGGGGAGTCATTGGAACCCTCAATCTATAGCTGATCGGTCAGAAGCACAGATGACAAACTGGGCTTGTGACTGGTAGTTGAAGTGGGGTGGGTGCAGTCTTATAGGAAAGCCCTTAACCTATGAGATCTTACACTATCTCCAGACAGATGCTGTTAAAATTGTGTTAATTGCCTAGTGGTGAGGGAAAAACCACACATTGGAACTGGTATCAGAGTCACAGAAACCATCTCTGGAGCAGGTGAATAATGTTTGAGAAATGAACAAGAAGGGAAGCAGAGCTAACACTTACTACTCTTTTATGTATTGGTAATTGTATTTCATTCAGGGGACTGAGAAGCAGAAAGCAAGTAGTTATTTTCAAATTACTTTTCAGCTACTGGCCTGTGCTTCTTTGAACAAAATACAATTCTGAGCCATAGATCAGGAAGGCCATCGACTCAAAAGGGGAACATTATTATTGAGGAATCACAGAAACTGTTTTCACTTGGGGGGCTGTGCATTTTGTTTTGTCCATGAGAAACACACACACACACACACACACACACACA
>NW_017731947.1:719558-720315 GCF_001890085.2 Hipposideros armiger | reverse complement strand
AGTTTACTAACTCTATATACCCTGTGTATAGTTCCAAACTCAACACATATTAGAAGATCAGAAAATTTTACTATAAAAATGAATGAATAAATGAATGAGTAAATGAGTGAATGAATGATTTAGACTTTATGCAAATGGAAAGTTTAAGTGTCTGTTCGTGTATGTTTTACACTTTCAGCTTATTATGTCATTTGCAACTCAACACCCTTCATTTTCCAGCCTGATGCCTATAGAGTTTGTGAATGGTTGGTCGTATCTCTGTTTCCTTTGAATAAGAGGCATTAGACTAGAATTACACTTTGATGAATCACTCTAATATTAAATAAAACATAATTACAACAAATAAATTGTTACTCAGAGACTTCTTCAAGTAGAGGCAACAGCAGGCATTACTCAACTTGAATAAGTTTCTTTTCCTCCTCATTCTGTGCAGCCTTCACTCAGAAGCCACACACACTAAAAGGTACCATATTTAGCTAAGTCCAGTCTGTTTTTCAATGGACAGCTAGCAGAAATTCAAAATAAAAAATTATTCTTCATAAACATTTTTTTAAAGATGCAGTTGATTAACTGACAAGAAACAAGAAACTCAGAAAAAAATTAGAAACATCCAGCACCAAGGCCAACAAGAAAAATATTAATCATTAGGCTTTAGAAGCAGAAAGGATTTCTCAGACTATCTTATTCAACAGCTTAAGAAGTCAAGATGCTGAAGGAGTCCCAGGAAGGCCATTTCTATGACCTCAAAAGGAGGTCA
>NW_017731947.1:707342-712748 GCF_001890085.2 Hipposideros armiger | reverse complement strand
AATAGCATCAGAATACTATTAT
The DNA here is from genome assembly GCF_001890085.2 of Hipposideros armiger. Lineage (NCBI taxonomy): Eukaryota > Metazoa > Chordata > Mammalia > Chiroptera > Hipposideridae > Hipposideros > Hipposideros armiger. The sequence goes on along the minus strand of NW_017731947.1, from coordinate 712,726 downwards.
TACCAACACTAACATAATTAGTGAAAAAAAGTTAAAATTTTTTACATGCACTTCCCATTTTCCTCAATATTTTAATAGTTTGTATTTTATCTACACTGTGTGAACATGAAGCCATTACAAACTATACTCTTAACTTGCACATAGCTTCGCTTCTATAAGTCACTTTTATTAACTCCCTACCTCCATGCCTAGAATTTTAAGCTGATGTTTCTCTAGTTATTTTGGTTGTGTGAAGCTTATTCTCTAGTTGATTTATCAGGAGGTGCTTATGGGAGATATAGTCCCCGAGTTCTTGGATGTTGACAACCATTTGTTTGTGTCCTTAATATTTGATCGTCAGTTTTTTCTGGTATAAACTCTTTGGCTCACATTTTCCTTCATCTGGCATAAAGTGTTACTGCCAAAATGTCTGATGGCAATCCAGTTTTTTTCCCTTATAAATCATTTTCTTTCTTTTTTTGCCAAGATGATCAAATGATTTTTTTCTTTTGATTAAAGTCCAGGAATTTTGCAAGAATATGTTTGGTTATTGATCTTTCTGGGTTTATAGTCTCAGGTATAAAATGTGTTCTTTCAAATTAGAGTTACAAGGTTTTTTTTTATTATTATTATTATTTCCCAATAGTTTTTTGAAATAAGTTTTAAAGTATTTATTATGTTACCTTCCTTTGATTTTCTTCCTCAGAGATTCTTATAATCCACATGCTGTTTATTGACTGCTTCACATATTTTTCAATTAAAAAATATTTTTTACTCTACTTTTTTATTTTTAAAATTCTCCCCTCTTCGCCTTCTATGTATTTAAGTGATTATTTGTTTTAGCTGCTCTTGTGTTTCTTCTCATTCAGAATTTAACAATAAATTATTTTTCTTTTATTTTTAATTCACATTTGAGTTATTTTACTTCATTTATGAGGGGTTTTTTTTATTTTGAAAAGCACTGTTTTTCATTTCATATCAAGATATTGTATTTTATCTCATTTAGAAATAGTAAGTTACACTTTGATCTGTTTTGTGGGCATATATTTCTGGCATACTATAATTGACGATAGCAATATAATTCTGCCCCTATCCTCTACTTTGTTTTACATATAACACCATTTTAGGGAACTTAACCATATTTTCCATTGCTCATGTTTTGAAGAAAATCATTTTATCTACAACTTTAGAGGGTTCAAGATAGATTTTCTAACTTCACGTAATTTCAGTTATGCTATTGTGAAGATGTGTTTAAAAATACAGCCACTCACTTCCTGAGTTTTTTTTGGCTCTGTTCTCCTCTCCCATGTTTATCTGAACCTACTTCTTTCACTCATCTCTCTATTTTCCCTTTTCTGTTTCACTGTAATTCCTCTCCTCAGTGTCAGGCCCTTCCCTGGATGGTAACTTGATCCAGTCATTTTCAAGGCATTCCATGACTCAGCCTGCTCCAGGGCCTATCAGCAGTTAGTTACTCAGGACTCCTCCAACTTTTGTGCTATAAGTTTGGCAAAACCCAATAGCTTAAACTGTTCTGAAATTGGCCCAGTGGGATTTTTGGTGAATACTTGTTGACTATGTGGGGAGGCTGAATTTTCATTTGGAGGTTCTGGGGGGAAACCAGGTTCCAAACTGACTCTTAGGATTGGCAGAACTTGTTTCCCTGTGGTGTTTACCTGAGTTTGAACTTTCCTTGCTTGCTTTCATCTGAAGTGACTGACCCTGTGTTCCTACGGACTTCCCACATTCCTTGTCCTGTAATTCTATCCATTTTAAAGCCAATAATTGCACCTCAAATCCTTTTCATGTTTTGAATTTCTTACTTCCTATGGTCTCTGACCCCTAGACCCCAATTTACAAGGCTCATTTGAGTCAGGTCCACCTGGATAGACACCCTAATTGAAAGTCAAATGATTTGGGACCTCAATTACATAGGCAAATTTCCTTTCGAGATATAAGGTAACAATCATGGAAGTAAAAGCTGCCATATTGTCAGTCCCTAGGATTATGCAGGGCTTGTACAACATAAGGCAAGGATCTTGGGGGCTATCTTAAAATTGTGCCTACCACAGTAGCTAAATAGCACATAGAATCCTCTTCAAGTGGGTGCTTCCACTGTGCTTTAAACAGGCTACTGAAAAGCCAGAAGCCTCTGGGAAGTGGAGTACATGGCAAGACTCGTGGATACCATGGTTGTGTGACCATACCTTTATCTCCTTTGCAATNATGGTAACTTGATCCAGTCATTTTCAAGGCATTCCATGACTCAGCCTGCTCCAGGGCCTATCAGTAGTTAGTTACTCAGGACTCCTCCAACTTTTGTGCTATAAGTTTGGCAAAACCCAATAGCTTAAACTGTTCTGAAATTGGCCCAGTGGGATTTTTGGTGAATACTTGTTGACTATGTGGGGAGGCTGAATTTTCATTTGGAGGTTCTGGGGGGAAACCAGGTTCCAAACTGACTCTTAGGATTGGCAGAACTTGTTTCCCTGTGGTGTTTACCTGAGTTTGAACTTTCCTTGCTTGCTTTCATCTGGAGTGACTGACCCTGTGTTCCTACGGACTTCCCACATTCCTTGTCCTGTAATTCTATCCATTTTAAAGCCAATAATTGCACCTCAAATCCTTCTCATGTTTTGAATTTCTTACTTCCTGTGGTCTCTGACCCCTAGACCCCAATTTACAAGGCTCATTTGAGTCAGGTCCACCTGGATAGTCACCCTAATTGAAAGTCAAATGATTTGGGACCTCAATTACATAGGCAAATTTCCTTTCGAGATATAAGGTAACAATCATGGAAGTAAAAGCTGCCATATTGTCAGTCCCTAGGATTATGCAGGGCTTGTACAACATAAGGCAAGGATCTTGGGGGCTATCTTAAAATTGTGCCTACCACAGTAGCTAAATAGCACATAGAATCCTCTTCAAGTGGGTGCTTCCACTGTGCTTTAAACAGGCTACTGAAAAGCCAGAAGCCTCTGGGAAGTGGAGTACATGGCAAGACTCGTGGATACCATGGTTGTGTGACCATACCTTTATCTCCTTTGCAATAAAATAGATCCCATAGTCTGAGTGATATTATGTTGGATTGATGGCAAGACAGGATCTGATACATTTTATGATATTGGAGAAGGTGCTGACTGAGGTCCTGCATGCAAGAAAGGCAAAACCATAATTAGAATATGTTAATGGTAGTCAAACAGAATTATTGACCTCTGTCAGTAATTATAAGGGGTCTGATATAGTCAGCTTGTCACCAAGCACCTGATTGTCTTCTCTAGAGACAGTATTACATGAGGGACTTAGCTTGAATATCTGTGAATGTTACCTTCTGTGAAGAGAGTCTTTGCAGATGCAATTAAGTATCATGAAATAAGGACATTATCCTGGATTATCTGGGTGGGCCTTCGATCTAATGACAAGTGTCTTTATAAATGATATATAGAGGAGAAAATAAAAGGTAAGATACATGGAGGCAATGAGACCGTGAAGGGATTGTGACCGAGAAATTCTGACAGGCACCAGAAGCAGAAGCTGAAAAACGTTAAAAAAAAAAGGAAGAAAGAAAGAAAAGAAAGAGGATTCTCCCCTGGAGCCTCCAGAGGGAGTATGGTCCTGCTGACATTTTGAGTTTGGGCTTCTAGGCTTCATAATTGTAAAAGGGGAAACCCCTGCTGTTTTAAGCGACAGCATTTGTGGTATTTGTTAGGCAGGCCTAGAAATCTAATACACTCCTTTCCCCATTCTTCCAATAGCATTTTCTAGGTCGCTGATTAACTACCCAAACCATTTCTTTCTACAAAAAGTAGATGATCAGGTACCCCAACCAAAGCTTTGTCTTGGGGAGAACTTTTCTTTACTGAACTTTTCAGTATCAATTCTGAATGGAGTGGTAGATGAACTTAATTCTTGTCCAAGCCATGCGGTTCCAGCTGCAGGGCCACTGTGCACTGTAGCACACACAGTTTGGCTGCAGGCCTCCTTCCTATTTAGGGCCTCACTCAAAATGGGCAGTCTTTTGTGTGATCGGGTCAATGGATTGGTGCAGGTGTGTACGCGTAATACGTTGCTTTTTAAACCCCAAGGAAGAGATGACCATCCATGCATTGTGTTTCCTTTTTAGTGTGGGATTCAACAATGTGCTTTTTTTTTTTTTTTTTTTTTTTTTTTTTTNTTGGTGCAGTTGTAAATTTAGCAGCCCGAGTCTGGGTACTAGAGTAGACTAATATATCCTATATCCCTACGTGTTGTTACTTGATTAATATAGAGGATACCTGAGAATTTCTCAAACTGCCTTACAGAGCATTAAACCCAACTTCTGTTCCACCCTATCTCTAAGCCCAGAACACTGGCTCAAAAGCCCTTAAGTCATATCAAACAGAAAAGACAGACATCACAATCACTTTAACTCCCAATATCAGAGGCCAGGACCATGGCAATGGAATTCCTAGCTGTGTAATTCCTGTGAGCTCTGTAATTCTAAATTCATTTAAAAGGCTAAATCACTTGGCGTTTGTTATAGGCTGAACTGTAGCCCCACCCCCAGTTCATATATTGTAGTCCTAACCCCCAATACCTAGAATGTGACTATATTTGGAGATAGCATCTTTAAAGAGTTCATTCAGGTAAAATGAGCTCATTAGGGTGGGCCCTAATCTAATATAACTGGTGTTCATGTAAGAAGAGGAGATTAGGAAACAGATGTACACATAGGGCAGACCATGTGAAGACAAAGAGAGGTAGCCATTTACAAGCCAAGGAGAGGGCTCCTCAGAAGAAACTAACCATGCTGCCACATTGGTCTTGGACTTCAAGCCTTCAGAATCATGAAAAAATAAATTTCTGTTGCATAAGCCACCCAGTCTGTGTTACTTTGTCATGGCTGCCTCCATGTCGTGAATCGATTCAAAACATTTTCCTTTCATGGTCATTTGATTTGGGGGAAGAGTCAGAAGTCGCACGGTGCCAGATCTGGTGAATAAGGTGGATGAGGACACACCATACTGTTTTTATTTGACAGAAATTGCCATATACCAGAAGTGATGTGTGACATGGAGTGTAGTCATGATGGAGGATGAAGTAAAGACACTCATGAAAGAGGACTTCCAGAACTGCTTCAGAAGGTGCCAAGAATGATGGGATAAGTGTGTTCAAAGCAAGGGGTAGTATTTTGAGGGGGATTAGTGACAATCTGTGTTTCTTACTGTAATAAATTTTTTTTAATTTAAACATTCTCTGTGGTTTTTGATCACACCTTGTACCTTTGCATAGCTTTGTGAAAATCATAGTCTATATGTGAAATGTGATAATCCCTTCCTCTTTAATTTACTCAGGACCTAGAACTTTTCTTCAAAATTGAAAAGACAGGCATTGTTTTTTCCTTTTCTTTCTTTCTTTTATTTTTT
>NW_017731947.1:698728-699982 GCF_001890085.2 Hipposideros armiger | reverse complement strand
AGGTCACCTGTGTAAAATTATATTTTTTCTTTTCTCTGCTTTTTATTGTAAAATATTACATAAATATTAATGAGCATATATAAACTTGCAATATACTTCATCTACATCTGTATACCTTTTTCCTTTGTCCTTTATTTAGGCAAATAAATTTTTTTTCAGATTTTTCAAAAAACCTACATTTGTTTTATAGTCTCTATTGCAATTTTATTCTTCCTTATACTGTCTTCAGATATATTATATATTTTTTTCTAATTTCTATATTTGGAAGTGAGTTCATATACTTTCACATTTACTTTTTCTTTTCTTTGTTATATGTGAATATCTAATTATCCCAGCACCACTGTTAAGAAGACAACTCTATCCATATTTAATTAATATGGTTCTATTGTTTTTGTTTTGTTTTGCTTTGTTTCTTGTTTTGTTTTCCCGCCCCAATATGGTTCTATTGTTGAAAATTATTGACTTTAATTATGAAGACTTATTTTAGACTCTTTATTTCTAGCCTAATGATAACATCTATCTTTAGCACATTATTTTTATTACTGTTGTATTATACTTATTTTTTTAATCAGAGAGTTTAAGACTTTCACATTTGTTCTTCTTTTTCAAAATTGAGTTGGTTATTCTAGGTCTTTTTCATTTACGTATCCCATGTATGTCAATTTATAGGGTGGGTAGGGTGGGGAGCCTACAGTGATTTTTCTAGAAATTACATTGATTCTATAGATATATTTGGGACAAACTGACATCTGAACAATTCTGAATCATGCAATCATGACTGTGTTTTATCTCTCCTTATATTTTAATCTTCAATTTCTTTCAGCACTGTTTTGTAGATATCTTTTGTTAAATTAATCACTTTTTAATTCTTGATGCTGACTGGAATTATTTTGTTTTGTTTTTTAAATTTCATTTTCTGTTGTTAATTGCTAAGTCATAAAGATTTAGTTGATTTTTAATTCTGAGACCTTGCTAATTGGCTTATTAGTTTAAGGAGTCATTTTTATAAAAAACATAGATTGCTTAGGATTTTTTGCATACACGATTAGATCATCTATAAAAACAAAAACAAAAAAACCCTTTACATCTTCAGTTCCAATGCATATGTATTTCATTTATTTTCTTTCCTTTTTGCAGTGTCCCAAACCTCTAGTACAATATTGAATAAAAACTGGAGAGCAAATTTGCCTGTTTTTTAAATGGCAGAATATACCTTCTATAGTGTGTAGGCTCTGATATCTCTGCTCATGTTTT
>NW_017731947.1:643139-697863 GCF_001890085.2 Hipposideros armiger | reverse complement strand
TCTGAGCTGGAACCTTAGACATTCAGGAGCAGAGACAAGTGATCCAATATGTCTTTCTGTGTCCCTAAACAATAGAACTTGTGACATAATAAAATAATTATTTTACATTTATTGGGGGGTGTGATGCATAAGGACATAATTGAAATAGAAGAATTATGCTATTTCCTCCATCTTGTTAGAATAATAATTATGGCAATACCAAATATTAATTGAATGCTTAATATGTCACTGTGCTAAGCCCTTCACATACACTACCTTATTTAATGCAAAATAATGACAATTTTATAAAATATTTCTATTTTGCTCATATTTTACAGAGGAATGAACATAGGCTTACAGAAATTATGTAACCTACCAAAGTTTCAAACTGTATTAGCCAGCGTTTGGTTGAAGAAAACAATCAATCTAGCAAAGTTAAGTAAAAAATAAGTGATTATGGTATAGTGAATGTCTACAGAATTGTTGGGAGGGCTGAAGAAACTATTGCTGAACTTTAAGGGGTGAATTCCATATGCCACACTCTAATACTGGGTTATCACGAGAGCTGATATGTCTGCCATGACATGGAACCAACCTACTCAATATTCAACCCACCTACTCAACCTGCTAACTCAGTAAGGAAATATTTCTAGAGTTGATGGCTTCAAAACCATCTCTACACAAAATAGAAGCCTTGTGCCTGCCTCTCTCCTCACCTTAGTTCTGAATGCTTTCATGTAAGTGTGTTTAAAGGTGAAACTTACATTCTAATTAGAACTGTAATTGCAAGGGAGTCTGAAGAATATATGTTTAATAGCACACTTGGAAAGAAGCTAAAATAGATGTTAAGTAAGGAATCCACTCAGATCCTCAACACTTATGAGTGACAGAACTAAAATTTAAACAAACTTTCTTCTCTAAGATTGTTTACAGATCCATTTTCCCTTTCCCTTTCACTCTTGTTTTCTCTTGTTCCTCATTGAGTGTGTGTGTGTGTGTGTGTGTGTGTGTGTGTATGTGTCTTACTACTCCTTTAGAAGGAAAAATTTGTTCAACTCTTGTTTTTCTCAGATGTTTATCTTCACCACCGTTATCATCCAATGTCAGAATTCAGAGGAAGAAGAGATACCTGTAGTAGGCATTTCTTTAACTTAAAATATTCGGGAGTGTAACCAGCTACTGAGAAACATGGGCTCGCAGTAAATGACAAGCTTGACGATTAGTAAAAAGAACAGAGATAAGTCACTTCTGTTCCCGTGCTCCATGTCAGTAGCAACAGGAAAAATGAAAGCGAGCCTACTCCATCTCCGTACACATTTAAAGACCTTTGGCACAGTGGCAGAGTTTGAGAGCAGTTCTGAGTCCATCGGCTTCCACTCCCCAAATTATGGATGGGAAGACTAAGGCACAGCAAGGGCACACATTTTGAATCAATTTAAATCAAATTTAGGAATAGAATCAGAAGTGAAGTCTTCTGCACCCCTTCGCCCCATGCCCAGACCCACGGTCCTTGCTTCTTCCAATCCTGCTTCCTAAACTCAATCACAGCCATAAATCTTCAGGGACAGAGAAAGGTATTTTCATACTAGTTTTGAGCAAGAAGCAGGGCAAGTTTTTGCTATTTGGGTAGCTATTTTCATGACTTCTCTGAAAATTACCAGGTTACCCTGCCTAGTAACATAAACATTAAAATGGGCACATTTACCAAAATGACTTTTTAGTATTTTACAAAGAGGCTTGCCACAATTTATCCACAGCATTTCCAATCTACAAGATAACACCTTAAAAAAAAATGCCATGTCCTTTCTAGCTTAATCTAAAGCAAATGATGCAGTGGTATGGCTCTGTGTCAATTATCACCTTAGCTCATGTTGGACTTTAAGCTAAGGTTACCAACCAAAGGAGTCAAGCTGCAAATATTTGCCCTCTGATAAGCTACATCCCTTCCTGCTATTGCAGTTCACTTCTCTCACCTTGCCACAATTCACTTTTTATATATATATTTTTTTCTTTTTCCTTTGTAAAACTAATGTTTGATTCTAAAAGGAGATCTTTCTCTGCCAATGGATGTAAAGGTAATTTAATCAACGTGTCTGGCATATGGGCAACACACTTAGGATGAATAATAAAACACTGAAAGTCTTGCCATGCGATTGTAAGAACACTTCTTTGAAAAACTTCTCTTTAACGAGATGTGTCGATGAAAGTATTCTGATGGATGTAGTAATCACAAATTACAAGGTAACCTACAAGCCACTGAGTGCCTTGTAATTATATTGATGAGAAGATGTTTGTATTAAGATCTGCCTTTTACCTCTACTATTTGCCAAATGGAATGCCTTTGCTGTCCCAAAATGCCATTAGTGTCCATAAACAAATATGATTTGAAAAGGATTTGGATCCGTTTCTTGGAACCAATAACAGGGATTTTCCCTGAAAGGAGCGGACATTATATTTCTCAATAAAGCTATTTTTACTTTATACATGACAATTGGTAAAGAATATTATCATTAAGGCAAAGTTTTTCCATTGTAGAAGATAGGTGAGGATAATTCTCTTCATGAGAACTTAACAACATCAAAGAAACTAGATGCTATTTCCTGTTTTAGAATAGTTTGCAGTATGATGATAAATACATTTTCTCACTTTTCTCCACCACATTCTCTCCTTTTATAGTGTCAAACCCATTTTAACCATCTTTCTGAAAGGTTTTAATACATGGCCATAAGTGACCAATAGCATCTTAACTGGTTCAAAGGAAAACAGCAAGGACACCATGATATAAAACAACCAATTGCTTAATCAATGTGGTTACAAATAACCTATTTAATCAAATAGGTTATTTGATAGTTTGGGATAATTTTTCTTCCCAGTGAATTTGTGAATTTGGCAGATTTCCTGTGCAAAACAGATAAAAATGATACAATTTGAGTGAAATCAAGTCAGCTAAATATCACACCACAAGCATGAGGCGCTTAAGAAATATTTAGCATTAAGATGAGACTTCAAAAGCAGTTGTTTGACTCTGTAGCAAACGTCTAGACATATGTAGAAGCTGTGTGATTAGAGATACCTTTTTTAATAAAAAGAGTGTACTTTTACATCCCAAGGTAAACAAAAAAAGTGTTTTTACGTTCCAAGGTAGGATATAAAAAGTGGATGCCCTTTTAACAACTATGGTAATTTAGGAAATCCTTTAATACCTTTGAGCCTCTCTTCTTTCCATAGGTTATTGTGATTTAAATAAAAAAAATCAGATGATATATGTAAACGATTAGTGCACAATAAAGCACAATTGTCATTCCCTTATAAATGTTATTTCCAAATATCTAAAAAAGAAAAAAAAACTATACATATATATATAAATAATCAGTTGAATAATTTCAGAAGCAGTGTCAAAACTCCATATATCTAAAAACTAAGAAGAGAATGTATTTAAAAATACACAAAGCATACCAAAGAAGCATACTTAAAAAAAAAAGCTATTTCAGTTAATGCTTTTCTTATAACCTTCATTGGGAAATCACAATCACACATGACATTGAAGCATAAACAAACCTCTTTCCTAGAATTGGCTTAGCCTTTTTAGATCCAGTATAAAGCATTTAAAGTTTTTCATATAATTTTTATTAAACATAAAAGAGAAAATATGGTGTATCTTAGAAGGCTTAGAAGAACATAGCAAAACTCCTTTCTATAACAATGTTTAGCTTTGTGATGAATCAACATCTTACTTGATGACACTAAAGAAATATATTTTGCTATTATTTAGGGGGAAATTATTCCAGGTGCTTGTCATTTTCTTTTACAGCTATCCTGGAGATCTTCCAGCAGCATAAAACTGAACTTGCATATGGTCTTTTTATAAAAGAAAGCTAAACAAAATAGGGACAGCATTCATAATATATTTGCTTCTTTGGCATATCTGAAGAAAAAATACCGTCCATTTCCTTTGGGCAGGGCATATAATATATCCAGGGGACAAATTACGACCTCAGAGAAAGGTGTTCAAAAATGGCTATTTATCCTGACTATGATCATTGGTAGAAAATGGTGCCAGGTCAAGAATTAATGAAAAACTAGAGTTTTGTGTTGATGACATTAAGGTATAGGGACTATTTTAGTTTCACAATGCTCCAAATTGTGCTTTGACTCAATGAACTTATGAGTATTATTTAACTTGCCTAAGTCAAGTGGATGACTTGCAGTGTGGCAAAGTTTAGTATACAGATTTCCAAGATGCCCCTGGGAAAATCCATTTTGGAAAATAAATTCAGATAACATCACTAACTAATGACCATCTCTTGACTGTTATTTATTTTTACTTTGTTTAGTAGTGGGAATAATACTTATCTTCATATTTAAGCAGCTCTGACAGACTTTTCAAATAAAAAATAACAGATAGGTCAAATGTAAAAACTGGTATTGTGGAGCTCTTCCTAAAATAAAGTTCAAACAACATCTGAACAGAAATATCATCTTACAAAAGCCCATGAAACCTACAATGTTTAAACAGGAGGAAAACTAATCAAAAAAGCTTGGGGAAAAACAAGTTTCTACCACTTCAATCAATACTTTTCCATCTACATAATTAATACAAAATGTATAGATTTCTACACACATACCTCATGGTGAATTCTATTTAAATCTCCATTTGTAAACCTTGATAAATTTTATTTGAGTTTTTAAGTAAACTTTGATTATAACAAGAGAATCTTTTGTGGATTCAGCCTTAGCCATAAAAAAATTAGTGAATATGTTCACTTCTACAGAGAGCAGTCCAATTTGCTGTTCTTGCATCTGTTAATCTATACACTTTGGGCCACCAAGGTGTGCCAAATGCTTTGTCAAGCTATGGGATCCTTCTTTCCCTATGTGAGGGAGAATATAAGGATCTTTATTCCTGCTATGCAGCAATTCATTTATCGTGGCCTTTGCTGTAGGTCACTCTTTGGCCTTCAACCTGGTTTCTGCATCTGAATCCTTCCCTTATTCCTCATTGTCAGAAACTCAGTCACTGGCTAATATTGGGGTTCCTATCTTGGTTCTAAGAGTCCTGTGTTAAGCCCCTCCCTCCAATTATTTGCACCAGTCCTTTCTGGTATTAGCAGATGGCCTGAGAGAGGGTTTATTCCTTCTTCCTGTGAATAAACTGTCCACAAATTCAGGATTCTGATGTTGTCTAATGTTTCAAGTAGAAGCTACCTTCTGTTGTGTATGAGCCACCATAAAACTTACTCCATATAGAAATAATTTCAAGTAATGGTTATAATTTACCAATAATCTTTAGCCTTAAAACCAAAATTCAAAGAGACAGCTAAATCAAAGCCAAATTTTACTCTCATTATTGAGTTTCGCATAGTATTTACTCATATACATATACACACCTCTCTCTCTTCCTCTCAATATTTTTCTTTCTCCTCATTCTCTTTGTCCTTCTCATCCTCCTTCTCTCCCTTCTCCTCCAACTCCTTCCTTTTCTTGTAGAGCCAAAGGAAAAGATGTAGAAATTCACAGGACCCAAGATAGTTATATGGTTAGTCTTCTCACAAAAGCAACTCACACAATATCATAAAAAAAATAAACAGCATGGGATCTGGGTTCAGAAGGACCTAGGTTTGAATCTCAGATGAATCCCTAAAATACTTCTGGCAAATTATATAATACTTCTTAGTTATTTTCTTACCTGTAAAGTGCAAATGAACATATCCATCACCCAGGGATTCTGCAAAGATCAAATGAACAAGAAGACAATATTCATAGCATAATATCTGGCATAAAGTAGGTGCTTAGCCAATTTTCATTCTCTCCCTTTCATAATTTCCTTGCCTTTGATAATTACATATACAGTAATACCTTGGTTTGCGAGCATAATTCGTTCCAGAAATAAACTACTTGTATTGCAAGACATTGCTCGTTTACCACGTTAAAATGTATTAGAAATGTTTGCTCGTCTTGCGGAACACTCGCAAACCAAGTTACTCACAATCCAAGGTTTTACTGTAGTAGTGAATAATTATAAGTATGCTTCATTTGTTTATGCTAACCACTTGGCATTGCTATTGTCTGATAGACCCAAATACACATAAATTAATAGGTACATATAGGGAAAAATCCATTACTATACTACTGTATATTGTTGAGTATGTTTCTAATGGTAAGAAGGGGCTATTATTAGCTTTCAGCCAATAAAAATGTGTGACACTGACACTGACAGTGCTCTACACACTCTACTGATGAGCGTTACTCCTTTACCAAATGGTTAATATTTTCAGCCAAAATTTTGGATACTCTACTTATTCTAGAGGCTCATGATCAGCTATGTAAAGTGTTGATTCAATACAGGGTCCTCGTTTTCTTATATTTATTTGGTATTCTACTACTAATATCAATATATAATGGCTGACTAGTAATGTACAATTAATAATGATAAAGAAAAATGCCAAAAAATGAAAACAAGACTAATATGTTGAATGATACAGAAAAAAACACAATCAGATTTAGAGATCCTAAAGGTGCATTCAATAAACTATCCTAGGAAATCAAAGATAAAAATCAGCAGGTGGATTGAGATGGTTAAAGGTCCTTCAGTGCTATGAAAGCTAGGATGAGCATTACTGAAATCTATTAGGATAGATCAACTATTTATTCAGTGAATGATAGCTGAAGAAACTGCAGCCCAAGACTGTCACAAGTCCACATAATTAGAAGAGAATGAGGGACTTCTAATTTTCAGAATTGGCAATATATCTAAAAAATGAGAATTATACAACAACCTCATGTAGGTCAGATTCACTTAGTGCTCTGTTTCCTGGAATGGACCCAATTTATAGGCCACAGTCTTAAAATTAAAAAGAACCTTGAAGGACATCAGACCAACTTCCAAACCAACAGAAAGATTTTTTTTCTACATCATAGACAAATAATTCTTAATTTTCCACTTGAAAAATTTCAATATTAAAGAGCTCACTACTTCACACATTAGCCTCTGGAAATTTGTAGATTAGGATATCAGAAAGAAAGAGCACATTCAAAAAAATTAAGTAAGAGATTTTACAGCTAGTTACAGATGCACAGGCAGGGTTAACAGATTTATTAGGACATGGTGAGGCACCCAGTAATGAGAAATAGGGGGAAACTTGTTACCTCTAGGCCTGAAGGGTCAGAGGTCCACTTCATTTTAAGCCTAAAAAGTCCCCATTATACCCTTGGCTAAAACCCTTGTCTAAATATCAAGCCATTTGTTGATCACCAGAGCACTGTCATTCAGTTCTCAATAAAAATTTTAGCTTCAATATCATTGTTATTCTTTCTAAAACTGGTATTTATTTTAGTTTATAAATGAGTCTTCTCATTTCTGGCCTCTCAGTTCTTTGAAATCCTCTTCTTCAGCGATTCTGTCCTCCACTGTCCCTCACCTGCTCACTCTCACAGTCTTATCCTCTTGACACTGCAAATAGCCACAGCCTCTCCAGAGCCTCAGTTTTACTGGGCACTGATTCTTATTTTTCCAAGTAACTGCTCCTCCAGTCAACTCCAGTCATATTTTTCCAACCTGGGCTAAAGAGTTCCTGTACATACTACTATGGAAGAGCTCTCTGTGCTCTCTTAAATTAATCCATTCACTTTTGCACTTGATCCTACGTTAAAGGACATTAAAGGACATCACTTCAGCAGTTGTGCCTTCTGTTACTTACATCATTGATTTTTTTAAGATTTAAAAAAATGCTAAGGAAAAATGCCAAAAAACATAGCTAACATATAATTTTGTATCAGTTTCAGATACATACTATAGTTACTAAACATTTATATACCTAAAGAAGTGATCACGGTAAGTCCAACAACCATCTGACACCATGCCATGCTATCACAATACTATTGACTATATTCCCTGTGCTGTACATTACATCCCCATGACTTATCTGTTTTTCACCTGGACATTTGAATCTCAGTCCAGCTTGCAGGTCAACAGCTTGCAGCCATGTCCTCCCATACCACAACAGCACTCCAGGATTCAGTCTTAATTATTTCTTCTTCTCTGTGTAAACTCATTATCTTTATACTTACATCTACTTTCATACCTCTGTATCCTCTCTAAATGGTGACAAGTCCCATACTTGTATCTGGAGCTCAGAACACTCTTCTGAAATTTAGATATTTATAGTCACTGCTTCCCCCAAAATCAGCACTTTGAAATTAATAGATATCTGAAACCTCAGGACTGAATTCTTTATTTATCTCACCAAGCTTGTTTAATTTGCTATTTTATCTTTCATGTTATAAAGTACAAAAATGTGGAGTCATCTTTTCCCTCTTTCTTTCTCTTATGCTTCACATTCATTTTTTTATGAAATACTGTGGGTTCTTTCTTCAAAATGCATAAAGTATAATCTAACAATTTCTCAACACCTCCATTGCTACCACCCTGGTTTAAGCCACCATCCTCTCTTGCCTTCTCACTCTTTTCTACCTTTGCCCTTCTAAAGTTTCTTCCTGACACAGCAGCCAGGGTGATCTTTTAAAGAATAAAATAGAATGTGTCTCCCTAATAAGTGCCCATGAGGGAGACAACTTCATGGATGAATGGAATTGTAATCGCTATATATGATACTAGAGGGGTAGTAGATTGGAGGATGGGCTTATCACTTTGTGAGGGATGAAATGTCTAACTATTACATCGTTTTGTTCACCTGAAACTAAAGAAAAAGCAAAACAAAACAAAACAAAACAAAAAAAAGAATGTGTCACTTCTCTGCTTAAAATGTTTTAATGGGTCCTGTTATCATTGAGAGTAAATGCAAAGTTCTGACAATGGATCAAAAGGCCTTACAGGATCTGACTGTCTGGTTCTTCACTCAAGTCCTTACAGGCAACTGTCTTCCTTGCTCAGGCCACACCAGACATACCAACCATCCTGGTGTTCCTTAACCGCTACAGGCACACTCTTTCCTTCAGTTGTTTGCCCCATTCCTCCCTCTTCCTGGAATCCTCTTTCCCCTGTGCCCCCATACCCCACTTCCTTGCCTCTTTCAAATCACTGTTGACATGTCACCTTCTCAGTGAGGCTTACCCTTTCCACACTACTTAAAATTTCATGTTGTGTCACCAGACTAACATTCCTCAGCCTGCCTATCTGACTTTACTTTTTCTTTTTTCCATAACACTTGTATAAAATTTATTTATTCAATATACCATGTTTGTTGGCTAGCTCTATGTCTTGAAAGAAAGATCCATGAGGACAGAATTTGTTCTGTTCTATTTACTACTGTAACTCAACTAACTAGGGTAGCTTGCACTCAGTAGAGACTCATTATTTGTTGAATGGGTAAATGGCTGTTAGAATACATGTGAGTAGATGGCTGTAAAAGAATTTTCTAACTTGTATGGCTCAGTGAGAGAGGTCTCGAGAATAGGGCTTGTTGCTTGGTGAGTGTTGGGAGCCGCTGGATGTCTGGGGCACTCTGTCTTAGAGTTTTAAAAGAATTGAGATTGGAAGTGACCAGCTTAATCTAGATGGGCTAATTATCATTTAATGTCTCAATGCTATTTGGTTAATTAGAAAATAGTTTACAGAAGTCAGGACTGGCCTTTTTTGTGGAGAGCCGGAGGTCTGCGGTAAGGGTTAAGCCTGGCTGCTGACAAGCTGACAGGCTCTCAGGCCCGGGTGAGCAGTGTGGGAAGATTGCTAGATAGATCTCATTCTCCACTGTGCTGCTGTAAGCCTACGTCACAAACAACCTTGAAAGTTACAGAGTGAATTGCCACCCTGCTAGCAGTTTCTACTTGCTATATTTTGTCTCGCTTTGGGAACATTTGCTTCCCTACTCCCTCAAACTCCCCCCCCAGGGGGAAAAACGGCTTACTAGCAAAAATTGTAACCGCCATCCCTTAGGAGATAAGCAACCTTGGCCTAGGGCAAGTGTGTGTAACCAGTATATAAGAAAAATGCTGTGCCTTGAATAAAGACTTCCCTCTTTTTCTCACAAGTGAAAAACTCTGTCTCAGTCTGTCAGTCTGTCTGTCTGTCTCTCTCTCTCTCTCTCTCTGACTCCGTCTCCACCTGAGGGAACCCCTGGACCTGTGGGAGCTGGTCTCCCGCAGGTGAAGAGGCAGGGAGGCAGCTGCTCACAGAATTTGAAGGAGGAGACTTTAGACAGACCAGTCAGCTATCAGGTCTCAAAGACTCTCATGGTTCTCTGCATATGGAAATTTTTCCAGAAATTACAGCTTGATAAAACTGGAGGTTCCTAAGACACTCTAGTTACCTACTTAAACAAAGTCTCCGACTTGGGGCCCAGTACCTTAACAGTCCTCTTTAGTGATGCTTATGTACAATATCCTTTTAGAAATACTGCCTTGAATCCTTACAAATAATACCTCACTGGCAAATATACAGAGGGTGCCAAAAAAAAAAGTATACACATTTTAAGAAAGGAAAAAACTGTATTAAAATTGCAATACTCAATGTATACCGATGACAAAATATGAATACACGTCACGTGCATTTCTTGGCACCCCTGGTATATCTAAATAACCGTTTGAGAAATGATACAGAAGAGGTGTCTGCCTGGGTGGGGGTATCATAAGAGAGAAAAAAACAATACCTGAGTGAAAATGTCTGGTCAAAAAGAGTGATTGAATGCTAAGAGCACCAAAGGCAAACTATTTTATAGGTTTGTTCTTCCTCACCAGAGGCACAGGTGAGTGCAATGAGTAGAGAGATTGGAATGTAGCGAAAATCAGTATCTTAGGAAACAATCATATTTCTATACTAAATTGCCTCCATTTGCACATATAGTAATTAAACATACTAAAAGTCCACATTTGGCAGGAGATAATTGAAAAAACTTAATCATATCTAGTGTTTACGCGCCTATCAGAAATGTGGTAATAATGGAAATCACAGTTGAGAGATCCATAAAAGAGCAAATAATTATTTTCCCTATTCCCCTGGCTATATAGCACATAAGACATGCTTACATGAACAGGAGCATCCTTGGGGATTGCTACTCAAAATGAGCGTCAAATCATTGTCTTGAGTTCCTCTTTTTTTTTTTTTTTTTAAGCTGAGACATCCTGCCACCTATGGCAGCTCAGCAGCAGCTCAGTTCGGACCGGGAATTGAGCTGGTGACCCTGTTGCTCAGAGCTTGCACTCTTGAGTGAGCTCTTAACCAACTGAGCCACTCGACCGGCCCCAATCTTTTAAAACCACACAAATCTCAAACACCTTCTACATTAAAGATTGTAAAGCTATCCCATTTCAACTAATCACCACTTAACAGAGAGGCCTCAAAATAAGATAGCTGTCTGACAGGTTGGCAAGTTAGGAAAGAGATTTCCCACTGAAGATTGAGATCTGACATGGGGTTAATGAGAACATTTTTAAACAAATTTCTTTCTCCAAACTTTAGTTAAAATTCACAACTTCACATATAAAAAGCAATAAAAACCCACATTGCCTTTGAAAATAGGGCACAAAAGATATTGTGAACAGTCTAATCATAAGGCTATGAAAGTGCTTTTAGACTGCCATCCTGGTGAACTCAATCAAGGTGATACTGACATTCTGAAATTTCTTTCTTTTTTTTCCCAAATCTAGTGGGAAAATAGACAAACTGTGAAAAAAAGATAAAAAATATTGCATCTAAATCAATGGCTCCCTAAAATGTTCAGCGCAAAGTGTATAAACCACTATGTATTTTGCACACGGGTTAAAAAACGATATTTCATATTCTATTGTATTATTTCTAAATATGTCTTAAAAGATATTCTTCAGTCACAGAAACATGACTTTTGTTAACAGATCTCATTTGTGTCAGTTTATTGTTAATACAAAGGGTAGAAAGTGGACAGAGAGGTTACATGAGACATCTTTCCAAAAAGTGTTCGTTAATCAGCAAGTCATGTTAGAACCTCTTAAGAGAAAGAGTTAAAGCTAACAAAGTTCATCAAAAATTTAAAATGTTCTCTTTAAGGGTAAAAGTAAGGGTAGTCAACAAGGAATGTTTATCTCCTAGGTACAGAGTTGGGAAGAAAGTTTAAAATTGGGGACCTAGACATACCATGAGGGACTGGCTCCAACAGGCCATTTAATGTTTCTAGGTTTCAGCATTCTTAATAGTAAAATGAAAGGATTTAACCCAATCCATGGTTCTCATCTATGTTGACAGAACCATAGGAAACCACAGGACACAGGAGCACTTGGGACCAGTAATGGGAAGCACTGGGGACAAAAGAGAAACCAAGCTTTTGTATTTTGCTTGTTCNTCTCTCTCTCTCTCTCTCTCTCTCTCTCTCTCTCTCTCTCTCACACACACACACACACACACACACACACTTCCATTTTTTCTTAGTTCAACAATACTTATATTTTTAGCATATTTTTCTCAATATTTTTGAAATATAGTTAAGCTAACAAAATTTTAAAATCAGTTTGATGAATTTTCACAAAATGGAAACACCTATATGCTGTGTACCTAGGCCCCCAAATCTCTCATGATGTAACCCTATCATTAACTTCCCCCAAATTAACCATTGTTCTGACTTCCATCATCATAGAACAGTTTTTCCTATTTTTGAATTTTATAAAAATGCACACATATAATGCTTTGTTCAATCAATAATAAAACTATAAGATTCATCCATGTTCTTTCATGAAGTTATAGTTGAATTTTTGCATTGTTACATCTTAATTATCCTATTGCATGAATATACCCAAATCAATCTTTTTTGGCTAAAATATTGAAACGTATTTTGGTTGTTTCAAATTTTCAACTTTTATGAATGTTGACAGAAACCTTGTTTACAAGTCTAGTGATGCCCATAGGAACATCTTACTGTTGAGGTTATGACTAAGAGTGGCATTACTGGATATATACTTAGCCATGGAGAGGGCTAAACTGTTTACCAAAGTGATTGTACTTTGGATAACCCTTCAGCAGTGTATAAGAATTCTAGTTACTCCACTTCCTTGCAAACATGTGGTATTGTTATTTTTTTAAATGTTAGATATTTTGATGGAACTTTATTGGTAGTGATTTTAAAGTAAATTTTATTAATGACTAATGAATTGAGTTTTTTTTTTCTTTTTCATAAGAAAAAGTTTTCTTTGCAAAGTGATTGTTCAGTTCTTTTGAATGTTTTATTGGATATACTCTTATGAATAATTTATAGAAGTTCTTACATAGTCTTTATATGAGCTTTTAATAAGATCTATATATTGCAAATATCTTTTCTATCCAATGGCCTCCCTTTTGCTCTATTATGTCTTTTGGTAAGAAAAAATTTTACTTTAAAGGTTGCAGTTCTGTTTGTCAATCTTTACCTATATGACTAATGCTTTTGTGTCTCTCATAAGAAATATTAACTCTCCCAAGGCCATGAAGATATTCTCTCAACATTCTTCTTAACTTTTAGGTTTTTTTCCCTTTCACATGTGGGTATATTATTCAACTCGAAATTGACTTAATTAATTTGACATAGGGAGTCAAGTTTTTTTTTAAACCATATTGATAGCCATTTACTAAGCCTCAACTTTGAAAGAATCATCTTCTCCCCCACTGAACTGCAATGGCATCTCCACCATAGATTAGATGACCAAATATGTGTGGGTGTGTTTCTGAAATCTCTATACTTCTTCATTGATCTATCTACCTGTAGTTTAATAAAAGTCTTTATATATCAAGTCTTAATATATATTTTACTTCAAAAATGTCCTAGCTATTCCTGGTCCTTTGCATTTCCATGTAAAATTTCAAAGTGATTTTTACCAACCAGAAAATGTTGGAATATAATTAGTTTTTCATTTACAATACTGATCAATTTGGGGAAAACTGACATTTTTATAATATTGAGTCTTTCATTCCATGACCATAGCATATTGATACACTCATTTAGATTTTATCTAATTGTTTCAATGTTGTATTTAGAGGCCTTGAAGTCTTTGTATTTATTCCTAGACATTTAATGTTTACAAGACCATTTTGATGGTAGAAAATTTAATTTGATTTTCAAAATTATTTTTTACTAGATCTAAAAATACATGGTTTTGTGGGTTGGTATATTTTGTTTGTTTCAGGTTTTGTTTTTGTATTATTTACCTTGTATTTGAGATTTTGCTAAATTCATCTATCAATTCTACTATAGGTCAAACCACATAAAATTGTTATGGCAGGTGCCAATCGTGCCTGTGCACAGCTCCAGAGTATGGACAGGGGAGCCCTCAATGCCAAGTAGTGCCAGAGAGTGAGCCTCGACAGCACAAATAAAGATGCTCATGAAAGAGGACTTCCAGAACTGCTTCAGAAAGTGGCAAGAATGATGGGATACTATGTTTGAAGTGAGGGGGAATATTTTGAGGGGGATTAATGGCAATGTATCTTTTACTGTATAAATTTTTTTTATTTACACATTCACCATATTGTTTGATCACACCTCAGGTACTATTTTTTCCCTATACTCAGAGGGTGCCAAAAAATGTATACACATTTTAAGAAAGGAAAAACTGTATTAAAATTGTAATACTCAACATATTATGATAACAAAAGATGAACACAAGTCATGTGTATATATTTTTTGGCACTTCCAGTATACAGTATGATAAAGTTTAATTTATAAATTAGGCACAGTAAGATTAACAATAACTAATACTAAAATAGAATAATTATAACAATACACTGTGATAAAAGTTATGTGAATGTGGTCACTCATTTCAGGGGATCCCTTGCTGAAGTCTTGGTATAGGCTCAACACTTACTGCCGCAATAAATTGCCATCAATCAAAACATGTTTTCTGTTCATGTCTTTTACCCACAAATCTAATGCATTTTGCATGTTCACAAAGCATTTATCACACACTGTGGCTGTAACTTTTGCAGTTTGAGGTATGATGGCAAAACTAGCATGAATTTGTTTCCTTTTTTATGATTTCATGGATAGATTTGTTCTTACCATAGAACATAGCAACATCAGCATACATTTTTTTTTTAATTTTCTTATTAAGTCTAGAAAATTTACCTTTTCACTTAAAGGAAGCACTTTACAGCTTCGTTTTGGCTTATTCGAATTGCCAGCATCACTACTCTGTGCTTTGGGGCCATTATCAAATAAAATAGAATTACTTGAACACAAGCACTATGATATCATAAGAGTTGATCTGATAAGTGAGACAGCTACTAAGTGACTATCGGGCAGGTGGTGTGTACAGCGTGGATACACTGGACAAAGCCATGATCCATGTCCCAGGTGGGACAGTGTGGGATGACTCGAGATTTCATCACACTACTCAGAACACCATACAGACTAATAAGTTTAAAACTAATGAATTATTTATTATTGGAATTTGCCATTTAATATTTTCAGACTGTGGTTGACCATGGGTAACTGAAACTATGGAATGCAAAATCACATTTTATGAAAAATAATTCATCTTTTGGAAATGGGTCCCTAAAGAGACTTTGTATATTTTATGTTTTCATTAGATGAAAAACATGTCTCTCTAACAGAAACATTGCTGACTTTTTTTTCTATGTTATTGTTTTATTTTTATCATTATATTTTTGACTACCTGAAATACCTTGTTTACTTTTTTTAATTAAAATTTATTGGAGTGACAATGCTCAATAAAACTATTGGGTCATCGGGAAAGTCATGACGTATTTTTCTATGTTTTTCAATGTAGAAATGTGTCATGACTTTCCCAACGACCCAATGTATAGGTTTCAAGTATACAATCCTATAATAAATCACCTACATATTGCATAATGTGTTCACCACCCAGACTTTTCAATGTGTAAGAAAAAAGTGTTGTAAGGCAATTGAGAATATCAAAATGCTATGCATAGTATGAAGATGCAAGGTACAAATAATACTGGTGTAAATAAAATAGAAAAAAAATACTACAATGTGAGTCCCAGATATTCTCAGTTTCTTTTGTGGCTGAATTTCTGGGCACTTGCTCAATTGGGAGTTACTGAAAAACAAACTTTTCTGATAATGCAGCCTCTCCTACGTCCTTGTTCATTCTTATTCTTTCTTGGAAAAACAGCAAGGGCTGAAGGAAAATCCAGTCTATTGTTTGAAGAAGAAGTTAAGCGCCCTATCGCATTGTTTATTTATGCAGTGGTTAATTTAGCCTTGGACCACTTATCTTTGGAGTTCTTGTTAGCTGAGATTTGCTTTGTTTCTGTTATTTGTAACTTGGTGCAATTCCAAATCAATGTAGTTATCAAATATCGTAACTGAAAATCATCATTGCAAACTCTAGGTCAGCAGAAAATTACTAACACTAAACAGTATGCATTAGTGTTGTTCAAACTTGTTTACACATTAAAGTCATCTGAGGAGTTTAAAAACAACAGCAGCAACAATTAATGTGTGGCTCTAAACCACAATTTTTTTAAATTGGTTTGAAGTAAAATCCATTAATAGGTATTTTGCTAAAAGTTCTCCAGGGAGTCTAATATTCAGTCAATGGATAATCCCACTGATGCTATGTTCTGAATAAATCCTTGTGGACTTATTGATTCTGATTGCTTTTGAATATTAGGTTGAGATCTAAAAATAGTAAGGTACACCAATTGTTTTAGAAAAACTTTTTTTCAATACAGTAAGTCCCCAACTTATGAACATTCAAGTTGCGAACTTTCACAGATACGGATGGACCTCACATTAGGAACATTCGTAGATGCAAACAAATCATAGAAGTAGCTCACGTGTTGGCCGGACATTGTCACAGTTGTGCTGCTGTGTGCTTATTGTAGAGTGCGATAGTGTACAGCAGTACAGTGCTCAATCAGAGCCCAGGATGTCTAGAAGCAAGAGGAAAAGCAGCGGTGATGTGGAGGGGACTGCTAGCAAGCGCAAAGCAATAACCATCACCACACACATATTGGGAGACTGGAAGTGTCAGAAGTGAAATGGGCTGTGTGAAAGTAAAGGACAGACACAGGAGAACTGAGGGTTTTTTCCAGTACAACCTACTAAGAAACTAAGATTTTTACATGTTATAGTAATTGCCTGGTGATTTCACATTTTAAAAGTGTCCAATTTGGGGGCTAAATCAGATCATTTGTGATTCTGATACCCGTACTGATTTTCCAGACACCCTCTCCATCGATGTTGGCTTACTTCACCACTTTGCCAGGGCCTGACTTTGGTTCGAGTCATGAAATCCATTCTGCAGGTATTTTTACCACATTCACATGCTTGCAAAGCCAGGGAAAGTAGAGCAGTGAGTGGCTGAGTGAGCTCTTTTAAAGCAGGTGTAAGCGGAATTTGGAAAAGTAATTGTTCTCCTTTGACCACTAAAACTAGGATGGTTTTCAAAACCTCATGAACACAGCAACTCATGGATATTAAAGTCGTTCTTCGGGTGTAAGCCAGAAATACCTTTAAAGAAAACTGTAATAGTCTGCCGACTTACGGCCATTACATATGTTACCACATGTATCCCTGCTGGGTATCATAAGAACATAGGGAAGTACTGCCACCTTAAAAAATACATATGAGCTACAAAGATTTTCTTTTTAAATAATAAAACTGCACTACAATGCAGTTTAATGGCAATCTAATTAATACAGCAAAGCATTGCCACTTAAAATACATTATGTTAAATATCTACAAAAAGTAAAAAAGAAGTAGATTTTAGATAAAGCTTTCCAGTTATATAAATTTTAGCAGTGTATCTAAGAAAGGAACAGAACACTAGTAGGAAATGTAGGTGAAAGTCTCTAATTCATGGTTTCACTGGAGAGGTAATTGGTGCCTTTTAAAAACTGAGTTGTTGCAGCAGCGTAAACCACATATTTTGCATAACAATAGCAGAAAATGTCAAATTTGTAAGAAAATTTCTTACAAATGCTTTATCTTTCATCGTTCTAACTCTGACTGTGATAAATGACTTTTTTACAGAGTATGAAATAAGTCACCCCACGTTAAGGTAATAGAGAGAGTCTCTCATACCTCAGTCCTGAAAATAGGATGTTAACACATGGATCTTGGATCTCTGTCTTCGCGTTGACAAGGACTGACCTTTAGCCTCCATGCAGCACAGAGACTCTGCAATAGGGACAGGAGGCGGAATACGGGATATGAGATATGGGAGCCTTCGCTTGACTGGCTTCCCACCAAGGACTGCTGCCTTTAGAGCACTGTCTCAAATCGATGGTCTTCAAGCCACAATTTTATTTGGTGAACAGAGTATTTTCGAAAAAGTTTAAATTTCATATCTATTGTAGTAGAATGTATCCTTTCCAATTTGCCAAGATCTCTACCACTCTTCTTT
This sequence comes from Hipposideros armiger, assembly GCF_001890085.2. Classification (NCBI taxonomy): domain Eukaryota; kingdom Metazoa; phylum Chordata; class Mammalia; order Chiroptera; family Hipposideridae; genus Hipposideros; species Hipposideros armiger. The sequence goes on along the minus strand of NW_017731947.1, from coordinate 679,599 downwards.
TACTGATTCGTTTTTTTTTTACTTGCTTGACTCCTAAAGGTCTTTGAATTTGAACCCTTATATTTATCTAATATAAGATAGAAGATGTCTCAAGATATATACAATCATCTGTCAACAAAGTAAACTTGAAAAATGTGTAGGGCCAGTAAGGCTGTGAGTAAGTAGCCAGTGGCATAATTTCTGGTAGGGCTACACATGTGTAAAATGATTCTTGGAGGGCAGTTAGATGGGTAGGATATATCAGAGAGTAAAATACATGTATTTGAAACAATGCTTCTAATTCTACTTTAAAGAAATACTTGCATTAGAACTTAAAGATTTAGATTTAAGCATGTTCATTGCAACTTTTTTATAATAGAAAAAAATTTGAAATTGATATAAATACCCATTGCTGAAAGAGCGATTAAGGTAAGTATAATAAACTTTATTATAGGAAATTATGTACCCATTAAAACAGGAGGTAGGTTTATGTGTATTTTATTTGGGAAATGCTCCAAGATACAGAAGTACATCAAAAAAAATCTGATTAAATATATAATATGAGCCCATTCATTTAAAATATGTATATGTATGTATTTGTATGTATTGGAACATTAACTGGAGAAATGGGATGACACATACCAATTTCATAAGTCTTATCTATACACTGAAGAGTGAGGTAAGTGGACATTTTCCATCGTTTCTGTCCTAGTGCTCAATTTCCTTGACATTTTTAAAATAATAATTTACTTATATACTGGTATACTACTACTAATAATAATAATAAAATGAGATAAAATATACATAATAAAAGTATATAATAAAAATAATTATTAATTATATCTTAAAGTGTTCCCTTTTCTTAGAATATTCTCTTCAAGTCCCCACCCTTGTAGCTGCCTTCCCAACAAGTTAATTCTTTTCACCCATCTTTCAGACTTTAACACATTTCACGTCTTCAGGTAGCTTCTGCTAAATCCCCTGAAATAGAGCACCCTATAGTTTCCACCAGAGCTGTCTTCTATGCTAGACTGAAAGTTCCATAAAGCTGGGAAACATGCTTATGCTTTTTCCATTATTCCCTTGAAAAACCAAAGTCCTTGAGTGACTATGTCTCATTAAGCAGGAAGAGCGGGCCCACACACACTGGATACCTGGCTGAGCTCCGTAATGGAGGCAAGAAGGGTGGGTGGCGTATGCTGCTGGTGAACTTGCTGTTAGCCAGGCCCTGATACCTTCTAGCTGGTAGGAAACTGAAATCGTTTGTTGAATGGATAATTATATCAGTGAGTTCATGAATCAAGTGAATCTCATCACATTTTTATGGAATTGAAAGGAATATGCAAAATCCTTCTGGAAAGGAATATGTAAAAAAGTAGGAGAAAGCATGAACTTGGGAGAGGACCAGAAGAGTAACAATTTTACTAATATACAAGCTTGCACAAAACAGCCCTTGTTGTACCTTATTTAGAGTTATTACAAATTACTGACTCCAAAGAATTTATAATCCATCCACAGGTGTATTCAGGTATAATTAGATAATCATTTATTTGTACATTCACTGGTACTCCTTTTGAAAGGTTCTCAGGTGATGTACACCTGCAGACAGAAACAATATTTCAGGCAGCCTGAGATTCAATGTAGTTTATTCCTTTTAGACCATTTAGACCACACATCGATTTCTTATGGGGGAACGGGAAAGACAAGGACCTCTTGTCACAACCTTAAAGTTATATTTCTGTCACTCACATTCCAGTGACTATATTGCTTTCATTCATATATTAGCTTAGCTGAGTAATTTTACTTAGTGCTCCATTCTATCCTTAAATGTATACTTTGCAAAACACTTATACTTGTTATTTTTCTAAATATCATACATCTTAATGCTATTTATTTCAAAACTTTGTTAGCAAAAAAAAAAATTATTGCAATTTTCCTGGCCCTCGGAACCTTATAGGGTTTTTATAGGGTTTGCTCACCAGATTATATCTAGTTTATACCTGTGATTTCTTTTTATCTGCCACTTTTCCAAAGGTGGCTATTTCATAAACTTACCATATCACATGCCAGCCAGAGCACATCAGGACCTGTATAACAAGTATCTTCACCTGATGTTATAAAGGGAGAATGCCCAGTGATCTTTTTTCTTACATCCCTAATGAAGGTTGCCCATGTCTCCAGAGTGCACACCAGCTCTCTTGTTAAACACAACACTGTCACAAGGACCAAATATTTTCAACATTAGTATGGATGCTCCTAAGTTTGTTTTTTTCGCTCAGCACAATATGTGTGAGGTACATTTTGGTAAATAAATGAACTTTTTTTTCTATTTGAGTTGATAGTGGCAATTACCCAGAACATGATGACTTAGTATACAACCATCTCTCAGATAAAATTTAGTTGAGTAACAAAATTAGAAACTAAATTTAAAGCTCTTAACACAAAACCGATGTGAAAGTACTTTTGGGATAGTATAACAATCTTTCAAGTAGGAATTACTGTCACCTCATGAACAGAAAACAACTTCATTTAAACAATAAGGAGAAACAGAAATGGAGAGATAAAGGCATGGAGAGGTAAACATGTAACTTCTCTAACAGTGAAGGTAGAACACACTTGTGAATGGTGGCAACACATCTAAAGAAAAAATAATTGTTTCTAAGATTCAAAAGTTGGCATGGTCTCTTTTCCTTTGAGAAATAATATACACACAATCTTGAGGAAATAAAATGCATTAAAATGGTCCGTCAATGTTGATTTCAAGTACTATAGTATTTAAAGAGTTTCTTTATGACTTTAAAAAATCATTGATACATAAATTTAAATAAATCATCAAATTCAATCTAAAAAACAATATCCTTTTTATCTCAATGTCAGAGTTCAATAAACAAACAGAGAATAGAAGAAAACTATCAAACTTGGTGAATTTATTATCAGCCTACTCTCTTATGGATGATATAAAGTTTTTTGGATCATGTAAATAAGTGGAAACTTTTCTGGACTGGTCATGTCAAGGGCTCTACTTTATAACCAAATACAAGAGTGTAAATGGTATTATTTTTTCTGCACAAACCTCCTGATTTGAAGTTGAGATAAATAAAATAAAATATTGTTTGATAGTCAGGTTGATCTGGTGAACTGGAAAATAAAACTATACTGTAGTCCACAATGACCCTAGATCCACTAATCTTGTTTATGCAGGGAGTCTATTTTTCTGTAAGAAAAAAAAATGTTCCTTGAATTGATTTTTGGTTAAAAAGAGGGATCAAGACCAAATAACCATACTGTAAAACAGCGGTTCTCAACCTGTGGGTTGTGACCCCTTTGGGGGTTGAACGACCCTTTCACAGGGGTCGCCTAAGACCATCGGAAAACAAAAAGATATTTACATTATGATTCATAACAGTAGCAAAATTATAGTTATAGAGTAGCAACGAAAATAATTTTATGGTTGGGGGTCCCCACAACATGAGGAACTGTATTAAGGGGTCGCAGCATTAGGAAGGTTGAGAACCGCAGCTGTAAAACCACTTACCACTGAACAAACACCCAAAAGTGAGAAGTATTGTTGCTACAACTAACCTTTTTATAGACTCTGAGACAATACAAACATTTTATATAATTCAACTGTTTAAAACCCAAAGAACTTCAGTACAAATATTATCTAGGAGAGAATTTTGCAAAGATTATCCTGTGTGATTTTTTGTGTATGTGTTTTTTAATATGTATTATTTAAGGAGAGAGGTTTTTAAAATCAAATACACGAGGAAAACTGGGTTAAAAAAATAAATGGAGCTTTAACTGCAGGACTTATCAGAAACCTTAATGTGCTAGAAGTGATATCACCTCCTTGTTAGAAAACAGTACAGTCAATAATATTTCCCAAAAGTATTAACGATAGAACCTTTTACCCATCGAATATTTAACAACACTGATGTTTGAATAAGCATATTATGATGAACAGTGATACAAATGATTAAAGAGAATTATCTTATTCTCTTTCTGCATTTTAACTGCCTCTAGATTTCAGATCAATCCTAAAAGGTGATTGGTTGTGTCATTAGGAGTTTGGCATTATGTAGGATTCTATAAATCATTGTTTCTCATTTTTGTTTGAGAAATGGAAACAATGAGCAATGAAGTGATTTACCCAAGAATACAAGAGCAAAATTTATATTCCTAGATTCCAAAATGAGCAAAAACTTTTCATGTTTTCAGTATTTTTTTCTGAGGAGAAGCACAGCGAGACTAACTATGAAGAGGCAGTAAATATTACTTTGTTTAGTTAGTTTTTATTTGGTTTTAATATTTCTTACTCATAGTCTTCAGAGCCACATTGAGTACCAAACATTATATAATATCTCAGTCTTTGGGTAAGTACAAAAATTTTGTTGAAAAGTATTTTGAGGGATAAAAAATACTTGGTCCCAGTTGTAGACTCATTTAATATTTAATCTGTACAAACATAATAAACTTTTTTTTCATTTAAATGTGGTTTTACAACTTTTCACTGCAGTCTGGCTAAAAACTTATTTGACTATCAATACATGGAGAAAATTTGTATGTGGAGAAAAAAATTACTAATGATAAAATCCATTCCAACAAGTGCATACATTTTTCTAATATCTCTGCACATATGCCAGCTGGGCCAGCATCTAAGTCTAATTTGATAAATGGAACTACAATACAGGAGGCAGCTGCTCTAGAAGGCATCCATATTTTCCAGCTGGGAAATTATACATTTTTAGTCTAAAAGAAGAAAATGTCCATCAGAGTGATGTGCTTTCCAGCGGGACCTGCTGATGAGGACTTATGCAAATAAAAAAATAAATAAAAACTAAAATCACATCTTGCATGGCTGACTAGATGCATTTTTCTCTTTTGCCAAATCAGCATCTCTAGCAAAGGTGCTTCTCAAGATTTGAATCAGTATGGAAAATAATGTTGGCTCCTGGTTGAGGTTATTTTTCACCTGTTATTATGGTGGGAAAAAAATCACAGAGCATATTGTGTGCAAGCTTCTAAATTTAAAGATTAACAAGTCGAAACCAGAGAACCTAAAATTCAGATTCAGGGAAAAAATTTAGGTTACCTGGTGCCATGCTGTTGCGTTTTCCCCTGCTGTAGTTGGCAAATAATAAATATCTCATCCTTCGCTCCATTTAATATTTGCATAAGATCTTACAACTGAAGTGATGTCTTACTAACCAGGGACCAAAATCCCTGGAATTGGGAGAAGAGCAACCAAGAGAGTATCTGGAGATCTTGAGTAATTATACCCTGAGTGATGATATCCCTAAGCCCTTTATCCGCTGGTGAGAGCATGTCCTCACCACGAGATTAATGGTAAATTTTACCTTTCAAATACTTTCAAGAACTCAGAGAAGCTCATAAATAATGTGTGTAGAGGAATGGCTATGTGCTTGGACTCAGCCCTAGATGGATGGTTCCTTTCCCCTGTTATTGCTGGAGAAACTCAAACCTTCCAGCGCTATGAGGAGCAATTTTCCCCACGTCATTAACTGTAGTTTTGTACCAGGATAAACAAAACCGAAAAAAAAAAGTTAATTATTCTATTTAACTAGAGTCTGCCTAGCCTACACCCTTTATGGTCCCTAACCAATGATAATTTTTCTTTGGAATCTTCTGTTTGGGCATCTCTTAGACTCAAAGCTGCCATCTGCAGGACCACACTCTCCCTGCCTGCTGTTGCTCTGCTGGCCTGAGGCCATGGGCTGTGCTGCTTGCTTACCCTACCATGCATGGCCCATGGATTTCCTTACCATCAACAGGATCCTGCCAATTCCACTACCAGCCTGTTTCCACACCTCTGGCATTCCCTTCTTCATCCAGCTGTGAATAGACTCATTTCTTGTGTCTAGCTTGTCCAGTTGTAGTATTACAGTCTTTTCGTTTTGATCATGATCATCTTCTTCCAGCATGCATAGGCAGAGGATGTGGAAACAGTGACCTCACTTAGCTCTGTCATATTATTCCAGCACCCCAGTTCTGAAGCCAAGCCTGTCCTACCGTGATGGATGGATTCTTCATTCATGGCGAGTTTTCTCTGAACAGGCCTATTTGTATCTCTATAGCCTGGATTTTTATGGGACCAGCATTGGATAAAGATTTTTTTAGGTCTAAAAAACCTAAATCAAACTATCTTAAATAAAAATTGAAGTTGATGTCTAAATGGAATGATGCGAGGAGAAGGAGATATAAAAGCAAACAGAGCCTGACCTGAGAACTCTACCTGGATCCACTTTTTGGCTCAACTTCCTCTGTGTTACCACAACAGCTCTATTTCACTACTCTTGGCTACAGTAGTTCTAATCCCTAAATCTTTAGGCTAAGAGTTCGGTTCCACCCTCCAATCAGGTTTATTTTGATTGGAACAGTAGAAGTTACAAAGCCATTTTTGAAAAAGGTTTAGTCAGTTTGAGCCAAATAGAATCCATCCCCCAAATTTTGAAGAGACTATTCTACTGATAATGGCAGAACAATCACTTCAAAAAGACAACAGGGAATGTCATTACTAAGCAGGGCGAGAAATAGTGTGTGAAGGAAACAGAAGGAACCTGCCTACTGCCCATCCAAAAAATACTATGTACAAGTATGTATTATTGCTATTTCTAAGAGAGAATATTGCAATCTCTCCTTACTAACTCACGATATCTCAGGCCTGGCTAAGCCACTGTGCCTTGTTACAATCCTAGACCTGGATCAACTATATTTCTGAACCTTATCTCACCTTCTGCCCTCCCTGACACAGAGCTCAATGTAATCCTTTTCTTCGGTCAGATTAATTCTCATATTCTTGATGGCAACCTAGCTTTAGGTTATCATTTATAAATGCCAGGCTTAAGGGAATGATCTGATCCCTCAGCCAGTGCTTTCTATAAATTTTAATGAGATTGCTAGATAGCACTAATTCTTGGAAGGTATTTATACACAAATGTTCTCTGGCCATCATCCTTTCTTAATCATCACATGCATTGAGTCAATGCAACCACATTTTAGTTCCCCTTTCCTTAGAAATTTCAGACAACTGCTTGCCAATATTATGGATCGCATAGGAGGAATTTCCTCTAATTATGGGATCTGAATATGATGTTTGCTCACAAATGGCAATCCATTTCCTCTCTATTCCTCATTTCATTTCTCAGATTTTAGAAGAGAAATATCACTGACCTATTAAAAATACCCACACACATAAACACACACACAATACTGTTATTAAAAGATTTAGGTATCATGGTTTTCTTCCTTCAAATAATGTTTCCCTTATTATGGGTCTGAGGATTTCTTATTCTCAAAAATAATTCATGATGACTGGTACATCTAAATGGCCAAACAGAATATCCATTTTAGATATGCTCCTTGACTGAGTACAAAGGAACCATCATGGAAAAAGGAAGAAAAACTTCAGGTGTTTGAGTCAAGCCAGCCCTTGGATGATAATCCTGACTCTGCCATTTCCCTTATTTTCATCTGTTTCTTCATCTGCAAAGTGGAGATGATAAATATATGTCTCATATGATGATTCTGAGGAATGAGTGAGAACAGTTACATAAAGAAGCTGGGTGAGTGCCTGGTACATATTATATGCTCAGTAAGTACCGGTTCCCTCCCCTTTCTGTCACTCATTGGGTATTGCTTCTTCATCAGCGAATAAAGGGTTATAGAGATGCCTAATATGCATGCATCACTTCCACCCTTTAATAAAAACCATGAAATGTCATACTGGCCACCACGTCCCTATGTCAATGAGGACTTCCATGCCACTAGAAAGGAACCATGAAGGATTTTCATTTTTGGACCATGGTCAAGCTCTTGGTCATTAAAATTAAGGTTCATACACGGGTAACAGGAGATCTGTGCTGAACTCAATCCACAGAGGAAGATGTACTTGAAAAGTCAGTACAGTATGGTGTCAAAGAAAAATTGCACTGAACAGAGTTAGACAAGGAAGACTTTCTTCAAGACTATTGTAATAGAGGAGAGAGATTGAATTTACTCCACTGAAACAAAAGGTGGGGGTGTTTGTAAACACTGGGGTGAGCTAATGGAAAAGTACTGGAGGGTAATACAGAAGATGCTGGTCAGTGAGGTTAGGCTGTGTGTTTGCTATTGGTGCTCATGAAAGTTAGGCTCCTACCCACAGAGATGACTGCGAGAAAGACGTGATATCATTCCTGTTGATTATATTTCACAAGAATGGATAGCCACCAGGTCCCTGTAAAAGACATTCCTGGGTTGTAACAGTGACAAGAGGCTGGGAGAAGATCTACATCTTAAAGCGGCAAAGAAAGATTTTACAATTGCAAATTTTCTAAAGTTAATGTTCTAAGAAAATTGTTAACAGTAAGGAAGAAACCTGTCCAAAGTTTAGTCAAACTGAGGAGAACATAAAGCCATCTTAGTCAGTGACAAAGTAGGAAGTGCACTGACCTTGGCAATATTTAGGATTGAGAAGCATGTACACATCAGCTGCATTGCCCCAGACCCTGTCTCAGAGATCGGAATCCCAAGTCCTCCAATACAGATCTGAAGCTACATTCATCAGGGGCTCGGGGGTTATTATATTTGAGTACTTTCCTTACCAAGGGGAGAAGATAAACAGATTTATTTGCTGGGAAATTAAATTTTATTATGCTATTCATTAAAAGGGAACCAAGAGATAAATAACTTAATCATTGATTTTTTTATAACTACACATTTTTGTAGAATTCAGAAGACATAATTATGCCAGAAATCCAAACATTAGTTGTCATTTTTCTACTCATCATTACTGCAAATAGCACCTGACCCTTTAAAAAAGGAGGAAGATAAAAATTTTTGTTGTCAGAACCAAGATATTTTGTGCCCCTTTCTAAGAAAACTACACAGAATTAAATGGAGAGTCAATGAGAGAATCCTACCCATGGCATCTTCCTTGGTAATGCATTGAAATAAAATGCTAGTAACAGCTTGGCTTTGATCAGTTACTATGCTGTAAATTACTAGTGACTTATCCTTTCACCCCAAAGAAACTGATAATTTGATCATTCAGTTTCTTATCTGCACACTCCTGGCTAATTACTTATGTTCCTTTATTCATAGAATTGGCATCTATACATTACAGATGTCATCTTTTTTAGAACAGAGTTAATAATAGTTCAGGAATAAAAATGGAATTTTAAAGAGTAAACAGTAATTGACTAATTAACCAATTAGCTTTTCGCAAGGAGCTAATAATGTCATAGAAGACATATGGAGGTATGACTTAAGTACTTTATTAGCACTTCAGAAATGATCATACTTCTTTCCCTTAATGTATTACTTCGGATGACCTTCCCTCTACTTCTCTTTCTGACATATTTGAGGAGACTTTCCTGATGGAAACCTGTGTGTGATTTTTCAGGCCTGACCACAGACAAATATGAAGGCTCTACCTAGTGGGCCTCCCCACACCAGACTTGGTGCATAGTCAACACACTGCAGCCTCTGAAGGAAGTTCCCATCAAAGATTTGGGCCCCTCTGGCCATTCAGCTCTTTGCAAATAACCGAGCTCTGAAGTTTTTTTTCCTATGTCTCCATATCTGAGGCCTTGGGTAGAGGTCTTCTTCAGGTGCTTGGGGGTGGGGCTGGGGAGGAAAGAAAAATGTTGAAGATACCTTTCATCACTCTGACTGGATACTCAGCACTTTACACCTAATCTCCCCAATCCCCTCACTACTCTCCACTTCTCAGTTGTTAAACCTGCTAGAAGAATTTTTATTGAGGGCTGTCTCAACAGTAAGGCAACACCCACATCTGCACAATGATTCACCTGACCCCTCTACCTGTGCACCTTTTCATGGGAGAAAATGGAACAGGAGGAGTCAGCACTTTCTCAGGTTTTAGATTCTTGCTTACCACAGTAGTATGTGATAAACACCAAATAGGTACTAAAGAACCAAATGTTTTTATTTATTTGTTTTTTTTTTCTTATGTCTAATACTAATTTGCTAACAACAATATAGTGACAGTAGGAATTGCACATCTCCTTAAAGACATCATAGAAATTATTCACTGTCCAAACCATTTCTCACTTTAGTCTATGATGGTACTTATCAACACCACCATTAGCTCACTAATTTTTAAATGTAACCCCAAACAGTAAGAACTTTACTTGTTGTTATGCAGCCAATGATTAACAAGGAAAGTTCCAAATTACATGCTCCCTGAAATTAGCCATCATATTCTTTTCCAAGCTTTCTTTCATTAAGATGAAGTCATCATTGGATGTCTTTCTAGGGTGATTTAGATTCTTTTTCTTTAGACCACAAGCACCTTATATTTATTGAAAAATTATTTCCAAGAAAATTATACTCCTTACAATATAACAATGTTTATCATATAGCTCTCTCTAATGAGAGACTGTGCTTATCAGCTGTGAATAATTCCTTGAAGACAAGATAAGTGTTAAATAATAGCAGGCTGTCAGCAAAAGATTAATGTGCTCAATTATCAGAAGTGTCTTGCCCCCAACGGTGTGTAAACTGAAGAGTACAGAGGTAATTTCCTCAGCACCAGTGCTACGGTTTTGTGACCCAAATTCAAAACTACTTTTATAAATGTGATAAGCAGTTTAAATAAATTTCTAGAGCCACTGTCTTTATTGATCACCAATTAGGTTCCCAGCACATTATAAAAGTGTGCTAGGCTTGGGGCTCAAGTGTCTTCTTGACCCAGTTATGAACTCATGACTAAAAACTCTCAATTTCCTGTATGCACAGTTTGCTAAGCCACCACCCCAGCCATATATATATATATATATATATATATATATATATATATATATATATATATATATATATCAGGATCCTACCTCTGGGACCATTAAGCATACACTCAAAGCATCTTCTCTTATTGAGCTCTTATATGCCAGGGCTAGGTGCCAGACAACTAAGGATATCCCCTATACCCTGGGGATCTATGAACTTATTCAAATTATTAGTTCCACAGGGAGCCCAGCGAAACCTAGCTAATCTCATCCTGATAGGCAAACTTAAGCTGCTTTCTGCAGCTCCAGTTTGTTGTTACTCTCCCTGGCTACAATCTTCTGTGTGGCATTGAGTGGTAGTCTTCTCTGGTATGAAACTGTAAGTAACAAAGAGTTTCTCCTTTCATCAAAGTACCAGCGTGTCATGTCCTGCCATCAAAATAACCTTTAGGAGTGACATCAGCAAGATGACACAAAAAGAAGCGCTGGACCTTGATTTCTTCCATGGTCACAGCAATTCAACAACAACAACACGTGAATAAATTCCCTTTGTGAGAAATCCAGAAACTGGTTGAGAGATTCATACATCCTAGCAAGAGCTTAACCATCCACATTAAATCCAGTAGAAAAATTCAAGACACCCTTTTGCCATAATCCCTACCTCTGGCACAGTGTCATATGACCTGAAGGAAATTCTCAGCACCCAAATTCCCGCTGGGAAGGACAGTTGGCCTGTGTATCCAATGTTTTAACTTTTCCAAAGGGTATGCTAGGGATTGGCTTTCATATCACCTATTTTGGTTTATGTATCAGTGGCATACCCTAATGCCTGGGGTCAATGAGAACAAACACATCAAGGAAGAAGTCACCATAGCCCCTCTCTCCAGTTCAGTGCAATGTGACTAGGCAAAACCTGCAACATCCCAACTTCTCCTTGAGTTGGGAAAGAGTTGGCCCACATGTCCGCTATTCCAACATTTCTGTGGGCTGTCAAAGGGACCAGTTTCTGTCTTACCTGTCTTAAAGCACTGAAAAGACTGAAAATATTGAAAGGACCCAGCATACTTTAGATGCTTGGGAGCTGCTAAGAAAAAAATATGATGGTTTGGACTAGTATGAAACTTCGAGAAGCCTCAGAATATCTGGCCTGGCTGATTGTTGAGGGTCTTTTACTGTACAAGAGTGTCTCATGAAGACTGGGAGAGATGGCTGTTTTCTCTAATGCTAAGATACCAACACAAAGTTAAAGAAAATAAGAAAACAAAGAGTTATATCCCAAAGAAAAGAACAGGATAAATCTCTAGAAACTGACACTAATGAGATGGAGACATATGATATACCTGACAGAGAACTCAAACAAACCATAAAGATGGTCAAGGAGAACAATGCATGAACAAAGCAAGAATTTCAACAAAGAGATAGAAAATATAAAATAAGTACCAAGGAGCTGAAAAATACAGTAATTAAACTGAAAACGTGACCAGAGGGTTTCTACTGCAGACTAAATCAAGCAGAATAAATGATTAGCAAACTCAAAGACAAGTCACTGGAAATTACCCATTGGAAATTCACAAAGAGAAAAGAAAGTTGAAGGGACTTATGGGATACCATTACACAAATCCATCATGAAAGTCTTAGAAGAAGAGAGAAAGGAAGGGGCAAAAAGCTTATTCAAAGAAATAATGGCTGAAATTTTTCCAAATCTGAGGAAGGAAATGGACATCCAGGTCTAAAAGCCTGAAGTGCAGATATGATGAACCAAAGGAAATCCATATAGAGAAACAAAATCAAATTGTCAACAGTTGGAGACAAAGAGAATTTTGAACTCAGCAAAAAGAAAGCAGCTTGTCATGTACAATGAAATCCATATAAGATTATCAGTGAAATTCTCAGCAGAAACTTTGCAAGCCAGAAGAAATTGGGAGAATATTTTTAAAGTGATGAAAGAAAAATAAATCAAACAAAAGTAATATAGCTGGCAAAACAGTGCTTCAAAAATGAATGAAAGATACTTACCAAGACAAGGAAAAGCTGAGGGAGTTCATCACCACTAGACTTGCCTTTCAAAAACTGTTAAAAAGGATTTTTCAAATTTAAACAAAAGACACTATATAAGTATGCAAAATCTCATGAAACTATAAGACTCACTGATAAAGGTAAACATATAGACAAATACAGAATACTGCAATACCATAACAGTGGTGGGGAAATCACTTTTAAATCTAATGTGAAAGTTAAAAGAGAAAAGTATTAAAAGTAACTGTACCTATTAAAACATATTAATGGATACACAATGTAAGAAGATATAAATTGTGACATCAATAGCTTAATGTACGAGAGGAAAGATGTTAAAGTTTAGTTTTTGAATGTGATTCAAAGTAACTTATTATCAGCTTAAAATAGACTATTCTAACTATAAGATATTTTATATAAATTCCATGGTGACTAAAAAGAAAATACCTATAGAAGTTACACAAAAGAAAAAAGGAAAATGAATCAAAGCATGTTAATACAGAAAAATGCAATAGAGGGTATCAACACAGGAAAAGAACTATATAACAAACAAAGCAAACAAAACAAAATGGCAATAGTAAACTTTTCTTTATCAATAATCATTTTAAATATCAATGGACTAAAGTAACCCCCAAAAAGACATAGAGTGGCTGAATAATATAAAAGCAAGATCAAACTATATGTTGTCTACAAGAGATTCACTTTAGATTTCAAGACACACAGAAGTTGAAGTTAAGTTATGGAAATATATTCCATGCAAATGGTAGTCAAAAGAGAGCAGAGTGGCTATACTTACATCAGACAAAATAGACTTTCAGTAAAAAACTATCACAATCAACAAACAAAAAAAATATATAATGATAAAAGGGTCAATTCACCAGGAAGATAATGACAATAATAAACACATGTGCACCCAACATTAGAGCACCTAAATATATAGAGCAAACATTAACAGCACTAAAGAGGAAAACTGAAAGAAATACAATAACTGAAGATTTCAATAACCTATTTTCAATAATGGATAGAACATCAAGACAGAAAATCACAAGGCAAAAACATAGACCGAATAAAATTAACAGACATATACAGAACTATCCACCTAACAGTAAAAAAATACCTACATTCTTCTCAAGCACACATGAAACATTCTCTAGGATAGATCACATAATAGGTTACTAAAACAATCTTTAAAAATGTAAGAAGATTGAACTGATACAGTATCTTTTTTTTTACCACAATGGAATGAACTAGAAATCAACAGAAGATGAACCCTGGAAAATTTACAAACAAGGAAATTATACAACATACTGCTAAATAGCCAAAGGGTCAAAGAAAAAATCAAAAGGGAAGTAAGAAAATATTTGAAACATATAAAAATGAAAACACAACATACCAAATCCTATGGGATGACAAAAGCAGTACTGAGGAAAGTTTATAGCAATAAAAACCTACATTAAGAAAGAAGGAAAGATCTGACATAACAATCTAACTTTACACCTTAATGAACTAGAAAAAAAAAAGAAAAACAGAAACTATACCCAAAGTAAGCAGAAGAAAAGGCTGGCTTTTTGAAAAGATAAACAAAATTGACAAATCATTAGCTAGACTAAGGAAAATAATTAATATCATAAATTAAAAAGGAGATATTACAACTCATATCACAGAAATACAAAAGATCACAAGAGACTATCATGAAGAATTATATGCCAAAAATTTGAATAATTTAGAAAAAAACAGATAAATTCCTAGAAACATACAACATACTATACAGAATCATGAATAAAACAGAAAATCTGAACGGACCAATAATGAATAAGAAGACTGAATCAGATTTAAAAACTTCCAGCAAAGAAAATGCCTGGATCAGATGGCTTCGCTAGTGAATTCTACCAAACATTTAAAGAACAAATAATGCCAAATTGTCTTAAACTCTTCTAAAAAATTGAAAAGGAGGAGACACTCCCAAACTCAGTTTATGAAGCCAGAATTACGATGATACAAGAAAACTATGGACCGATATCCCTGATGAATATAATTACAAAATTCTCAACAAAATACTAGTAAACAGAATTCAAGAAAATATTAAAATGATTATATGTCATGACAAGTGGAAGTGATCCCAGAGATGCAAGGTTTCAATATACACAAATCAATAAATGTGATACATCTATTAACAGAATAAAAGATATAAATCATATGATCATCTCAATAGATGCAGAAAAGCACTTGAAAAATTAAACTTTATTTTATGATAAAACCTCTCAAAAGATGGGGTATTGACGGAATATACCTGAACATAATAAAGGCCATGTATGACAAACCCACAGCTAACATCATACTCAATGATAAAGGTGGAAAAATTTTAACTAAGATCAGGAAGAAGATAAGGATGCCCACTCTCATCACTCTTATTCAGCACAGTATTCCAAGTCCTAGCTAGAACAATTAGGCAACAAAAAAAGATAAAGTTTTCAAACTGGAAAGAAAAAGTTAAATTGTCTCTGTTCACAGATGATATGATCTTATACATAGAAAATCCTAAAGACCACTAAATAGCTGTTATAACTAATAAATAAAATGGAGCAAAGTTGTAGAATACAAAATCAACATATAAAAAATTAGTTGTGCTTCTATACACTAACAACAACAAAAAATCTAAAAAGAAATAAAGAACCCATCTGCTTTACAAGAGCATCAAAAAACAATAAAATACTTGGGAATAAATTTAACAAAGTTAGTAAAAGATCTGTACACTGAAAACAATAAGACATTTATAAGAGTAATTGAAGAAGACACAAATAAAAGGGAAGATATCCCATATTCATAGATCAGAATATTCAGTATAGTTAAAATGCTTATACTGTACAAAGCCATATGTAGATTCAATGTAATCCCTATCAAAATTCCAATGGCATCTTTTGCAGAAATAGAAAAAACAAGCCTAAAATTCATATGGAACTACAAAAGACCTCAAATAGCCAAAACAATCTTGAGAGAAAAAAAGAACAAAGCTGGAAGCATCACACTTCCTGATTTAAAATTATATTATAAAGTTATAGTAATCAAAACAGTATGGTCCTGGCATAAAAAAAAAATAAAATAAAATAAAAGACACATAGACCAATTGAACAGAATCAAGAGCCCAGAAATAAACCCATACATGTACGTTCAAGTAATATTTGACAAGGGTGCCAAGAATATTCAATGGATAAAGGATAGTTGCTTCAATAAATGGTGTTGCAAAACCTGAGTATTTACATGCAAAAGAATAAAAGTATACCTCTACTTTATACCACTCACAAAATTTAACTCAAAATGAAATAAAAACATAACTGTAAGACTTGGTTTTATAAAACTCTTAGAAAAAAAATAGGGAAAAAGCTTTTCGACATTGGTCTTGGAAATGATTTCTTGGATAAAATGCCAAAAGCATAAGCAACAAAAGAAAGAATAACAAGTGGGACTATATAAAACTAAAAAGCTTCTGCACAGAAAAAATGAAAACAAAATAACAATCAACAAAATTAAGAGGTAACCTTTGGAATGGTAGAAAATATTTTCAAACCAGGTATCTGATAATTGGTTAATATACAAAATATATAAAGAACTCACACAAATCAATAGCAAAACAAACAAACAAACAAACAAACAGAAAAACAACCCCACAAAACCTCAATAATCCAGTTTAAAATGGGCAAAGGATTTGAATAATATTTTTCCAAAAATGACATACAAATGCCTAACAGGCACATGAAAAGATATTTAACATCACTAATCATCAGGGAAATGCAAACCAAAACAATGAGATATCACCTCACATCTGTTAGAAAGTTTACCATCAAAAAGACAAGTTAAAGAGAATGTGGAGGAAAGGGAATCATCGTACACTTTTGATGGGAGTGTAAATTGGTAGAACCTTTATGGAAAACAATATAAATTTTCCTCAAAAAATTACTAATGGAATTACCATGTTATCCAGCTATCCCATTTCTGGGCATATATTTAAAGTACATAAAATTACTACTGTGAAAAGATATCTGTAACCTCATGTCCACTGTAACATTATTTACAAGTTCCAATACATGAAAACAACGTAAGTGTCCAATTAATAAATGATAGATAAATGTGATTATATATACAACTCAGCCATAAAAAGAAGTAAATTCTGCCATTTTGGACAACATGGAAGGACCTCAAGGGCAATATGCTAACTGGAAACGTCAGACAGAGAAGGGCAAATACTACATGATTTCACTTGTTTGTGAAATTTTTAAAAAGCTGAACTCATAGAGGTAGAGAATGGAGTGAATGGTTGCCAAGGGCTGGGACTAGAGGGAATGGGGAGATGTTGGTCAAGGGTACAAACTTCTAGTTATAATAAAAATAAGTTCTGGAGAGCTAATATACAGCATGGAGACTATCATTAACAATATTAGATTACATGAGTACTTAAAGGTTGCTAAGAGAGGAGATCTTAAAAATGTCACCACAAAAACCTAAAATGGTAATTATGTGAGGTGGTGGATGTGTTAATTAATCTTATTGTGGTAATCACTTTGCAATATATACAGGTATCAAATCATCACATTGTACACCTTAAACTTACACAATGTTGTATGTAATTATATCTTGATAAATCTGGGGAGATTATAAAAAGAACTAACACCAATCTTCTCAAATCCTTTCAAAATATTACAAGGAAGAAACACTTTCAATCTCATTTTACAAGATCAGTATTACTGTAATACCAGAGCCAGATAAGGACACCACAACAAAATAAAACTTAAGGCCAATATCTCTGATGAACATACATGTAAAACCCTAAACAAAATACTAACAAACCAATTTCAACAGTACATTAAAAGAATCACACACCATGATCAGGGAGATTTATCTGTAGGATGCAAGGTGAATTCAACATAGAAAAAAATCAATTAATATGGCACACCATAATAACAGAATGAAGAATAAAAATCACATGATGCCAGAAGGAAAAGAAAGAGAGCAAGGAATAGAAGAAATATCTGCAAAAATAATGACTGAGAATTTATCCCAAATTAATGTCAGGCCAATCCACAAATCCAGAAAGTTCAGAGAACACCAAGCAGACTACATTTCAAAAAACTATGCATAGGTATGTAACTTCCAAAAATAAAAAAAAATAAAAGATAAATAAACAGTCTTGAAAGAAGCCAGAGGAAAAAAATTCTTATGTATAAGAGGAGGAAAGATAAGAATAACGTATGACTTTTCCTCAGAGACCATGTAAACAAGAAGAGAATAGAGTGGAATATTTAAATCATTCAGAAAATAAGAGACACTAAGATAGAATTTTGAACTCTGCAAAATTATCCATAAAAAGTAAAGGAGCAAATAAAGATGTTTTTAGGCAGACAAAAATAGAGGGTTTCTTTTGTTTTTTTTTAATTTTTGTTTTTTATTTATTTTTTTTGCCTCTAGCTGCCTTGCAAGAAATGTCAAAAAGATAACAGAAAAAAAAAAGTTCATAAAAAAAGAAAATGATGTAGGTCAGAAACTCAGAACTACCTAAAGTAAGGAAGAAGTTTGGAGAAAGAATAAGTGAAGGTGAATTAAATATTTTTATTTTTATTATTCTTAAATGATATAACAGATAACAGTTCAAAATAATAACAATAACATATTTGATTATATGTGCTTTTATATATTTATACATGCTTATGTGTGCTTATGTATAAGTGAAATGAATGACATCAATGATACAAAGGACATCAGGGAAGAATTAGAGATATTTTGCTATAAATTACAGGCCAAACCAGGGAAGTGGCATACTGTTATTTAAAAGTGGAATTGAATTAATTGTAAATGAATTTTGTAAACTTTAGGGCAACCAATAAAAAAGTAAACAAAGAAGCATAATTGATATGTTAAGAAAGGAAAGAAAAATGGAATCATACAAATGTTCAATTAACACCTCAAAAGGCAGAAAATGTGTTCAAGACAAAAGCAGGAACAAAGAACAAGGGCAACAAATAGCTAACAAATATGGTAAATATTCATACAATAATATCAATAATCACCTTAAATGTCAATGATTTAAATACAACCAATTAAAAGACAGAGATTGTCAGAGCAAATCAAAAAATAAACTATGTGTCATCTACAAGAAACTCACTTTAAGTATAAGGACACATATAGATTGAAAGTAAAGGGGTGTTATGATGCTAACACCAACCAGAATAAAGTGGGAGTAGTTATGTTAGTTTCAGACAGAGCAGACAACAGAGCAAGGGATGTTATCAGGGATAAAGAGAGGCATTACATAATGACAAAGGAATCAATAACCCAAGAAGATATCACAGTTCATAATGTGTATATGCCTAATAGCAGAGCAGCAAACTCTATGAGGCAAAAATACTGGGCTGTCGGAAAAGTCATGACACATTTTTGCAACGAAAAACATAGAAAAATACATCATGACTTTTCCAACAACTTAATACATAAAACTGCAAAGAGAAATAGATGAAGCCATTATTATATTTAGAGATGATAATGCCCCTCTATCCCAAATGGACAGATCTAGCTGGCAGAAACTCAGGAAGGACATAGTGGTGCTCAAGAGCACGATCAATTAACTGGGTTTAATTCAAGTCTATGGACTTGGAAAGGGTAATAAAGGAATATTATGAACAACTGTGTGCCCACAAATTTTATAACTGAGATAAAATAAATCACTTCCTTGGAAAACATAATCTGCTAAAATTTACACAAGAAGAAATAAACAATCTGAATAGGCCTGTATCTATTAAATAAATTGGACCAATAATTAAACCTTCCTAAACAGAAACACTAGGCCCAGATGGGATCGCTGGCAAATTCTATCAAACATTTAAGAAAGAAATTATACCAATTCTCTACAATCTCATCCAGGAGACAGAACAAAGGGAATACTATCTAACTCATTCAATGAGACCAGCATTATCCTACTACCAAAACCAAACAATAAAATTAACGAGGAAAGAAAACTACAGAACAGTATCTTTTAAGAACATGGATGCAAAAATCTTCAACATATCAAACTGAATCCAATAATGTATAAAAGAATACCCCAATTGTTTTTCTATATACCAGCAAAGAACAAGTGGAATTTGAAATTAAAACACACATTTCCATTTCCATTATTAATGAATCCTAATCAGAGTGCTAGTGAATTTTTTGTGGATATCAATAAACTGCTTCTAAAGTTTATATGGAAAGGCAAAAGATCCAGGATAGCCAACTCAATATGGAAAGAAAAGAACAAAATTGGAGGACTGACACTGCCCAACTTTAAGACTTACTATAAAGATACAGTAAAGAAAACTGGTATGTGGAAAAAAATAGGCAAATATTGGGTGGTCGGAAAAGTCACAATGCATGTTTGCAACGAAAAACATAGAAAAAATACGTCATGACTTTTCCAACAACCCAATAGATCAACGGAACAGAATAGAGTCCAGAAATAACCCACATAAACAAAGGCAACTGATATTTGACAAAGCATTAAAAA
This sequence comes from Hipposideros armiger, assembly GCF_001890085.2. Taxonomy (NCBI): domain Eukaryota; kingdom Metazoa; phylum Chordata; class Mammalia; order Chiroptera; family Hipposideridae; genus Hipposideros; species Hipposideros armiger. The sequence continues at coordinate 659,331 of NW_017731947.1, read as the reverse complement.
GAAATGAGCTATCGAGCCATGAAAAGACATGCCGGAAACCTAAATGCATATAACTAAATAAAAAAAGCAAATCTGAAAAGACTACACACTATAATATGATTACAACTACGTGACATTTTGGAAAAGGCAAAACTACAGAGACATTAAAAAGATCAGTAGTTATTCCGGGACCTGGCAGGAAGTATGAGTAGGTGGAGTACAGAGGATTCTGAGGGCAGTAAAACTACTCTGTATCATATATATGTATATGCCATTACACATTCATGGAACGTACAACACCAAGAGCGAGCCTTAATGCAAACTATGGACTTTGCGTATTAATGATAGGTCAAAGTAGACTCACCAATTATAAAAAATATACCACTGTGGGGCAGAATATTGATAGTTGGGGAGGTTATAGGTGTACAACCTATACAGAGGTTATATGTGTATAACCCCTGTGGGGACAGGGGATATATGAGAACTCTGTACTGTACTTTCAATTTTGCTATGAACTTAAAGTTTATTAGTAAAATTTAAAAATTTTCAGACTCCTGGGCTTTATCTCTAGCATACTGATTCAAATCCCTGAAGTTCAGTCCCAGACCTCTGCATACTAAGGACCTTCTCAAATTATGTTTATACTTAGAGAGTCACTACACTGAAGAGATTCAGCAGAATCTCTAAAACCCAGCATGATCACAAAGTACAGTTAGATAATTATAAGCCTCTGTTCCGGGTTATGAAACGACTGAAATTGGCAGCTGTGAGATAAGAGACAAACTCCATTTCCCACAGGCACAGTGTCTGTTTCCTGTTGTCATTTTGACAGGAGCTGTTCAAAATCTGGAAGAAACTCTGTCATGACATCTGGAAGTTTCTTTGAAAGGCTTCCAGCTGTGTTTGCAAATTGAAACTTCAGTTTGGCCAGATAAGGTAGAAAACTTTTATGCTCCTAAAACGTTCTCTGGTTTGTAAAATTATTTTAGCCACAGAATCAGCTTTTCTACCAGCAACTTAACCAAATTTAATGCAATCATAAGAGAAGGTCTTTTATCGAACAAACAACAATTTCACACTTTGCAGAAAGCAAAAAAGGTAGGCCTGTAAAGTATTGAAAAGCAGTGCTTCAGAAATGATTTCCTACCTGGTAAAATATATTTGATGCTATTTTTATTAGGGTCATAGGCTGGAACATTTTTGAAAGGGGACAGAGTAGTTTTCTTTTGTTGTTTTTTTTTTATTTTTTTAATGACACAAATTTATAATAATAGGCACTAAATTTTCTAAGGGCTATTCTTCAGAAACATGGACTATTCACTCAGGTATTTTAGTATTTCTAAAATAGTCCAGATCATCGCTTCTGAATTTAATTTATAATACAGTGACACTCCAGCAGGAGGGAAAACAAATACAAAAAAAAAATTGAAGAACATTAATGATAAGGAAATGAGGCGACCTTAATCAGGAAATATGGAATTTTACTTCATTATTGTGTCATAGCACAGTTGGGAAGCACAGTGCTAGATCATAATTTTAGACTTTACTGAAGTTCTTTATTGCCTATAGCATGAATGCTGTAATTTTAAGTCTTGTTTATTCAAGCCTTAGTCCTGCGGAGTTCTGCTAATGAGCATGGTTATGTTAACTTGTTAATGCTTTTCACCTTATGTGACTCTTCCTTCTGGCCTGTCCAAAGAGAATGCCAGTTGTTCCATTATTTCACAAAGAAACATCTTAAAGAATAATATCATTACTAATCAAACAACTATAATTTATTAAATGCATAAAACAGTGGTAGGCATTATGAAGAATGCACTATAAATATGTATCAGATTGGAAGTTTTCAACTGCAAGTAACAATATTTAAGTGTTAAAAACTGTGGAGGACATACAGTTTTTTACGTTAAATGAAGTCTAACAGGGCATTAGGAGGGTTGATACTAGCTAACAAATAAATAACTTTGGGGCCGAGTTCCATTTTTTGTTCCATTCTACTACCCTCACTCTCACTTGCAAGAGGAGTACCACAGCTCAGGGGTCACTTCCTGACACAGCACCATCTTAAGACAGAAGAAAAAGGGGGAAGGGGTCATATTATCTTTGCACACTTCTTTTTGTTGAGAAAGAAAACCTTCACAGAAATCCATTTCTTTTGCAGATTTTCTTACCAGTTCTACTGGCCAGATTTATATTATGTGCACATGTCCTGGCTGCAAGGGAATCTGGGAAAGAATGGACGAGGGGCTTTCAGCCTCTAGACAGAGAGACAGACTCCATCATCTGTGGTGAATTGTGCGGTGGGTGGGGACAGGAAAGGACAGACGCCAGGCAGTAAGCAATAATATTTGTCTCAAAGGATTAACATATTTCAAACCCTCAATAATAACTATGTTTTTTGCTTATTTATGATTTATGAAGTATTTTTAAGGAAATCATCTCAATCTTTAAAATTAGCATGCCTAATGTAAACAGTATATCTACCTCCATTTTTACACATGGGCAATCTCAGTATCACGATAGATGACGAGCCACCTAGCAGTTTATGCTTTTTTACATATAGTAGCACTAGTACATAACAGCTCAGGGGCAAGCGATATGAATAAGAACATTTATGTTCAGCGTGTCAATATAAACATATATAATACTGGAGCAACTGACTCCTAGGGAAGGTCCTTCTGGCAGAAAGATACAGGATGAGCTCAGAAGTGAAGGGGGCGACTGAGGCAGAAAGACTAACTCCAAGACTGAGTTAGAAGCCAACTTTTCATAATCCCTGTCTTATGAGATGTGATAAAGGAAAAAACAAGCCTGTGATAACTGATATTGGAGGAACTGGTGACGCAAACTTATTTCAAAAGAAAAAAAAGACACAGTTAGATGACGAGTAGATATAAGAAATTGAAGGGAAAACTAAACAAAACCAAAAAAGGAACAGGATCTCCTATTCTGTAACAGAATAATAATGCTATCACAGAAACGGGGCTGTTGCAACAAACTAATTTGGAAGACCGAATAATGTCAAGCTAACTTGAGGAGATGAGTGAACTTTCAATTATAAACGTTTAAAGGAAATCATGCAAAAGTGAAATCAAGAGTAAAGTTATTTGTAAGTTTTCTATAATGAGTATTTTTTTGGACGGAAGCGAGATAAAACAGTGGAAGCATGACATTAAAGACAGAGGACGAACTTGTGCTTATCTAGAGCTGTCAAAATCTGTTGCTGATCATTTTAATTTCTTCAAACGTAGGGATCTAAAAGCAAAAATAAGTAAGTATCAAATTACATGGAGTATTGTACAGAAAGAGCGCTGTCTGGGCACCTAGTATTCTGCCCATCCGACACTGTTTCCACAGCATTGGCCTTTCTGTTCCGTGAAATTCCAAGGTTTTTGCAGTTGCTTTTGAGCTTGCTGTTTTCTGCCTGAATTACGCACTTGAATCCTAAACTCTATCGCTTTCTAGCTGTGTGATTTTAGGGAAGGTATTTAGCATTTTTGCACATCATTTTCCAAGTTTAGGAAGTAAGGATACTATACATATGATCTACCTTAGAGGATTATTAACATTACATAAATTAATATGCAAAAAGTTCTCAAAGAGGCATCTACGTATACATGAGCTCAAAGAATTCTGTGACATTAGCTTAAGGTATCTGTTTTCAAATTGTGTGGCAGTTCAGCCCTGGATCAAGATAAGTAGGAAAAGTTTAGAAAAGCCTAACTCTGAAGCCTCACACTGGTCTTTTCTTGTTTTTGTCAACATAGTGTGATCTGTTTGATGTCAAACCCTCCCTGCTTCTGCCCATACCCACACAACCCCAAACAGTTCTTCCCAATCATTGTCTCATCCAAGAAAGACTAGCCAAGCTGGAAGTGATTCCTCCCATGCCAGAAACCACACAAAAGTCCAGAGCCCATGGCGACGCTCTGCCTCCCCTGTCAGCGTTCTTCCCTGTTACCAGGTATGTCTATTTCTCTGCTTCATCTGCCCCACTCATTCAGTTTCTGCATATCGCCTGCCTGGTTCCTGTTTGCCTGCTTCTTGAAAAACCATCCTGCACTTTGGTATCTGGGGTAGTCTGGTCACTAATTGGTTTGAACAGCCGCTGCTTAACCTTGAACATCATCCCTTCTGAGTGTCCTGATTCTGACATCAGTACCTGGATAAACCCTCCTCTGGATGACAGTCATGGATGTCAGACATTATCCTCTGCTTGCATGACAGGTTTCTAGTCTGATCTAAGTCCAAATCCTAACCGTATTTATTTCTTGTCACAGTGGTCTTCTGCTTTGGGGAGCTGTGGTTTTGTTTTGTTATCATTGTCCTCATTCTGTATCTGTGTATGTTTAATAAGTGACCACCTCCCCCTTTTTGGAAGTCTAAGTGGAATCTAGTGAAGTAGCCACTGCCCCTTGTCTGCAGGGGACACATTCCTAGACTCCCAAGGAGATGCCTGAAACCATGGATAGTACTGAATCCCATATATACCGTTTTCCCTATACATACATACACTTTATGGCTTCTCTTGGTCATATCTGAATTGCCAGCATCCCACTCTTAAACTTTGGAGCTATTATTAAGTAAAATAAGGGCAATTTGAACACAAGCACTGTAATACCTTGATAGTTGATCTGATAATGGAGGCAGGTACCAAGGGACTAACAGGTGGGTAGCAGTATAGATACACTGGACAAAGGGATAAGTCACATCCCAGGTGGGACAGAGCTAGACAGCATGAGATTTCATCACCCACTCAGAACGGCGTGCCATATAAAACTTATAAATTGCTTACTTCTAGAATCTTCCATTTCATATTTTCAGACTGCAGTTGACTGCAGGTAACTGAAACTGCGGAAAGTGAAACCCAAGATAAGGAGTGACTACTGTATACAAAAGACAAATGTACTCCTTGCTCTACTTGAATCTGGAGAAGTTTAGGAATTCTGTGCTCTCATTTCCCTCTTTCCCACAGTGAATTCTTCTGATATCCCTAATTATTAAGGCAAGAACTGGTAAAGCCTGGCTTTCTCACAAGTATTTTAAATATGGTAACTTGTTCATGTAGTCAGTGAATTACAGCAAAATAATTCGTATTTTTTTCAAAGTGGTTTCAAGTACACTGTCTCATTTAATTTCTACAAATGCCCTATTCATTCATTCAGCAAATATTTATTGAGGCCCTGCTATATGTCAGACACTATTCTAGAAGCTCCATGTGTAGAACTGAGGCCTTTATGAGGCAGGCATGGAGGTTTGTACTGCTCCCTTTGAAGACAATATCATTGAGGTTCACAGGGCACACATAACTCACCCAACTTCACACAGCCAGCTAGTGAAGAGCAATAAATACAAATGTTCCTTCCGAAGCCTCATTCTTGTCTCTTTGTGCTGTAGTAATAATTTTCATATTCCCAAGTAATTTACATTTGCATTATCGTTAGCTCTTTATTCAAGTGTATTTGTCAGTGCCCTTACATGGCTATAAAAAGGGTATTCAGATACCCTTACATGGCTATAAATAGTAATTCTATAATTTAGGATACATTAAATCAACAGTTTAGATATAGCATGATTCTAATAGTCATATTTACCTATATGTATTATAAAGATTATATTAATACTTAAGTAACCAGTCACAATAAAAATCCAATTTGAAAATGTATGTATTCTTCTTCTTCTCATTCTTATATTTTAAATGAAACAGCTAATTGTTGTGTTGTGATTTGTCATTACTGATTAAAACTGTATACTGAACAATAAATGAGCTTGTATTTCAACCTATTTTTCTTATAACAATAAATGAAAATAAACTAATACTTTCACCTGGAACAATATTTCTTACCTGAGAACAATTTTGCTTCCCAAAAGATATTTAGGAATGTGTGGAAACATTTTGGAGTAAAATGGTTGATAAAATTATGATAGAACCACATCATGGAATATCATTCAGCCCTTAAAAAATGAATTAGATCTATACAAGTTTAAAATGGCAAGGTTTCTATAATGATAGCACCACTTCCTCACTTTTGTTCCCCACTGTTTTAAACTTTTGATTTTTAACTAATTTTAGAGACAAAAATTTTTAAATAATGCAGAGAATTTCCATATTCCTCACCTAACTTTCTCTAATGCTAATATCTTACTTTACCATATTACAATTATATTTTTAAAAAAACAAACAAAAACAACAAAACAAAAACAAGAAATAAACAGTGGTACAATGATATTAACTAAACCAGGGGTCAGCAAACCTTCTCCATAAAGAGTAAGATAATAAATATTAAAGGCTTTTCAGGTCATACGATCTCTGTCGCAACTAACTCAGTACAGCCATTGAAGAGTGAAAGCGGACACAGACAATATGTACATGAATGAATGTGACTGTGTTTCAATAAAACTTTATTTACAAAGACAGGCATCTGACTCCTGAACTCATTTAATTTCAAGAATTTTCCCTCTAAAATCCTTTTTTTCCATTCCAGGATACTACCCAAAATTCTATGCTGCATTTATTTGTTATTTCTCTTTCATCTCTTACTGTTGTTTCCTAGTCTTTTTTCTTTTTTGAAACTTTTTAAAAATGTTGATCAGTTATTTATCAGTTATTTTTGTCAAATGTCCTTGAAGTTGCATTTATTTGATGTTTTCTCATTACTACAGTGTTTGCCAATTGGTGATTTTCTGTTTCCTTCATTCCTCTACATTTATTAATTGGAATTCAACTCTAAAGATTTATTCCTTCTCATTCATTTATTCATTTGATTATTTATATTGGAATTGACTCATGGATAGTTTATTCTATGGTTTACAGTCTCATTGTATTATAATTTATTTGGTTACTCACAATTGTTCAGGTTGGCTTCTGTGTTCTTTGAACAAGCCCCATTGTTTTTTCAAATCTCTTCTTTACTTTGTGACCTCACAAGGTGTTTTGAAATTGTCTTGTATTTTCCCAGTCTTGGCCTTAGAATTCAACTCTTCTCTAAGGAGCCCTTGTTCCTTTTATTGAAGAATGGTGTGTAGAAACCACGAACTGGTACTAAGTGTTTTCTTTGCTACTAGTGTGCCATGGCTTCTAGGGGTCATACAGACAATGCTAGGAAATACATGTATGAATGCTAACACACACAAACACGCCCATCTATTGATTCTAATTCAATACCTCAGGGCTCTTTTTCGGTATTTCTAACTTCTTTCTCACTATTGTAGTAATAACTGGCTGTTATTATCTATACCATATTTACATATTTGCTCAATTCTGGAAAACACATAAAATTGTTTAAAACTTGCTAACACATACCCTTGTGAAACACACTGATTGGCTTACAGTATTTATAATTGTTTTTATCATTTGTCTTACAGTATCCAGACAAGATATTCAATATACTGTTTTCTAAAGTTACTTAGGTTTGTTCTTTTTCCCCCACTGCCTTCAATGTGCTACTTATTTTTAATGCAATTAAGGTTCATTTGTTAGTTTTGTATTCACATTCCATGTGACCTCCACATCCTAGCTAGTCTTATAATTTATTTTTTAAATATGTGAAGAGTATGTAGAATATTACTATCATTGTGAGAACCATAGCTGTTTAAAAAGGTATATTCAAAAATTGCCATCCCCTCCTCATCCCTGATACACATTTCCATCCATCTTTTTATTCTAAATCCACCCACACTGTAGATAAACAATTTGTTTAGTTTCATGTTTATTTTTCTTGTATTTCTTTTGTACAAATGTGCATGTCACATGTATTTTTCACATATACATTCCTTTCTTACATTAAGGATAGCATACCAAAGATAGTCTTCTGTACTTTTAATAGTCATACTTAAAAAAACATAATTTTCACTCAAAATTAGGTGGTATGATCAATAGGAAACTGTTATGAGAATGTGAGTTTATAATTTTATGGAGAAACAGGTTCTGATATAAAGAGGCTTATGCATGGAGACGATCGTAAGCGTAGATTAAAAGAAACTACTCTGAAGCAAAAATACCAATAAAATGTTAAGCAGAACAAATAAATAAAAATAAAATAAAACGAAAGAAACAAAAAGAAATGCTAAGCAAAACATGACAAACACAATTAAAGGAAGAAAAAAAGATTTAAACATGTATTACTGATCTCAGAAATGTATTTTGAACACTGAGATATATTTTTTCCTTTAATTTTAATTAAAGTAATATTTAAAAGGAAAGATAGATAATGTCCAATGTTAGAAAAATATGTGAACATTACAATTTATTTTTAGAATTTCACTTTGGCGTAATATTTTTGATTTGTAATTTAACAATGTCTACCAAATTATAAAGAGCACAAATGCAATGATTTAGCAATTTTGCTTTGGTAAGTCAGCTCTAAAAATATGTTATATATGTGAACAAAAAGGGGAATATTATTTGCATCTTTATTTTTAATATCAAAATATTTACAACAATTAATGTTTATAAATTGAGGTTGCATAATATTGATACTATAGTATATCATGGAACAGATAAAAAATGAGATAAACCTATACATACTAACTAGTAAAATATTCAAGATATGTTATTAATATTAAAAATTATTTAAGTATGCAAGGATTTAACTTCTAAACAACAGTATTTCACTCTATATGGGTAATGTACATATTTAAATGTTTTTTATTTAAAGGTCTAGAAATATACACATATATGTATATGTGGTTACATTTTAGTAACTGAGAAACTGTGAACTTATATGGAGGACTACTATCCTTTTTTATCTATATTTTTCTGTATTTTTCTTGAAACAAGCTCATATTAATGTATATGCTGTGTAATTTCATACAAAGGATCTGTTTCAGTAGGATGGCTTTGACCAACAAAGTTTATTCTTACAAGAATTATGGATAGACTGATGGGCAGAGTATCAGAAAGGAAGTAACAGTCCGATTTAAAAAATCAGGGAGAGGGTAGCAAAAAGTGAAGTGTTGCCTCAGGATTATTAGGGGACATGGAGATGAGTTTTAACTCCAGGAAAAAGTCTAAATTCTTGGTAGCTTGTTCCAAGGATTTTGAGGTGCAGCTGTGCTAATTTTTTTATTAGTTTCAGGTGTACAAGACATAATGATTACACATTTGCACCTCTAATAAACTAACCCCAAGTCCACAACCCCTCTAACACCATACATAGCTATTCCAATACCATTAACTATATTCCCTGTGCTGTACTTTATATTCCATATATATATATACATATATATATGTATATATATATATATATATACATATATATATACACATATGTATTTTTTAAATTATAGTTGACATTCAGTATTATTTTATATTAGTTTCAGGTGTATAGCGCAGTAGTTAGGCATTTACATAATTTATGAAGTGATCCCACCGATAAGTCCAGTACCCATCTGACACTATACATCGTTTTTACAATACTATTGACTATATTCCCCATACTGTATTACACATCCCCATGACTATTTTGTGACTACCAATTTGTACTTCCTAATCCTTTCACCTTTCTCACCCATCCCTCCAAACCCATTCCCATCTAGCAACTATGAGTTTGTTCCCTGTCTCTAAGAGTCTATTTGTTCTTCTTCTTTATTTATTCTATTCTTTAGATTCCACCTATAAGTGAGATCATATGGTACCTGTCTTTCTCAGTCTGACTTATTTCACTTAGCAGCTGTGCTAATTTTATTTGAGGTCTATATAAGGCTATTTAATGATTATGAAGAAGAAACAAGGTAGTCACCATGCATCCGAAAGATCTAGAAGTATAAAGTGTCCTGAACTTACTCTACTGCATTTCAACCGGATCCTTGTAGTTTATCGAATGCTTTCCTTTATAGTCTTCCCACATGGACAAGTCTCCTATCCCTTTAGACTAAAGTGAACTAATGCTTTAGGTCTTTTTTCCTTTGGATTAAAAAATATGAAAACAATGTTAACTTGGTTTTACACGCCACGGCTACGGCAGGAAGCAAGAATGGGGAATGGACACTGAAGTTCACGAGGGGATGCGCATTTCCATATAACAGCGTAGCAAGAAAAGGTACAGGTGCAAGTTGATCTATGCATTGCAACAGGACTCCAGAAAAAATAAACTCACTGGGACCCAGGAATGTTTTGTGGGTAGAAGTTGGTGTGGTATAAGGTAAGAGTAAATGTGATATTGAAAAAAAATGACTTCGTCTCTACCACTTTGAAGGCAAGCGGAAGACCCAAAACTCCTAGACTATCTTCACCTTCTAAAAATAGGCAATTCATTTCATCCTCTCAAGGTTAACATATACCTTTCTCTATCTCTTCTTTCCCTCTCTATACTCACCCTGTTTGAATGAGGGCTTTTAGCCTCAAAGGCTATAGTGCTATATTCAGCTGTCTTCTCATTGTTAGTGGAACATTTTTCATTAATAGGAGGCTAATGTGGTGGCCTAGTAGTCATTATTTACCCTGAGTGCTTTTGGTACCTGTGGGTCCTCAGGAGTTGCGTGGTTTCCATAGAGGGTTGCAGTAAGCTGGCATGGGAGATCATAGTCTTTATTTTTTAGTTAACTTGGCCTTATACATTTTAATATCCATCAATTAATAGTTTAGGGTTTAATCTGGGTTGGAGTCCTGATAAAAGGAATAGCCATGTAATTTAGCACTATGTCAGAGTCCACAACATATCAAAGATAGGCACAAATTATAATTTTTACATTCTGAAACCTTTTTATCACTGTACCTCTTTCGATTTTTGTTTGGCATTTTACACACACACACATACACACACACACACACACACACACACACACACGGTGCCAAAAAATGTATACACATCTTAAAAAAGGAAAACTGTATTAAAATTGTAATACTCAATATATACCGACAACAAAAGATGAATACAAGTCACGTTTGACTTCTGCAATTACAAGAGGTGCTCAGAGTGGTTAACATCAGCGTCCAGACACTTCTGATTATGGCGAACTACTGCTTGAGCATGGATAACATCTCTTAAAATGTGTATAATTTTTCTGGCACCTCTGGTATATACTGGGGTGCCAAAAAAAATGTTTATAAGTGGACACTTTGGTCAGTGTGTGAGTGTGTGGGAACTCTGCACGAACATGCTATAGCCAGTTTCTTATGAAAATAATACACAATATGAAAGGGATGCAGACACTGGCAAAAGGAAATGAGATGTGGAAATTTCACGGCTAGATATTACTATTACATGATTAAAGATTTCATTTAAGCTAATATATTGAAGTTCTGGTTCAGAGCTTTCCTCTTAAAACATAAAAGTAACTTTATCCTGACTTACAAGCAACTTTTTCCAACGAACAGGGCAAATACTATGCTTAGCCTGAAAAACACTTTAAAACAGGTGACTTCTACTTTTCTATTCTAAATTCATTTTAGAAAAGCATTCTAAAATGAGATTTTCATAAGGAGGAATCATAAATAGAAGCAATGACAAGCGGCGTCTCTCTTCTAGTGTTCATTGCCATTGTCTGACCTTCAAGCATATGGAGAGAACGTGGATTTGTGGTCTGTACCTTTTGACATAAACTATGTTGAACACATGGTCTTTCCAAAAATACTTCAGGGAACAATTCTCTGAGTGTCATTCGTCATCTCTTGCCACAATGATATCTCATTACAAAGAAAAGTGAAAATTGTTGCTATGAGGTGGAAAGTTGATAGAGAATAAAGTTAACTTGCTAGCTAATAAAGGGCAATTGAGGGTACTCTTCAATGATACTGATATATTTCATTTATAATTCATGCACCAGAGATTACATGGAAACTAGAGCTTTGTGAACACAAGCAAAGGCTCATGTCCGCTTTCTTTCTTGGGACTCTGTCATTTGTTTGTGATGATGCTTCTGGTGACAAAGGAAATCTGTTCAAACACATTTATGAAAATTAGTTTTAAAGTCATATTGTGGGAATCTACATGTATACAATGAACATCTTGGAAAGAGATTAAATAAACATTATGCCTAATATACTAACATCATTTATCTCATCAGTGGACAAAATAAGAAACTAAAGTATTTCCTTTCAGTTTAAACTAAATATATAACTTTATTTTGGATGTGTTTGGATAAGAGAGATTTATTTTTCCTACAGAAAGTAAAAATTATTTTTGAGTAATTATTACATCATGTATTTTTCAATATATTTTCTTTTGTAGTAGTCATTATATACCTTCAAATTAGGGATTAAGATATTAAACAGGATCAAAGAGGTTGCCAGTGAACCAACAGTTACTATGTAGTTCGAGTAGAACTTGAACTTAGGTCTGTTTGGTGCCTAAATCTTTACCCTGTCCACAGTACCACAGGATGGCATGGGGGCTGACCTGGGAAACCCTGTTTTCGGTTTATAATAAAGAAGATTCAGAGAAATGTTTTTGCCAAAGGACCAAACACAACAGAAAATATTAGTTCTTAATTTGGAAAAGAATCTCAACATTAAAGAGAACTATAGTGTCCAATATCCTTAGCCAGATTTTTTTTTCCTCTCCTGTGTTGGGCTTGCAACAAAATCATGAAATGAGCAGGGATTACAATTATTGCCTCAGCTCCCTGTCTTCCATGCCCTTTCCCCATTCAATTACACCCACCGATTCCTTTGTACATGCGCCTTAATTACATTTGCAAATGAAATTAAAATACAAACAACTCTGCCATTGCACAAACATCAATTTAAACATTTCTTACTAAGGTGTCAACATTATATTAGATCCTCAAATGCAAATAAATGTTAATGCAGAACTGATTATAATGTTTTGATATTTTCCTTGGTTCAAGAGGTTGTTACAACAACTGAGTAGGCAGAGATATGCATTTAATAGGAATGCTAATTTCATACTAGTTGATTGATTCCATAAAAACCTTATTCTCAAACAGAATAACACACTACCTCTCAAGGTCAAACTTTGTAGTTCAATCATCAATATAAATGGTAGTGATCCAAAAAACTCACATGTTGGGGAAAGAAAGGTGTTTACAGACTTTTATCCACCTTGGGAAGGATAGATACAGAATAGCCAAGATTCCATTTTTAAGTGACAAGATTTCATTTTTAATTGAGACCCTATCTAAATAGAGTACTGAGTAGCATCTCTTTCTCAAAAATCCAAGCTTTAAAACTAGAGATCAACCAAGGATATTTTAAATCTTTTTTAAAATCAATTTCTTTCCCTTTATGTGTATATATTTATATTATTTTTATGTATATTATATTTTTTTGGCTTTTGCTTGACCAGTCAATTAATCATTCATTCAAAAAGAATGACTAAATCATCAAAAACTAGGAAAGTCTAAAAGATTGTTAAGTCTACAGCAGCCTAAAGACATATGACAACCAAACGTTGGATGGAATCCTGGGACAGAAAATGGACATTAGGTAAAAACTAAGAAAAGGCAAAGAAAGTATGGAACCTAGTTAATAATAATGAGTCAATATTGGTTCATTAGTTGTGACAATTGAACCATGGTTAGTAAGATGTTAACAATGGGAAAACTGAGTACAGGTTATACAGACCACTTTAGATGGTCTTCACAACTTTTATTATAAATCTAAAACTATTTTAAAATTAAAACTTGATTATAAAACTAAAGAATGACTAGCCCAAGTAGGGCTATGTAGTGGGAGATAGAGCGATATCTGTTTTGTCTATAATGTCTATTTAGGTAAATCAGAACTAAAATATGTAACAATTAAATTATTTGTACCTAAGAAACTAAAAAAAAAAAAAAAGCTGTGACATGTAAATCATTGCCCTCCTGTCTCAGCTTCCCTCTCAGCACTCTTTCCAATTATGCTGCTTTTCAAACTATGCTGCTGACTCAGGGAGAGTGTGGCACATGTTTAATTTATTCCCTAACCACGGAGATCATTTGGTAACGATCCAATCATTCCCTTACTCAGATTGCCTCATGAGGGACGGTTTGCACATTCACTGTTCCTCCAATGGATGGGAAGCAGTGTGGGGTCAAATGGGTCAAAAGACCGGATATGTGAAAGTCATTTTCCAGCGCTCAGCAGACTCAGCAGACAGCTCTAAACGGCTGAATTAACAGACCATTCAGTCTTCTCATCCTCACAATAAACAAGTGGAAAGCACCAAATTTCAACCTCAAAAGTTTGAAAGAAAAAGTGGGTAGCACCGTGATTTCCTTTAACTCTGTAACCTTCCATTTCCAGTCAGTTTTACTCTGAAAAGTGACATACTTTTACAAAACCATTTCTTTCTTTTTTTTTTTTTAATACAGAAAAAGCAGAGTGTTTGGGCAAGCATTGTTTCCGGTGACAGTCACCTGAAATATTTCCCAAACATATTTGGCATAAACCAATATTCTGAATAAGAGAATATGGGAAAAGAAAAAAGCCTGATTCTCTTCCTCTTCCACTCAAGCTTATTCTTTACTGTTTTCTTCTTAAAAGAGATGAGTCAATACTAACCTATCTCACTTAATTTGAAATGACATCATATAACTTGAAAGTGTTACTTAGAATCAGATATCACATATGCAAGGTTATTGCTGATGCTTTCTGGCCTTCTCTGGTCAGACAGCTGAAGCGTAATAATGTCTGATTTCCAAAGCCCCCTGATTCTGTTTTCTTTGCTGTTGGGTCAAGTATTACCCTTCCTCATTACTCCACCTCCCCAAACTCACCTGTCAGCAACACCTGCCATTTTCTCCCACTTTCTTGCCATGGTATCCTCAGTTTCAGGGCAACTTACGTCAACTCCACAGGGGTTCATGATGTATTTTTCCCTCATGATGCTGTTTAGTTCTATGGGATCATGTCAGACCACAGATCACACAATGGATTGAAAATTTAACGAAGCAAAAGTATTTTTCATATTATAATATTTCCTAAAGTGTTTTTTTTTACCACAGTCTAAACCCAAAAATAAGCAATCTAGTCAAGAGGCCCCTGGCATTTTGATTGATAGCATTCCCAATTAGCGTGTTTAAAATACAGGTTCACTCCTTGCTCTGATATTTTTTATAATTATATGTATCTCATGTGGCACATAGAGAAAAGTTATACGGCATATCTTTGCTTACTTAAATCCTATTCTTGGGGTTGTAATCATTATTTTGCCTAATAAATAGCTGGGGAAGCTTATTGAGAATATAGATATTTTGGATCCATCCCTGGGGTTTTAGACTAGATCAGGGTAGAGTGGAGAATTCGGAATTTAAAAAGCACTCCATGGAACTATGGAGCAGATGGTCCGTGGAATGGGTTTTGGTTTTTCCGATCTAGGTAAAAGAAAATTAAAACTATTTCCCAAAGAGTTTTTACTTTTGGCCATAAAGCAGTAAGAAAAAGCATAGTTATTCCTCCCTAGGAACAACTATTAATATTGGGAAAAAAATATCCTAAAAATATATTTGTTCAATGATCTGGCAAAAGGCAAAAGTAGAACTGTGAACACTGAGAGGATAGAAATGAAATTAATCTTATAATTTACTTACCCGTATTTTCTCTCTCGAAGTGATTTTTGGATGGTGGGCCAAGGGAAGAGCAACCCTTCCAGATCCCAGCTTTCTGGGATCCGAAGAGATGTAAATTGGAGTTGGGTTGATAGGACATTGTGGGGCTGAAGTGATTGGACAATATGGGGCAGAGTTCCAGAAACAAAAGAGCTATTCAGAAAAATATACCTCTAGAAGTCTGTATAAGGTCCCTTTCAGAATCTGCTTAGTAAAAGGCTATATATCTATAGCATCAAACTCTACAAAGTTAGTAAAGAATAACTGGGAAGTGGAGTCAAACAATTCCCAGAGCACAGAATATGAAGATGGTTCCTCTCCATCCAGCCAGACTGCAGGGTGATTAGCGATCACCTGAGGTGTTCAGTGGAGATACCAGAGGACTTATGCCCTAATAGTAGGGCTGAACTGTCCCTAGAGTGGATGATCCTCTTGACCCATTCAAGGAAATTGTTTTCACCACCCAAGCAAACTTTAAAAACAGGTCTCAAATGAATCGAACTCATCCACAAAGTAACTTCTGCCGGTTTCTGTACTGATGGCTGTACAGAATGTAAACTTTATTCCCAGGCCCCCCTAGAAATTACATTATACATAATTTTCTCTAATAAAATTATTTCATTTGGGCCGGCCAAGTGGTGCGTTGGTTAAGAGCTGGCTTGGGACGCCAGAGGGCCCCGGTTCGGATCCCACATATGAGGGCCAGTGACACTGCCCTCTA
>NW_017731947.1:625815-642324 GCF_001890085.2 Hipposideros armiger | reverse complement strand
CAGCGGTTCGAGTCCAGCCCGAGCTGAGCAGCCGCTAAGCTGCCAATAGGTAGCAGGATGGCTCAGCTAAAAAAAAAAAAAAAAAAAAGATAAAACAAAAAAAACAAACAAAAAAAATAGTATCTCAGGGACTAGTCCAGGGACCAAAACTAAGTAGTAGTAAAGTAGTAGTAGTAGTAGTAGTAGTAGTAGTAGTAGTAGAAATAACAATGCTAGTTGTAGATATTAAAGCATGTAAACATAAATATGATGTGATATGTACTCTTCTAAGCATTGGGAATATATCATCTAAACCTCAGAGCAATTACACAAGTTGAACATTATTAATATTATCCTTGTTTTATATAAAAGGAATGAGAAACAGAAAGACAGTGTTTTAGAAAGAATTTTAGCATGAATTGAAAATGTTTAACTCAATATTTAGAACAAAATAAAAAATGACTCTTGGGGCAAAAAGTGGCCAACCTTGCCCATATCCTTCCAAAGTTACCATTTTACATGTTCTTATTGTTCTGATTAAAAATAGGCACTATTCAATCTCCATTCCTCTCATGCCACATGAGAAAGAGTGGCTGGCCATGTAATGCTCTCTAATCTTTGTGAAATAGTGCATAATATTTTCTACTTCTCAAGATCTTTTACTGAGAGGAATTAAAATGTTTCATATAAAAGCTGGCCCTCAAGATGGAATACCACTACTGCTCTTCCACCCTGATGCAAGAACAAAACTGAATCTTCTATTTGTGAAAAGAAAAGAGTAACAAATACGACTCTTTCCTCATTTGCCATTTCTTAAAGAATTACTGAAACTTAACAGCTTATGGCAAATGATAAGTTAAGTTCTGCAATATGAAGGAATCATGATTATTATCCAAATTAGAATCCATGTATGTGCTCAGAGACAAAAAAAAACACAAATTAATAAAATCTATATTGTTTTTTAAACACATAGGAGAGTTTGAATTATGTGTTCTGGGTTAAAAATATGTATTATTTCTTAGGTTTTATGCCCTGGTATTATAAATGAAACTATATTGTTATATATTATAAATTGCAAAGAAGGCCAATATAACTAAAATGTTAGAATGCAGAGCAAAAAAGCAGGCCGGGGAGAATCAGTAGAATTAGGGTAGGTCATCGTGGATTAGGTTTGATTTACTGAATCGATCTTAATACTAACCTTACAGTTTAGGTCAGGTTCCGGAACAAATGTTATTGACCTCATCCCTTTGGCCCGACAGCAAAGTTTTTGAACCATTTTCAGCTTTTAGTTTTTCAGTTTTTGTCAGTAGATCATATATACAAAAGAGGCTTTGGGAACTTCTGAGTGTATTATTAACCCGAGCAGGGCTCCTTGCGACTGTACACAATGCCTATGGGTCCTTATTCTGTATCCTGAGAATATTAACAAATGTATTTTCATGTAATCTGGAAACTCCTATGGGGAAACAGCTATAACAGAGAAAATAAAAGGTACAATTGAGAAAGGTATAGCTCAAAATGGAGTAATAAAATTTTTTGTTTAGAAATATTATGGGTCTTTTGAGCCTTTTGAGTCACACTGTTGCTCAGGCCGACTCCAGTCCCTTTGGGGTGTACTTCCTCTTCTAATAATGGGCCCTTGAGCCATTCTGCCTTCTGCTCGGGCCCACTTCTACCTCTTTGAAGTGTACTTTTTCTTCTCAAAACTGCTCTTTCACCACTTAAAAAAAAAAGAAGAAAAAAGACATGTTATGCTCTTCTTTCTTTGACAATTTTTAGTTTTGAAAACCAAGATCATCTTTCACCATGGTAGGCAATTATATAGAATGAGATATCTTGAAATCATATATGTACTAAATTTATTAAAGTAAAAAATTAACTTATTGCAATGTGAGGAGATACCCAGATATATAGGCTTTTTTCTGAAGATATACTTCTTCAAAAGCTAGTCAAAGTTGAGCTTTTCATTTTATAGATAGATAGATAGATAGATAGATAGATAGATAGATAGATAGATGATAGATAGATAAATAGAGAGAGAGAGATTATAAAATTATCTTTATCTGCAGTCATTGTTGTCCTTGTCATATCCATCATTTTGATTATTATTCGGGTCCTGTCACACAGCAAGCTATATCTTACAACATCTTTTTTTACTTTAGGCAATGGGACAATTATAATCAGGCCTCCCCTTCTCGGGCCTCCTGCAAGGACAAGCTGAATTCTCCCTGGAGGAGAAAAAAACATTGTCCTAAAGATGGTTCTGAGGAGAAGTCAGAGACGCCATATAATCTTAGATCTTTTTCTATTCTAGCTGCACTAAAAACTCTCGGTCTTAGAAGTAAAATTTCTGTCATGGAAAAATGAGAATAAAGAGTAGATTTCCCTGGCTTATACATCCAGCAATACAGGATTTTAAAAATATATTAAATAGCATGCTTAATTTGAAAGGTTTAGCTTTATGAAACACACATTTAAGAGTATTCTTATTCTTAGAAAAAGAAGATTTCATTTTATGGAACACAAGAATAAGTAATGCATCTGCTATTTATGAGAAACAGATCTAAAGCAATGTGATTTAAAATCAATAGATAAAAAGAGGTAATTTAAAAATATTAAATGCCATGCTATAAAATTAAATGTTTTGACAAGAGAAGTTTATTATCACCAATTTAGGACATGAACAAAAATTGTAAAGCTATTAGCATGGTAGTGTCAACAGGTGATGAGACTGATGAGCTAAGTATCAGAAAGAAAAAGACAAAGTGGAATTTATTGTAACAAAAATATGGGCAATCTGTGCGAATCAGGCACAGTTCCCCTGAGCAGAGCAGACTGTTCATCGTGTACAGCATCTTAGGGAAGCCTGGAGTTCAGGAATTCATGCACTTGAGAGATATAAGCAGGCTGACATCACCTCTAGAAGTATCGTTACTCACATGAGAATTGTGTCCATTGGTTGGCAGTCAAAGGCATATTTACTGGTATGAGTTTGATCCTGATTGGCTGATTTCCAGGCATCAGGGCTACCATTAATTGGCTGGCTTACAAAAACATGTTTACTGAGACTAGCTGTTATTGATTGATTAAACACATTTATAACCAGCTCTGAATGCTACCTATTATCATGGCTACATAACAATCAGTCTTTTCCCAAGTTTGTGGAAACATTTCTGGTTTTCACTAGCTATAAATAAAAAAAAATTCTTTAGGTACATATTTTACTTCATCTTTTGGTTTATGGGGTGCATTGAATGGTGCATCTGAAAAAGATGTGCTTGGCATTTGCAACTGTGACCTTATTTGGAAAAAGGATCTTTGCAGAGGTAATTAAAGATATCAACATAGATCATCGTAGATTATTTGGGTAGACTTTAAATAGAATTGCAGGTATTCTTATAAAAAATAGAAGAAGGCCATGAGAGTGGAACAGAAATCCATCAGACAGAGGCAGAGATTGGAGAGATACAGCCACACGGACCTCCTGGTAACACCAGGAGCTGGAAGAGGCAGAAAAAGATATTTCCTTTGAGCCTCCAGAGGGAGTGCAGATGTGCAGACACTTATATTTTAGACTTTTGGCCTCCAGAATTGTGAGAGAATAAATTTCTGTTGCTGTAAGCCACCAAGTCAGTGGTAATTTGTTATGACAGCTATAAAAAAAATAATAGTGACCTAGAATAAACCTTCACAAAACTTATTTTCCAAGAGCATCGTATATGTGGCGTGCTTTATAAGTTCTTGCATATACAAACTATCTTTTGTTTTGTTTTTATTTTTTATGTTGCAGAATCATTTTAAGGGTCCGATGTTCTTTTACTCCCTGTTTCATTATTATTTTTTTTTTATCTCTGAGGTTGAAAATGTCCAGGCTTTTTGCTCTTTAGGTATCTTTGGAGTCCCTTAATGTCTACTTAAATCTACTTAGAATTATCCTATTAGAAATTAAATCAATCTGTTGATTGTTGTAAATTTACTAGTCTAGTGATTCAACATCCTGAAAGATTTACAAGGGACCTAGTGCCAAGAGGATATTTTTGAGTCTATGTATTTTCTTCTTTAATTTTGGTAAAAATGTGATCCTGAGGCCAACACTTCATATTCACCTTACCTTTTGGCCTGGTCTCCATCCTGGTATGTGATGGGACCTGGCTCAGTACTGCATCTATGGGATTATAATAGCGATCTGCTACTACACCATGAAGAATAAACTCAACACCCACTCCCCCCCACACTTTTACATTTGGGGAACTCATAATTTTTCTTTAAGATCCCAGTATAGCTCCTTCAAAATGCTATTGATTTTTTACTGGCCACAGCTATTATGTGTGCTTCTGTTGATTTGGGCGTGTCTCCCCAATAGACCAAGAGTTTCTAGAGAACATGAATGGTGCCCTTTTATTCCTTAAATATTTACCAGCTATCATATTGTCTGATACGGAAATTTTGGTAAGTGTCTATTAAACATCCAATGTTGAAACAAATACATTTTTATTATAGAATCAGAATATAATTTAATGAAACATTTCTTAATAGTGCTAAAACTAAATCCAAGTAATACAAATAAAACAGTTGTTACTGAGGCTGTTTTTCTTTTTATTTTCATCTTAGTCTTTTCTTTGCTGTTTTTGTTTGTTTTTTGTAATTTTATTTCTTCCAGGTGGTCTAGCTACTGCACTTGTTACTGAAATTATTAGAACTGATACTAATTTAATATATTAAATTGTACTAAGCAGGGTTTTTTATTTTTAAGGTGGGTTATAGCTTCCTAAACTTTAATACTCATAAATAGTCAGAACTTTGTATAAATTCCTTTTTTATGGATCTTTAATGTTCAGTTTCTTGAGTCCAGCAAAGATGAATCACTGGATATGTAGATATTTGTACCCAATACAAACATCTTACTGCCTTTAAATTTTTATTGTATTGTCATATAAATGAGGGCCCAAATTGGAGCAAAGTATTTCAGTTTATTCCATGTCAGTCCAGCCTAAAATATATTAGTGATTTGCTATATAATACATCTAGCCTAATAATGGGAGTGAAAAGAAAATATTCATAATATACCTGCAGAGAGAGGAGAGGTTATGAATAAAATGATTGACTAATGACTGCCTGTAGTCCTCTCAAAAACAATTGAGATAAAATTATACATTTATATTATTCCTAACTTTATATGTCAAATAGAAACAATTTTCAGAGTACAGATGGAGAGACATACCATTTAAACATACTGAATGCAGAATGATCATACTTGTGCTTTTACTACCACAAAATAGAAACGATTTTAATGCCAGTTGAAAAGGAAGCATTTTCAAGCTATTTCTCTTATAATCCTTTCATGAGGGTTTGTTTTTACATGGGTTTTATTAAATTGACTACAGGAAACTGCTATTTTTGTAAATAAAATAGTCAAATATTGGTAATGTTACATGGTTCAAACTAAATATATATTTGTAGTTCAAACCTTTATAACCAGCCAAATGTAACTGATTATTTTCATATATTTTCCATCCTAAATTGCACAAAATACTGTAGAAGATGAAATTTGCTAAGAGAATTGACTTTAAATGTTCTCACCAAAAAAAAAAAGGAGTAAATATATAGCATGATAAATGTGTTAATTAAATTATGGGGGGAATCTTTTCACAATATATATGTATATCAAATTCATCATGTTTTACACTTTAAATATCTTACAATTTTATTTGTCAATTATATCTCAAAAAAAGCTTTAAAAATGTTACTTTTTTTTAACTACAAATGTAACATTTTGTCCAAAAAAAGGTTTTAAAAGTGCAGGTATGGCAGAAACTGTTAATTGCCTATAAAATATCCAGTATTCCCCTCTGCTGGCATTTATTGCAGTTTAAGGAAAATTAATTAATCATTCTTCTATGCCCTCTGAACCAATTAAGTGGTAGATACAAGGGTCAGAACAATTTAAGTGTCAGTTTCGGCTGAATTGGAAATTGGAAATTGTTAAAGTGTCCTTCGTACTTCTTTTTCCTGCCCCCACAAATGAAATTACCCACACAAGGGTAGATAAAGCAGCTAAAAGCCCAAAGTCTCCCCCACATGGATAAGGTCTGCCTGGGTGGCGGGGGGAGGAGATGACGCAGAAAGGTGAACATGTGAAGAATGCAATCTGAATGCCCAGAAAGGAAACCATAGCCATGCCCTAGATGCTGGTATTTGATAACTCTTTCCTCATATAACCAATCAGATACAGCTTTTCTCTTCTGTGGAGAGAAAAAAAGTAAAGAGAGGCGAGTCATACTAGAAGTTTTCTACGAATATCATTTCCTCCAGAGGAGAGTAGATGATACCCTGCCCCAGTGAAAATGTAAATAATAGATTAAAAAGCATCCTGCATAAATCTATAAAATATAACCCTAATTTATGAAAAGAAAGTGTACATATTAACTGAAGAGAGTTTGGAAAATAAAGGCCATGTGACTTTCAATAATTTAGGTAGGTAAGAAATAGAAACAAATTTTACCAAAGATACATTTTGATAAAAGGAAATTTCAAGTTAAAAATGTATACTTTTTCCTATGATCTATATAGATTAGTTTTAAATTTAATATATGTATTGAAAAATAGTCTTTTTTCATCATACCTCAAGACAACTAGGTACCATGTGCACAGAAATTAGAATTAGATGAGCTACCATATACACATAGAGCATAACTACCCAATTCATTTATTTACAAATCCATTTACTTACTTAACAGATATTTAGAGAACACCTGTTATGTATAATGATGTGCCCAGTACTGTAGAAGTTATAAAAATAAAAAGACATAACCCATGCTCTCAAAATTCTTACAATCTAGTAGGAAAAACATGATAGATTAATAAATGATCTAATAACAGTAATTCTTGAAAGTTGTATGAAAGAGACATGGAATACCACAGCATCTCACATAGGAATAGATTGATATAAATTAAAGTAACCAGAAAAAGTTGCATAGAAGGCAGTGAACCTAAAAATGTATGTAAAATTACAATATGCCAAAAGGGAAGTGCTTGGCATTAAAAAAGGTAATACCATGAATGAAATTATGGAGACTGCAAACAGAATGGACTACGTTGGATAAAGTGTTTAGTTAGTTTTTGTTTTGTTTTGCTTTGTTTTGCTTTGTTTCAGAGTAGTTGAAAATGCAGTTCAGTGGACTGGTTTCAACAACACTCAAAGATTAGCCAGGCAATGCTATGGTGCATGAACCTGAGAGTGAGAGCTAGAGAAAATAAATTTGTTAGGTAGTTCTTGCAACAGTTCAGATGTGGCAAGGACCACAAGTTATCCCCAGTATTCACTTTTCTTTTTGTTCCCTTTAATGTTAGAACATATTACCAGAACATATCCATATCTAGAAAGAAGACTTCATTCCCCTGATGTCTGTGCAGATGGATATGACCATGTGATTAGGTCAGGATGTTAGGATGGAAACAGAGATATTTGTGTCCAGTTAGTGACAAGCGGTCTTAGAAAGAAACATGCACCCTTGTGCATCAATGCTTTGTTGTGGTATGGAATGTAGGCATAATAACTAGCACTGGGAAAGCCATTTGGGACCATGAAGAGGCATATATATGTAAAGCAAGGCAGAGAAATAAGAAAAAGCACTCACACATCTCTAACACCACATAGCATCTTACCAGCCCTGAACTAACCTATCTTGTTTAAGCCATAGTCATTTGGGGTTTTCTGACACATGAAGCCAAACAAAATATCAACTGATAAACCAGGTATACTAGGCATATTAACCAGAGCTCTTACTTGCAAACAATGGATATATGTGGGAAGATAAACACACACACACATTGCCAAAAAAAAAGTATACAAGTGGACACTTTGGTCAGCATTGCTCAAGCAGTAGTTCACTGTAATCAGAAGTGTCTGGACACCAATGGTAACCACTTTGAGCGTCTCTTTTAATTGCAGAAGTCAAACGTGACTTGTATTCATCTTTTGTTATCAGTATATATTTAGTATTACAATTTTAATACCGGTTTTTTCTTTCTTAAAAATGTGTATACAGTTTTCTGGCACCCTCTGTATGTAGACTTTTCTTTTTTCCGTGCATACTAACAAATTTGATTATAATAACACAACAATTATATAATACAATTACAATAAAATTGAAGCCATTGAAACCATCCTTGTTATATTTTGTTCATGTCCTTTTACAGTACAACTTGACCAACTTGACTGATATTACAAGGATTAGAGACACCACGGCTTTGATTTAGAGATTTACAAAACACTCTACACTTAAAACTACTTTTAGAGTAAGTAATGCTTCAGGGACTAATCTTGTGTTTAATATTGATTTCCATTATCTTCTCAATGAAAAGGTTAACTTTTAGCATCTTTTTTTCTAGGATTTGGGAATGCATCTATTTTTTATACTTTGTTTTCTACCTATTCCAACAAGCCACTGTGCATTTGAAGTAAATAATTCTATGAAATGATGATACAGCTCTAATCTGGGGCTGTATTTTTGGAACACCATTATCACCGCACATGTACAATTTTATCTTTTTTGCTGAGTGGGGAGGTGGTTGTTCACCTGGAATTTGTTTTGGGCAAGTGATATCTGTTAGATTTCAATTAAACCTGAGTCACAGAAGTAGTCACAGGAATTGTTAGAACCTAAAAGAATAAGTCATCAAACAGGAGTTCACATTTGACGTTAGAGCAATTGAGTCACCTATAAAGGGATGCACACTGTTTAATGAAAAAATGATAGAAATGGGGGAAAGCATAAAGGACTTTCCTTCAAGTTAACAAGCATTTGTAACAAAGTTGAGTGAGGCAACATGTTTGTTGCAAGAACAGAGAGCAGCTTTTTATGAGTGGAGGTTGATGTATGATATACACTGACAAATATAAGTTTTCAATTGGCCTTCGCTGTGGGGGAAGAATTCAACATAGATGTTGATATTGTGAGATGTGCTTCTTCAGTTTCAGTTAGAGAATATGAAGCACAAATAACCTGGATGATTACTCAAATATAACGTATTAATTAAAAACTGTTAGATGGAAATATATATCTGGAATATTGCAGTCTGGAACACTTTCTAAAAAGAAATCACTTTTCCCCTAAAGAGTTTGGACAGAAGTTCAGGTGTTGATAGAGTTTAAGACTCCATTAACAACCTTGTGACACCAGACTACTGCCCTCCAGAGATAGGTTTTTGATTTTGATCAAAGCCTACAGAAAGCTGAATTGTATGGTCTAATTGAAACACTCCTAGAAATACCTGAGTTACTACAGTTCATGGTGACTGTGGTTTTGAGACCCCATCTATTATTGCCCCAACTTCCATTCAAGTCTACTTCTCTCTGATTCCATCAGAAGACAGTATTTAAAAAAAGGGTAGGTGATGCCCAACCTGACTACCAATGACAGCCAACTGTGGCCATATCGGGTATGCCTTTTAGATTTACTAATCCTAGGTAATATAGATTCCTATAAATTTTATGACACCTCCAGGAACCATAATTAAGTTAAATAGCTAAAATCTAAAAAATTATTTGCATACAGGCCCTTAAATTGATATACAGTTTTTTTGACATCAAATGAAGTTGAATGCTTCCAAATCACTCTTTGCTGATCTCTAAAATTTGAGTTTCTACTCTGAATAAAACGAGGATGTATAGAGGTAGAAAATGGGTGAATGTGTCATTCTTGATATGTAAAGATGAAAACACTTAGAGAACAGAGGAACTCCCTGTTCTAGACTCAATTCGGTATGCAAAACTGAGGATGACCTCCAACATTTTCACCCTGATGTGCGTATTTCATATAATCCTCTCCCCTTAAAGGTGGGTGGACCTGACACAATCGGGTAAATCCTTTTAAAAGAGCATCTATAGTTCAGAGATAGCTGAACTCAATGAACTCTCAGGTTGCGGAATGAGCCACATGTTTGAGAATGGCAGGTGGGCTCTAGGATATGATAATGGCACCAGTTGATAGTTGACAAGAAAGCACTAACCAAGTACTACAGATATAAGAGATTCAATTCTACCCCAAATCAGTGAGCTTGGAAGGGGCGCTAAGCCTCTGATGAGATTGCATCCCTGTTCAACCCCTGGTTTCAGCCTTTGGAGACCCTAAGCAGAGAAACCAGTTATGTTGTGACTACTTCTGATCTATATCAACTGTAAGATAATAAATGGGTAATGTTTTAAGCCACCAAGTTGTTGGGCATTTGTTACACAGCAGTAGAATATCAATACACCTGATATCGCTGTGAAATAACTGAGTGACCTTGAGCAAGTAATTTTATACTCTCTGTGTCTCAGTTTTCTCATCTATATTCATATGCTAACATAAGGTTTAAGACTCTTATCTGCTTTAGATTCAAAAATTCTATAAGATGGAGCTACTTATTCATTATAAGACTTCAGCCCTGAAAGAGAATAAAGTACTCTGGAATCAACCATGCATAAACTCACCACCTTTCTCTTATTGACATTTCATTATGTAACGAAAGGTGAAATAAACACTGGCTCTAGCCTCTTATTTGCATATTTAATTGTGCCATCAGAGGCTAAAAACAGACCAGGAATGAACACATACCTCAATATATTTGAGCACTCGTGAATGGTCTATTTGTTTCATACTAATTAGTCATAAAGGAAATTTGCATTGAAATTTCAAGAGACTTTTCTGTCAAAAGAAGATGAGGAAAGTATTCACATTTTAATCCATTGAAACCTAAGTAATTTTACTAACCATTGTCACCCCAATAAATATTTTAAAAAAACCAAAAATCTATTTATCATCAGGTGTGCTCTGGGATAAATTTTCTTTACAAGACACACACCCTCTTATTATTTTTCACTTTGGTCACTTGGTTGATCATTTTTTTAAAGTTGCTATGTTCACGAATACCTAGTTTATTTCAGTATGCAATGTAATGAATGCTACATGTAAATTGGGATTCTTTTTTTGTCAACTTTTGATGTAAAAAGCCCACTAAATGAAAGTTGTGTTATTATTTTTTATATAATATTAATCATAATGGGAAAATGCTTATCTCAGAATTAGCTCAAATTCATTCCTATGACATTAGAGAACTGAATCAAACCACTGAATCAGAACAGCTGAAGTGATAGAGCAGCCCTTTCTGGGATCAAGAAATATTAACGATAGAGTAAATGTGAAATTTGGTAATTGCTGTTTTCCCTTGAAAGATATTATAACCCAGACCATTTGTGACATATCAAATAAAAATGCTGTTCACTCCTCCAGTGTGGAACTAATTACATATGAACCATAAGAACATAACACTGGGCTTACTGCAGTTACTTAATAATGTAATAAACATTTTTCCAAAAACGATGACACAGAAACTGTTATATTGAAAATAGCTTGCAGCAGAGACGAGAGATTCATTATCTAATCCACCATGTATAGCTGTTTCATGTTGGATAAAGCAATACTTGTTTTGCCTTCATTCCCTATGATATCGTCTGAGTTCTAGTACCATTAACAATGTCTTTACAAATAAGCAAATACTTTGATGTACAGAAAGCATAAGTGATAATTAAGTGGTAGTAATAACTAATAAGTGACAATTAATTAACTCATTTCTGTGTTCATTCAGTTAATTCCATTTAATGACTGGATTATATGTATAGATCATTGTGATATGTTCTTGGAAGGCACACAATTAATATCAGATGCATCTCTTCCCATGCACAAATGTACAGTATAAGTGGGGACAGGCTGGTTGGGGTGACATGTGGAGAAATGAGAGTTAATCTTTATGCACTAAGTAAATTTATTTTGATATAAACAACATAAGGGGCGGCCGGGTGGCTCAGTTGGTTAGAGCACAAGCTCTGAGCAAGAAGGTTGCCAGTTCGATTCCCGCATGGGATGGTGGGCTGCACCCCCCCACAACTAGATTGAAAACGGCAACTGGACTTGGAATTGAGCTGTGCCCTCCACAACTAGGATTGAAGGACAACAATTTGACTTGGAGCTGATGGTTCCTAGGAAAAACACACTGTTCCCCAATAAAAAAAGTTAAAAAACAAAACAAAACAAAACCAGAAACCTCCTCTGGCTAGTTTTTATTCATTAAATTGATGGTTAATTACAAGTTAAGTTGACATGCAGGAAGTAGGAATTCTGAGACCAGAATTGATATGAACACATGGTACTCAAAATAACTTAGAAGTCATCAAAAGAGGCATAAGAGATATCACTATGAGATAAGATATATTAAAAGAAACTGATAATTAAGAATTTGAAACAAAGAGTGTAAAAAATTAGTATAGCTAGAACTATCATCAGGGAGAGACAGGAAGAGGAAAAGGAAGTCATGCACAAAATAGCAGGAAGGATATTGGAAAGAAGAGAGGAATTCCAGAATAATTTGGTATTCAGGGTGATCGTTTCAAGGAAAATGTAGTCACAAGTAACCAAATTCTGCAAGGAATTTTAGCAGAAAGAAGATTGGGAAGGGTCGATATTTGAAAGACAAAAGCCTAAAAATGAAGAGGTCATATTGTCCTCTCAGATCAGTTACAGTCGACCTAAGCTGATTAGAGTATAGAGTAGATGTTAAAGCTGGAAATGGGTGATTTAAAAATGGAATGTGAAAGACAGACAAAAGGTTGTTCTCCTCTTTCCCAGAAAAATGTGGAAACTGTGAAAATGCTTTAAGTCAGAAACACCAGAAAGTGAGAAATGATGTGTAATAGAGAGAAGGAAGAATAAGAGTCATGCTTAATTTTTGTGACTCATATAAAAACAAGATTTTGGGATATATTACATTGGCTGTTGATAAAATGAAGTGAAATAAGGCAACGAAAAACAGCACATTGCCTAATACAGAGAAGCCACTCAGGAGAGGATAACTTAGGTTATTATTCTTTATTTTCTCATTCTGATTCTTCAATATGTAAGTCCTCACATCCCATATCATTTGTTATCATGGTGTAGTCTCTAACTATTGTCCATTCCATGAGTGGTAACAAGGGCGAACCAAAAGGGCTTACTCACATACGTACAGGAACATATGCTAATACTCCATCACTAACATAAACTGACCCATAGTCTATTGTTAAAATATCCTTAAACCTGAAAAATTCCAAATTATCATCTGTTGCAGGATAATGAAGGGCTGAACAAGTTAGACGGCACCAGCATGAACCCACCTGTGGTAAGTCTATAAGAATTTTGATTTCACCCAACGATTCATTTCTCTTTTTCCTCCCAGATGATTCATTTCACCGTCCTCCAACCCCCCACACCCCCCTAAAAAAACCCCAGTTCTCTAATGTTTTCCAGAAATTCCAGGAATCTTGGCAAGAGACAAAGGCATAAATAATCTGGGTGCCAAAGCCTAAAAACTGGGAAAAAACAACACAAATCTCAATTAAAAGGATGTTTAAAATGGACATTTGATTTACATTTTCAATCTTCAGAAATCTGACCCTGTTTATTTGTGAGGATATTTTTCCCATACTGCACAGATTTTTGAAACTTATACTTTTAAGTATATCATCTCCAAGTTATAAAAGGAAATACGTGGTTAAGATTGTAGACAGAACTAACCTATAATCAAAATCAGAACCGGTAATCATTTCAACCCTAATGAACACCCAGCTGAATATTCTGACATGGCTTTTCTGATGGCTGACTGCATGTCCAATGCTAAATTCGCCTCTCCTTTAAAAACACAAGCTTTTCTCATTTATGTAATGATTCTTCTAGTAAGCTGGTTCTAAATTGAGATCAATTTAAATTATTTCTTTTTTGCTCCTTACATTCAACCGTTTGCCAAACCTGATTATTCCACATTCACAGTATCACATCATTTACTCTACTTTTTCTCATTTCTACTGACATGATCCTATTTGTGTCCTTGACATCTGTTGCTAATGTTGTTCACTGAACTTCTGTATATTGGAATTCAGCTATAAAAGGCATCTCTTCTTGAATGTAGTTTTACAACATTAATGATACCATAAAGTATATAATGTTAAGATAAAACTAATTTTTTACATTAGTATTTCATTTCTCCTGTTTCTCTCATTGCCTCACCTCAGAAATGCCAATTGACAATTATGACACAACATTGAAGAGATTCAAAGCTTGGCAAATTGTCCATTAAGTTTGCTTTTTTACTGACATACAATAATGTTAATGTTAAACTGTTACCAAAATGAGTTGTTGATGAAACTATGATTTGAGGGACTTAGTGGGAACATTTTATTGCAACCATTATTACTCATACTACTTTTTGAACCATTTTCTAACTCATGTATCCATCATAAAAAATGAGCAACTCACAAAAAGTTTGTACAGAGTTGTTATATTCCATGAGTTAAATATTATAAGATGATATAACATTGCTGTCATATGAAATGTTTTTATTATCCTGGGTAGCTCTAAGTTTGTTTTTCTTTATAAATTGGTGTTTTCATTCTCAAAGAAAAATAATAAAATCAGTTATTAATTGAATTTTAAAGCTTTGATTCAATATTCAAATATTATATAAAATTTGATAAATGTCTCTGTAAAACCAGGAGCCATTTAATAAAGTTAATAGTCCACTTTATGAAGAATACATCACAGTCTTAAGTGTGTATAGACCTAACATACATGAAAGAACAATGAAATAAATAAAAGGAGAAATTAAATGAGTTAAGTCACAATAGAACACCATATATCAAAGCAGATTTGATGGAGCTTGAGCAGTGCTTAAGAAAAAAATAAGATTTTGAATGACTATAATAGAAAAGAAGCTGTATCAACAATGACGAAGAATTTATATAAAAAGTGTAAATTAAATTTAAAGCAGAAGACAGAAAAAAACACTAAAAGTATAAAACGTGAAATAGAATATGGACAAGCAATAAAAAAAATACAGTCAAAAGGTGAGTGAAACAGTAAACTAATGTATAAATCCACACAAGACTGATGTAAAAAGGAGAATACTTCAAATCACCAATATCAGATGAAAGGGGGTATCATTCAGATCCTACAAACATTTAAAAGACAATAAGAAGATATTATAGGATACTTTATAGAAATAAATTTAACAGAAGAAATGAACAAGTGCCCAGAGAAACACAAATTTAAAAACTGATAATAAAAGGAATAGAAAATAGCCTTATAGCTATCTAAAAACTTGAAACTGTAACACACACACACACACACACACACACACACACACATTTTAACCAAAAACTTCAGTCCTAGGTACTGTATAAAAAAAAAAGATAAATAATAAAATAGATTACAATAAATTGGACCACATGAAAATTAAAATTTACTTTTGAAAATATCATGAGCATGAATAAGCAACCCACAAACTGGCTAATATATATATATGTATAGTCATCAAATATAAAATGGTTTACAACTCACTAATGAAAATAATGAGGCACAAAACTCAACTAGAGGAAATATGGCAAAGACAGAGTTATTTCTCAAAAGAAAATAGATGAATGGCCATAAGCTGATGAAAAGGTGCTCAATGCCATTAGTCACCAACAATATGGAAATTAAAGCCACTAGAGACATAATTTGCAACCACTAGAAAGAATAAAGTCAAAATACTCCAAAATACTAGATGTTTTTGAGGGTATTGACCAGTTGTAACTCTCACTACTTCCTCATGAGAATTTAAAATGGTCTAACTATTTGGAAACTGGTTAGTATTTTCTTATGAAAATTCAATATGACTCACAATTCCACTCCTAGTTATTACCCAAGAGAAACCACATGCACAATAATGTTCATAGCAACCTTATGCATAATAGTCCCAAATTAGACAAAAAAAATCCATCAACAAATGAATGGATTAAAAATATATGATATATATATATTCATGCAATGGAATCTTACTAAATAATAAAAATGGATTATTAACACATGTAAAAACATGGATAGATTTCAAAAACATTAGTTTGAAGAAAAGAATCCAGGCAATATTAACTACTGTATAATTCCAATTATGCTAATTTCAAGAATAGAAAAACCTAATGTTTGCACCTCTGGGGTAGAGGGTATTGACTGCAAAGTTATACCAGGGACTTCCTAGTAGGATGGAAATGCCCTACATCCTTTTATGGGGATTAACATGTGTACTGATAATTGTTAAATTTCATAGAACTAAACACTAATGATGTGTGCATTTTATATGTAAATTATAGCTCAATGTTTAAAAGTTGAAACACATCTGTCTGATACAGCTTATCTTTAGAATGTACTTTCTTTCCTACATGGGAATGCAAACCAGAGCCATCAGGAAAAAATAATTGAAATGTTCAAATGGTGCATATCTTTGCTTACAGGTTGCTTCAGCTGGAGTGTGAAAGAGTGAAAAAAGATATAAAACCTAATTTCTATTTGCAGATACAGTTTCTTTAACATCTGAGACACACATTTCTTATCGATCATAACTATATCATCAGATGCAAAAATCTATACTTTCTCCTCTAGCAATATATATATATATATATATATATATATATATATATATATT
>NW_017731947.1:617946-625769 GCF_001890085.2 Hipposideros armiger | reverse complement strand
TTTTGTTGTTGGCTGATAATCTTGCCTCATAGAGGAAGCAACAGAGTAGTTAAATAAACATTTAAAGCTCTGAATTTTATTCTATTTGGGATTTGCTATATTAAAAGCTAGAAGTTCCATTGCAAGTAGTTATTGATGACTGAAGATAATGCATTACTTAGTTCACTATTGCAATAAATCTGTTCCCAGTAGAGCAGCAGGTCTCCTGGACAATTATTTAGTTATCTTGTAAATGTGATATATTCAGAATTTGATATTCAGATAGAATTGTTACTATATGTCTGCACTTACAGTAGGTCACTCTAGGAATATTTTCTGTGTATTTAATATGACATGTCACAATGGAATTGAAATTGCTATTTTACATTTATACTTTGTGACATAATCATCTTTTTTCTTCAAATTATATCTATTTTTAAGACAAGTGTACTGTCAAACACCTGGTACATTACCATCAAGCCTGCATACACTGACATATAGGCCTAAGATATGCACCCAGAATCAAATAATCAGTTTTCAGTTATAAATATAGGTGTAAGATATTTATATTCATTTTTCTCAGTTAATCTTTTTAAAGCAATGAAAATTTTTAATTAAATAGTGTTTCAAACATCATTTTTAAGCATGAAATAACTATTGCATAATATTAAATAAATGCTCATTGAGATAAAAGATCATCTATGTCATTACTAACCTGTTTACAGAATGACTTTCAGGCTTGTTACCAAAATATATATTGTGTTACCAAAATATACCCTTTTGTAAATACCACAGCTTCCAATTTCCTAAGGCATAAAAGTGTAGCGAAAAAGACAGGGATTTGAATTTTGCCTCATTTGCTAATTATTCACTAGATGTACATACACATACAAGTATTGACAGCTATGAGGTTCCACTTCCGACATCTATATAATGAGAACTACTTCCACCCACCCCACTGAAGTGTTGTGGAGATTAAATTAGGCCCTTTCAGTAAATTGTTGCGTACACAGCAGGTACTTAGTAATAAATGAAGCCCTCCGCCTTCCTCCCTTCTATATCAAGATGCCTCCCAGGGTTGTATTATGGTTTCTGTGGGTGGTTTTGTGATTTTTCAGTAGTTATGTAGTCTTCAGAATCTCTGAGGAATGATTACAATTATGTTTATATGGTAAAGCATTAAAAGCTGAGTTAGTGTTGTCCCCTTACACTGCCTAAAATCAACGATTACCATATTGATTTCTAGTTCTTATCTCTACAAGATGCATGTGTCACCAATTTCAACATGGAATATTCTGACCCTATAATATTAGTTGTTTATTTTTAATTCCAAAATACCTATTTGCCCTTTAGAACTTTAAGAGAAAAAGGATGCCATGGAATTAAAGTAAGATAGGGTAAAGAAATAGTGTAAACTAATAGTTGTATCTCTTTCTCTGCGTTAACTGATTTCAATTTTTTTCAAAATGTGTCAGAAATCCACAAAAAAACAAAAATTTGATATTTTGACTATTTTATGCATTTAATAATAACAATTTGAGCTGCTTTGTATATAAATGCATTATTTTTAATCTATAAAATTTTTCTATTTTTATTTCTGAAAAACACAAAAATATATAAAAATGTCCATCTGCTTTCCTAAACTTCCCCTCTGGAACTTCCCATCTGCTGACTGCGGATGGAAATATTCAGATATATCTGACCATTGTGGCAAGAGGGGGATAGCACTTACTGTGTGCCAGGCATCATTATAAAAGTGCTACATACATTAACTAATTAAACCCTCATGCTAAATACATGAATTACATGCTCAAATTACAAATTTGACACAACACAAAGACATAAATTGTACAAAAAAGAATATTTTTACTTATACATGTATGTATAATTTTAAATACAAATATTATACATAATGTTCTGCAAATTTCCATTTTTCCTTAACAATATGTTACACAGATCAAGTCTTATCCTATATAGTTCTAGCTTATGTTTAATAAAGCATTATTAGATCTTATAAAGAATATAATGGGTTATTATCTAGTTTTCTATTGCTAGCCCTTTAAGGGTAAGCAAAGGGTCAATATGCTGTGCTTCATACATTTTACATGTTACTCTGTTCTGTGAAGACTGGATTATAAGGGGCAAGTGTGGAAACAGAATTGTGTTCAAAGGCTGTTGTATCAATCCAGTCAACAGATGATGGTGGATAGAACTAAAGTATTTGCAGTGAAGATGGTGAGAAGAGATAAGATTTGAAATATGTTTAGGGTTAGAGAAGACAGAACTTATTGGTAGATTTAATATGGCTGCATCAGAAAGAAAACAAAAATGGCATGTAGGATTTTCCCTGAGTAATTAGATAGATGATGCTACAATTTACTCATAAGGGGGAGGCTTCTGGGAACCAGGTCACTATTGTTTTGGTCAGGTTGTTTGAGATACTAAAAATTTAAGAGGAGATTTCATGGAGGCAATTGAGCATGTGAGTCTGGAGTTGAGGGGAGAATCCAAGCACGGGAATGGGAAAATGTACATTATCATCGTAGCAGTGGAACTAAATGAGATCAGCTAGGGAGAGAATGTAGATAAAGATGAAAGGAAAACATAAAGCTGTTTCACTAAATCAGCTTTATAGCAGAATTTTCACGTTCAACTTTGTAGCCCATACAAAACCACTACCTGTGCCTCTGCCTTGTCGGAATAATCTTGGGTACCAAAGGTTCGAGGAAGCTCTGTGTTGAGGTCTACTTAGTGCCGTAAATATATTTAGAAGATTTACTTAAGCCCAACTATAATTCAAAGAAGAACATAAATCTAGAAGGAAGTGGTTAACACCAAATATCACAGACAGAGGGCTTCCAGTGACAGGGCATTTGGCTTTTAACTAAGATCAAAATTTTAAGGTAGGCCCTTAAATACCTATATAGAATATTATGAGTACTTCCTAGATCCTTGTCGTCATGTCTTATAACACCCCAACTCCATCTACATTGAAGTCATACATTAATCCCTACTTGCTTCTTCAGCTTTCCTATAAAATACCGATATTTTCAGAATTAACAACTCTTGCTTCTATTTTTTAAAGTAAAGAAACTTGGGGGGGATATGAAAACATTGCTCATTTCCCTTGAGCCCTTCTTTTTCCATTGCTTATTCACTGCTAGACCAAACACAGAGACTTTTGAGGACATGACCAATAAACTCAGCACATTCTCCACATGACAGAGAAAAATAAAATGAAATAAAATAAAGCACAGTATAGGACAAACCACTGACATAACTAGAGAAAGTGCATTCTATAAGAAAATTCCCAAACAGCTGACCTGAATTCTGAGCACAGACAAAAGGGAGACTAATAATATAATATGTATGATTGGAAATACTTGGTGTAAATCCACATTAATGTACCTAGAAACCAAAGGAGTACATGATACAATAAATAATCAACATGGAGAGTGTTAAAGAGGTCAGATGATTATCAAATAAAAACAGGTCATTTATTAGTATCATTATTGTCCAAAAAAGGTCATAAATGATACTAATGACAATATATTCCACATAAAAAATAATTTTCAAAGGAAACCTCCACATATACTCATTTTCTTCCTGATAATACTGTGATGAGGTAAATAAAGCTATTATAGTTATTCCCACAGGGCTATTTTTAGAAAGAAAGTTTGATGCTTTATCACCTAGAGCTGGTAGAAACAGTAAGGTTTAGGACAGAGATTTCATATTTTCTCACTCAGAAATATTTGGGCCTGTCACATTGTGTTGGTGGTCCTGTGACAACAAAAAAATCAATAATCACAGAGTTGAAAATCTATATACAGAAGCATGAATTGAGTAAAATTATGGAAGAAAAATAGTATGGGGTCGACATAATGTCATAATGTAGTACAGTTGAGTGAAGGCTACTCAACTCCCAAACGTCAGTGGTTTGCAAGAACAAAGGTTGGTTTCTTGTTCCCGCGAGTTGTACTCTGGGTAATGACCAGGCAGCTGATGTCCACATTAAGGGTCATGGCTGCAGATTCCATGGTGCTGCCACAATTGTTCTGTCAGGGGAGGAAAGCAATAGAGAAAAGAGCCCTGGCAATATATGGCTTCAATTCAGAAATAATGTTTCTCCTAGTCATATTTCATGGCCAAAACAAATCACAAGGCTATTCCTAACTTCAAGGAAGAGGGTAATTACACTCTTAACATGGCCTCTCAAGGAAAGAAAAACTATTTATCAGTAAAATGTTTGATGGCTTTTAGAAGAAGACGACAATATCCACAGATTTTAATGTCAAAAACCTATTTTAGGTGTTCAGTTGTATTTTTCACACTGCTTAGATGTAGAACATTCAGATGTTTACCTCTTTTCCCCATTGTTTTTTTATCATGTGTATGTTTCATTTGCTCTGTAGTGTCATTCTAAAGTAACTACTGTTTCACTAAATCAGCTTTATAGCAGAATTTTCACGTTCAACTTCGTAGCCCATACAAAACCACTACCTGTGCCTCTGCCTTGTCAGAATAATCTGGGGTACCAAAGATTCGAGGAAGCTCTGTGTTGAGGTCTACTTAGTGCCATAAATATATTTAGAAGATTTACTTAAGCCCAACTATAACTCTGTAAATTAAAATTTAGCTTCAGATTATCTCCAGACACAAATTTGCTAAGTCTTCCATGACAAAGAACTGTCTGATCCCGCTCATGGTGTATAATCACTATTTATTTTTCCACCTATTTCTGTAATTTTTCATTCCCTGACCAACACCAACAGCAGCTAGCTAAAGGACTCCATATGGACCACACTGAATCCAACTGGCAGGTATCAGGGCCAGCTGAGTCTTGTACAGTAAAGTGATTTAGAAAATGAACAGGAAGCACATCTTCATACTAAAGCCATAGAACGGTTGAAAAGTCTCATCTAAAATCTCTTAACCAAGTCAAACTTATTCTATTTGCATTTAGAGAGGTTCCTTAGTCCTAGGTGGACTTCTAGAGGTCCCCACAATTGTGGGTGGTATGCTGTGTCCATATGTAGAGAACTTCACCTGCAGCAGATCAATTATGATAACCTAGAGTCCAAGGATGAAAAAGTAGGCTGAAAGAACAGATTAAATATCTATGTATTATTAAAATAATTATTCTATTATTTTTACAATAATTCATACACACATACTTGGTTATTGAGCTACTGTAATAAACATGATTTTGTTTGCGGTTTTGTGAAAAGGGAGACAAACACCTTCAATGGCATACAACCTTCTAGCTCAGAGGTCAGCAGCTATGGTCCAAGGTCCAAATTTGACTCTTAGAATGTTTTTGTTTGGCCCATAAGCTAGGATCTTTTTTTTTTTTTTCATTTTTAAAGGGTTGTTAAAAATAAAGAGAAAAAGGAAAAGAGAAGAGAAAAAAAAAAGTATGTACTCGTATGACAAAGACAGTATGTAGCCCGCAAAGCCTACAATACTTGTTGTATGGTTAGCTACAGAAAAGTTTGCTAACCCTTGCTCTGGTTCATCATTTAATGACACATAAATGATCTCCATTTAGATCTAGAGAGTTCCAGCTATTTTTGCATGCAAACACAAACATATACACAATTGTTTGAATCCCTACTATATTCATACACCAATGCACGGAATCCCAGTTACAGTCATAACCTATTATTGACAATCACACAGGCATACATGGATACAAACACTCAAATATCAAATTCAAGCTGGGTTGCTGCTGGCAGACACATTATTTCACCTGGCAATGCAAACAAAGTCCCTGCCAATGCTAAGGGGTCACCTTTCACCTTCCAGTCACAAATAAACCCCTAATAAGTATATAATTTTATATTTTATATGTTTTAATGTTTTTCCTCTCTCCCCGCCCCCAAATTGTCCATACCTCCTCCCTCAATAAAAGAAGCATCAGCTTCTGATTCTTAAAGGATGAGACCTCTGCATTTTCTTTGCTTGTTCAGGGCAAGAAATGAAGCACTGCCTCTTTAACTGGCAGAAGCATGCAGGAGGAGCATACCTTTAATTCAGTGTTAGGGTACCTCACTTGCACCCTAGCTGTTGTCTGCATACCCTGCCTGACATCCTCTAGCACTGAGATATTATCATCCACCCCACATTTCTCATGATTCCCTGCCAGATGAAAGAAAAAAAAAGTATAATTATAGCCCTTTGGATCACTTCATTTCTACAAGGATGGTTGGTGGGTCTGCAGGAT
Organism: Hipposideros armiger; assembly: GCF_001890085.2. Classification (NCBI taxonomy): domain Eukaryota; kingdom Metazoa; phylum Chordata; class Mammalia; order Chiroptera; family Hipposideridae; genus Hipposideros; species Hipposideros armiger. The sequence continues at coordinate 619,564 of NW_017731947.1, read as the reverse complement.
CCCCTCAGCCTGGAGCAAAATACTGTCCCCAGGTGGGGAGAGGAGGATCACCCTGCCATACCTCCCAGGGGTGTGCAAGTCCGAATAGAGCTGGCTTTTGGACTGGTCCAGGGGGAAAAGGCTGCTGGCCAGGCTGCGCCCGATCTTGGCCAGGCTGTGGCTGGGAGCGACCAGGCGCTCCAGGTCGCCCTCGAGCTGGAAGCGGTTGAGCGCGCTGAGGCCGAAGGTGATGGTCAGGACTGCGGGCACGGTGAGGAAAAAGACCGGGTGCCGGCTCACGCACAAGCCCAGCCTGTGGCAGAACGACTGGAGCCCTCTGCGAAGCACCTGCCGCAGCATCCTCCACCAGATCTATCACAGTGACAGGTGCACCACCAGACACACACCCCCACACACCCCCCACAACCCCATCCCGCTTTCAGGGTCACCTGTCTTCACGATAGCCAACTTCACTGTCTCTGTCGCTGCCACCCTAACAGTTAATTAACACCAACCCCTCCGCTTTCGTCATCAACTTCAGCTCGCACGATCGCTTAGCCAAGTGTTTCCTAGGCTCTTTGCACTTTTGCAAACACCGCAGCAGGTGTTACAAGTCAACAAATACTAAAAGCGGGCGGCTTCCCTCCCGCCTACCTAACTCCTCCCGGCACCTCTTTCCCGATTCAGCCGTTCTTCCCATAGCTTTCATCTCAATGCTGCAGCACCCCCACTCACACACCCACTCCACCTGGCCCCCCCAGCCTTCTCGGGGGAGGTGGCCCAGGGGAGTCCTTATACTACGTGGAATTGCCGCTAGAACTCTAAAAATGCAACTCTGTAAAAATGCTATAATAATACGTGTCCCATTATAGAGGTCAAAGAGGGGTGGGTGGTGAAAAAAGCATAGTCATCAGTATATTTGTGTGTGTGTTGGTCCCCACCCTCTCCTTTGGCAAGAGAATGGAGGAGGAAGTGAGGTGATGATGGCTCAGTAAGTTAGGGGCTACTTAGGAGCCAGAGGAGCAGTCAGAGGGTGGACATGAGAAGGCAACTTTGAACACATCCAATGTCATGCTAATTTTGTTTTGATTTGATGACAAGAAACAGAGAGGGCTGTGCTGCATTTCTAACAAATCAGCGGTCATGGGATCTTTGCACTGCACCTCTGAAAACCTGCAGCTTCTGGCTGCAGAGAAGCAGTATCTCTGCAGGGGCCCCTGGGATCTTCCCAGCGCAGAGAGGGGGCCACAGCAGCCTTGGCTGTTTGTGACAGCGCGCCCCTCCCTCACTACAAATTCAAAGTTTGTGGTCCACATACTCATTCTTTGTGCTCTTCAGAACTAAAAAGAAATGATTCTTAAAGCTGAACCATTATCCCAAGGCGCACCATGTCACCTCACGGGTTCTCCCCTGCCCCCTATCAAATCTGTTTGACTCCCTGGACTTGGGCAGATGAACACATCTGAGAGGCAGAGCTCCTTTCCTCCTCTGAGCTGAAATTCAGCAGCAAACTGGCTACATTCTGGTTACACACATTGGTTGTTTCTTTTTTTTTTTATTGTTAGTTTCAGGTGTACAGAACAATGCAATAGTTACCCTTTTCACCCTCACAAAGTAACAACCCCCCTCCCCCCATGTA
>NW_017731947.1:542297-617726 GCF_001890085.2 Hipposideros armiger | reverse complement strand
CAATTACCAATTTGTATTGTCTCATCCCTTCCCCTTCTCCTTCATCCCTACCCCCTCCCAACTAACAACCCTCAGTTCTTCCTCTGTGTCTCTGAAAGGAAAGAGGGTAGTGAAAAAGAGGCTCACAATTGCATATGACTGAGGTAGGAAACACGAGACATTTTATGGGAAAGGAAAAATTAAACTTCTAGAGAGTTCAATCACTTGAACCTTGGCAGAAATACCTTTAAAGTGTTAGAAGGGTGTGTCCTGGGCATTTACATATTCAGAGAGACTTTTATCAGTTTTAACTATTTTGAGGCACATAGTGGGTTCATTTTAATTTTTTGCTTATATATTTAAAAATTCTTATGTTATAAACAAGAATGTCTTTTTACATATACACAAAATGATGTATATATGGATAGATTCAAAAGATATACAGACAGCAATATATAACACATATACATATGAATGCCTTTATACATACACATCCATATATTTACACACACATACATACACATAAAGATAAAGAATTACAATTTAGTTTTTGGAATCTTTCACAAGTCCATGTTCTTTCAGAAGAGAAAGGCAAACTGAGAGCAAAATCTAAGATTAAAAGTAAACTGAATTCTTTAGCTCTTTTGAAGTTTCATATTAATATCTATCTTTCACTTATTTACAAGATATAACCGATTACTTGATAGCAGCACATTATTCAAGTTAAATATTATATCAAGTACCCAAAAACCATCATATATGAAACTTCTCAAATGTGACTTTAGATTACCTTCATAATTTGTAACTTTAATTTGTGTGCCCACAAACTTAAGCCAAACACTATTCTTATTTTAAAAGTTTTACAATAGCCATGACCAATATTTTTGCGTGAGAAAAAAGGAGTATATATGTGCATTTATCATTCACAATGCATTTTGATTTTCTTGATCTTTGTCAAGAAGGGAAAAAATATCTAGTGTCCTTACTGTTGCTTCAGGAAACAAAGTCTGTAAAATTTTTTCTATGCATGCCATATGTAAATATAGTATTATAGTGTTTATTAACATCAAATTTATCTCCTTTAGGAAGAATCTGGGTTTTCAAAGATCAAATGTAACTTGTTCCAAATACTTAAAACTGTTTTTCATTAGTTGTCAACATTGGTAAACCTCCTTCCCTGAATTCTCGAGTTGAATAATATTCCCCTTCCTCACTCACTTTCCCACCACACCTTTGCATGCCTCACCCTGTTATACTTACACTTGTTCGTGTTTGCCTTCTGAACTGGAGTGATGGGTTCCTGGGCAGTGTCTGTATTGTCTAAATCTCTATCATTGGCTCCTAGTACAATACCTAGCAAAATATCTGTGAAGCAAAATAAATTCAATTCTAGGCAAGATTCATTTTGGAAAAGGAAAATAAAACTATTAAAGCTAACTCAGGCTTGGCTTAGACACCAGTGTTGTTCCTTGGGGCTGATGCAAGCTGTCTCTCTTCCTGTTTGCCTTGCGTTCTTCGTCCTTGGTTTCCAAGTGTCTGTGGGAGCCTGAGTCTTGCTCTTCTCTTTGCCAGGCCTCTTCTCCTTACCTTTTCTGACACTTACAGACAGCCTGACACTTCTCAGTCTGTTCTACTCTTCTATAACCAGTGCTATTGATGGCATTTTTATATTTTTTCTCTTCTTAATTCTTTTCAGAATCTGATGGCCCATAGATTGCAAGAGCATGTGTGAAAAGAGATGCTTGTGAAAATGAAGGGCCTTGGAAAAAAAACTTCCTTCTTCAAAATAGTCAACAAATGTTTAATTTATTGTTCACACAGTGTGTAGGAGGCATTGGAATGGACAGAAGTCCATATTCTCAGGGAGTTTTCAATAACATTAAAATTTTGGGCTTCATCTAATAGCCCATAGGGAGAAAGTGAAGGAGTCTCAGTATAAGTGATATGATAAGATTTACATTTTAGGAAGAACAGGTTAGCTGCAATAAAAGAATGATTTGGAAGAGGCAAAACTGGAGATAGGAGTGCCAGTGTACAGGCTACTGAATTAGTTTTGGAAAAAGATAATGGCTCGGGGAATTAGAGTGACTAAAGAGAGAAAATAAAAAAGATGTGAGAGTTATATGAGAGCAAATGGACAGGACTTGATTAAATGTATGTACAATAGAAGCAACACATGGTAATTCTTGAATGCTCAACTTGCATATAAGAAAATAAGAGCAACATTATTAATATCCTTTCTCTGATTTCCATCATAGCAGTAATGCAGGGATATGAAAGCAGTGGGCTCTGCAAGCACACACACCTAGGTTAAAATAGTAATCCATGTTTATGAGCTCTGTAGCATAGGCTGAATTATGCAACTATTCTAATCCTTATTTTCTTCAGCCTTAAAATACATATAATAATAGGCATAATTACATCATAAGGCAATTGTGAGGAACAAAATGAGATGATGTATTTAAATAATTTAGTACAGTAAATGGCAGATGATACTCAAATATGTAGAGTGCCAAAAAATGTATACACATTTTAAGAAAGGAAAACTGTACTAAAATTCTAATAATATACACTGATAACAAAAGATGAATACAAGCCGCATTTGACTTCTGCAATTACAAGAGGTGTTCATAGTGGTTACCATCAGTGTCCAGACACTTCTGATTACGGTGAACTACCGCTTGAGCAACGTTGACCAGTGTCCACTTGTATACATTTTGTTGGCACCCCCAGTATTTTAATTATTTTAATATTTTGCTATTGGCTTCTAGACACTAATGGCTACAATGGGAAAAAGTGTATATACGTGTGTATGTGTGTGTATATATATATGTATGAAATGTACATGTATATGCATATGTATTTGCATATCTCACTATTATCAATATTGATATTTGCTAAATGATTTGAGCAAATATTTGATAAATAACGCATGAAAGATTAAAACAAAATGTATCTATATATTTAATAATTGTATGTAGATATGGATAAACAGATTTGTTAATCACTTTTAAAAATGTAATAGTTTCTCTGGAAAGCTTTTTAATTCTGAGCAGAGCTCTGAGGACATAAACGAGGGACTGATGTTTAGCACTTAACCAGACACTGTACGCCTCCTACTTCATACAAATTACTTCATTTAATCCTTTCCACAATTCCTATGGCAAGGATGATATTATTCACATTTTATAGATTTTTAAGAATTTGGCAGAAAGGTTTCAATTCACTTGCTTATGGTCTCTTAGCCAGGGAAGATTCATAATCAGCCTATCTAATGCAAAAACCAGTGCTTTTTTCACTATACGAGAAACATTAGTTAGAGTAACATGATGAGAGTTTTTGGCATATTATTTGCATCCCTTTGCATGGAAATTTTTCTCTCATACATATACATATTCTTTCATTGCTCTTCCGTGTATCTTAGGTAAGTGTTTCCTGGACTCAGTAAGGTCAGCCCGTTGGCACAATTGCCATTAGGCTGCCAATCTGCAATAGGTGCTTCTTTAATCAGCAGCCTTCGTGACTCAACTCTCCAGAAAGCAAGCACAGCAGGAAGTGCTATATCCATAGGACTTTGCAGTGAAAAAACACAAAAACTAGCCAAAATAATAATACCCCTATATATTTCTTGTAATTGCCAACTTTTTTTTGCCCTTTACATTTATTAATGAATATAAAGTCCTGTCAGAGTCTATTCAATTTAAACTATACCAGAATGTTTGCCTTCTAGTATCTGCACAAAGAAAACAATTCAGTTAATTATCAATGAGCACTTGTAACTTTGTAATGACAGTACTCAAATTTAGAACAAAATGATGTTTCAGATGGATCTTGAGATTATTATACTAAATGAAATAAGTCAGACAGAAAAAACCAAGAACCATATGATTTCACTGATATGTGGGATATAAAACTGAAAGCAACAAAGGAACAAGACAAACAAATAAAGATACAAAAACTCAGAGACACAGACAACAGTTTAGTGGTCACCAGAGGGTAAGTGGGGAGGGGAAATGGTAGAAAAGGGAAAGTGGGAGTCACATATATGGTGATGGAAGGGGAACTGACTCTGGCTGATAAACACACAACATGATATATAGATGGTGTATAACAGAATTGTACACTTAAAACCTGTGGAGTTCTACTAACCATTGTCACTCCAATAAATTTAACTTAAAATTTTTCTTTTTAATAGATTTTTTTCTCAATTTCTATCAAAGTAAAATCAAATAAGTGCATAAGGAGTATAATGAAAACCAATTACCCTGCCCCACCCATTCCCAACACCAATTATTGCTCCCAAGGAAAACAATCTAATATTCCTAGACATTTGTTTCTTTAGTTACTGCCTTATTGCTAAATAATATGTTATATTTTTATATTTATACTCACAAATTTAACCAATACTTTTCAACTATCTTTCTTTAAATAGCCCATATCTGTATCTGGTTATTTTTGTTTTGTTTTTTTCTCACAACTTTTTTTTTTAATGTTATTACAAATGTAATGCCTCATTTTTGCTTATAATTTGGGAGATGCAGATAAATATTATGAAAATCAAGATTACCATATTTCTTGGCACTTTGTATGTTCAAAGCTTGGAATGTATACTTCATAGATATTTTTTCAATTTAGTACATACATTAAATGTGAGGCTTGCAAAGAAAAGCAATCCTGGGCTTTGGAATATTAAGCTAATCATGTAACTGGTGGAATCAACATTGGAAAATATTTCCTTCTGACTCCAAGTTCTATGCACTAAACATCTGAATTGTACAGGCTCTGGATGAAAAGAAAAAGAGAAATATAAATATAAATTATTACCCAACCAAACAGAGGCAACATTTTACACTTTATTATATAATCTTCCATAGTTTCTGTGCATAAAAAGAAAGTAGTCATGGTAGGGCCTATTCTTCACACACAAATATATACTGAACAATTTTTCATGTTAATAAATATTCTTTTACACCTTCATATACAATGACCACATTATATTTCATTCTATTGATGTACCTCACTTTACCTAACTAGTACCCCATTTGGAAATATTTTGTTTTCTTTTTTCTACAGTAATAAAAAATGCTGAATGGCTTTAATTCGAGCTAAATCCATGAATATTTATAAGTAACTTTTTTCAGATAAATTACTGGGAGTAGCATTGCTTCATCCACATATATCCACATTATATATTGCCAAAATGAAATACTATGTCATTGTATACTTTCACAAATATGATGTTAGATTTTTTAATGTAACTTTTTCATACAACCTAAGGCTTGGATTGTATCCACTAAGCATTCTCATTACTCTTTTATTAAACACATTTCATTACAGCAGTAGCTGGAGAAAAGTGTGGTTTAGCAGAGAGAGAGAAGGGAAGCTTATAATGTATGTACTTTCAAATTTTTATGGCCATCTGTGTAACAAAAGCCTGAGAATTTTGCATTTGATTTCAATGTTGTGCTATAGGATCAAGGGAATAAAAAGTTTACTTGGAATTTTCTTTCCTCTTAGCTTTTAGTCTTTTAGTGACAACCTCTATTCTCTCTCTCTCTCTCTCTCAATCTCTCTCTCTCTCTCTCTCTCTCTCTCTCTCTCTCTCTCTCTCCCTCTCTTTCTCTCTCTCTCCCTAGAAGGTAGCCAATCCTGGTGCATGAATATCTTGAAATAGGAAGTGTTTTGTTGTTTGCTGATTTCTCCGTCTTCCCACCGTCTTTTGGCCTCTTTGATATCATCAGGAGTTCTCTCTTTTTTTCTTTATTTTGTCCTTCCCTTCTCTTTTTGGCTTTGTCTATTCCAGAAATTCTCAGTGCTCCCCAAAGTATAACATAGCTAATCCAGTAATGTGAGTGGTATTGTAAAAGTAGTAGCTACCTTTAAAAAATGATGATGTGATATGTGGATGGTAAATAAGCATATGAAAAGTTTCTCAACATAAAGTGATTGATGAAATGAAAATTAAAACAATAATGCTATACTACTACAAACCTATTAGAATGGCTGAAATCCAAAACACTAACAATACCAAGTGCTGGTGAGGATGGAAAGGCATAAGAGCTCTCATTCACTGCTGGCGGGAATGCAAGATGGAATAATCACATTGGAAGACAATCAGCAGGTTCTTACAAAGCTAAGCATAGCCTTACCATATGATCATCCATCGTGCTGTCTTTTGCTCCTGTGTATTTACCCAATGAATTGAAAATGTATGTCCACACAAATACCTGAACACAAATATCCATAGCAACTTTATTCATCATTAACCAAAATGGGAAACCAAGGTGCCCTTCGGTAAGTGATGGACAAACTGTGGTACATCCATGCAATGGAATACTATTCAGGGACAAACAAACTATGCTATTGAGCCATAAAAAGACACAGAAAATCTTGCTAAGTGAAAGAGGTCAGTTTGAAAAGCCTTTGTAATATATGATTCCAAAATATTTGACATTCTGGTGAAGGCTAAATTATAAACACAATAAAAATCAGTGGTTACCAGGGTTGTGGGTGAGAGAAGAGAGTGATGAATGGGTGGAGCACAGGGCATTTTAGGGCAGTGACACTAGTCTGTATGATACCATAATACTGGCTACACTACATAGGGTTTACATTAGAGTGAACCCTAGTGTAAACTGTGGACCTCAGTTAATAATCACATATCAATATTGGGTAATCATTTATAATAAATATACTACACCAATGCAAGATTTTAATAATGGAAACATTGAAAATGGGAGGTGAGGGAGAGGGAGTATATGGGAATTCTCTGTACTTTCTGTTCAATTTTCTGTAACCTGAAGCTGCTCAAATAAATAAATTATATTAGTTTAAAAAATCAGGATGAATTTGATGATGCTGGTAATGATAATGATACCTAACATGCAACACATTTCTATATTATGGGCTAGGAAATTTAAATGTATATGTTATTATTCTTCTGTCATAGATGATTATACTGAAGCTCAAAGAAGATGCAAACCTTACCTGAGGCCATAAATCAGTCATTGGCAAAGCCTGGACTTAAACCAAGTCTGTCTTTCTCCAAACTTTGAATACTTTTAATCCTATAAAAGCCTACCACACTTATTGATAGAACATTTCTTATTGACCTTCTAAAAAATCAATGTCCCTATCTTTGATGAATTACTCTTTAATAACTAGAAATACAAGGGGATATTAGACTAAAAAGCATACAATGAAGAATCTAGATTTTTTTCTCTTACCTCCCACATCTGTGCATCCACTGAAATAAAACCCCAAGATTGGCTTTAACATCAGCTTATCTCCTAGGATTCTTGCTTTCTTTTTGCCTTTGTCCTTTGTAGATTTGCTACTATTATAGCTGCTCAGATATAGATAGATAATATAGATATAGATATTATATCTATGAATATACAAAACTACAAAGCCACCCAGTCTATAGATTTTGTTATGTTAGTTTGGACCACTACAACAAAATACTATACTGAACAACAGACCTTTGTTTCTCATAGTTCTGGAGGCTGGGAAGTCCAATATCAAGATGCTGGCCAATTCACTTCTTGGTAAGGACCCCCTTCCTGGCTTGCAGATGATTGCCTTCTTCTTGTCCTCATATGAAGTTATAGGGAGTGTGGGGGGGGCAAAGAGGGGGAGAGAGAGCAAGAGAGGGAGAGAGAGAGAGAGAGAGAGAGAGAGAGAAGAGAGAGAGAGCGCTCTTTCTTATAAGGACACTATCTCATCATGGGGGCAGGGGGCCCACCTGCATGGCCTCATCCAAACCTGATTACCTCCCAAAGGATCCACCTCCAAATACCATCACATTAGGGGTTAGCTTCAACATATGAATTTCAGGGGGACACAATCATTAAGTCTATAACAAACAGTATTTTATATCTAGTTAGATGCTTGCACTAGAAGCATCTTTTACAGTACCCCATTTAACATACTGAAACAGAAGTTCCTCATAAATTTTGTATTAATGTCTCCAAAATAAGATATATAGTGGATCTTTAATATTTTACTGTTAAATGAATTGCTCTTCTTTCTAGTCTATTGCCTCCAAGTCAATTTCTTTAAAGTACGTAAAATATGAAGAATAATTTGTATGAGTAGTTTATACAAATGCTAATTTAATATCTGCGATATTTCATTCCTCTTGTCCCACATAATTTAGTGTTTTCTTTCTTTTCCCTTTTGAAATAATGCCAAACTTTAAAAAGTATAGCCTAGTGGTATTAAAAATTGCCATGTACATGCAGTCCAAAATATTAACATTTTACTACACTTAACTTGTTTTATCATTCTATGTATGTGTAATCATATACATATATATATATATACATGAAACATATGGAGATAAACAAATATAGACAGAGATGTAAACATAAAGATATATAAATAATAATATATTTGAGATGTTTGCAAGAAACAAAATACCTCTTTACCTCCAAATACTTTACTGTGTATTTTCTAAAATCTAGAGCATTCTGTTCTATAAACACATGATAGTTATCAAAATCATAAAATTAACATATTGTAATTCTATTACCTAAACTATAGACTTTATGGAAATTTTATCGATTCTCTCAAAAGGGTCCTTTTTTTGGTTAGGGATTTAATAATTCTGGATTATATGTTGTAGTTAGTTGTAACCTCAATAGTCTCCTTTCATCTGGAATCATTCCTACATCTTTTTCTATCTTCCATAATTTAGAAAATATTGATGATTACTGAGCTGTATTTTGCAGCGAGTCCCTCAATTTTGGTTTTCCCAAAATAAAATATTGGCGAGTAAAAGAATTACATTCGTACTTCAAATCACAAAACAATATTCCAAATAGGCATTATAAGTCATAAAGTTGCAAAGAAAGATTATTTTTTGTTAATATTACCCCCAGTGAGTCTCTCATGCTACTTCCCAGACAAACCAACCCCCAGACTTGAGAGGCAACAACTTCTCATCTTTATCTGTACAGATGAGTTTTACCTGTAACAGACTATCTCTTTTAAGTGACACTTTTTTTTAATTAATTAATTAATTAATTTTATCTGCCCTTTCTTCTATGGGAATTAGAAAATAAAATAATGTTTACATGTATGTGTTATCAGTTTCTGGTTTTTAATATTAGGAATTAATGCTCTTTCCACCACTTGAATCCCCTTCTTGATTTGTGATATTCTTGGCATCTGTTTCCTCTTTCAGGTCAGTCCTGGGTACAGGTAAAATGCAACATGCCGCTGACTGCAGTTATCCGCAGGCAAAGCAGGCTTTTCTGACATGCTTCATTAAATAAAAATAGTTTCTGAAAGCATAAAACCTTTCATCTTTGAATCTTAAATTATTTTAAAGCATTAACTTTTTCAAAACTTATAGAAGACACAGATTTTTAAATCACAGAATTATAGAATCTTGAAGATGATTGGTACTTCCAAAGACATCGAGTCTTCTAAATTTTAAAATAATGAAGTTGAGGGCAACTGAGGTGGAAAAACTTGCCTCAATTGACTCTCTTACATTCTTGGCTTAAGGATAATAAAGCAAAAATACCAAGCCATACACAATATTTCTGATTTAACTATAGCTTTGTATACCACTTGCAGTTTTGAGGCTAAATGGACCTGCCTTATTTGGAGGCAGGGCCCGAAAATTGAGGCAGGTGCAAGCTGGCTTAGAATATAATACAATAGGCCAATGATAGGTGCCCTTTAGAGTGGTTCAAATTTAAGAGTTGATACATCAAAAGAAATTAAGTCCATGTTCTTTCTTATAATGCTTGATGACAAGATAATTTGTTCAGACAATTCCCTTTATCAAATCTGACTCTCGCTCTTCTCATTCTCAAATTGATACCCAAATATCCCTTTTTTCTTTCTTTATTGGCCCCCCACCCACACCCATAAGTCATCCTTCATTTAAAACATTTATGAAAGAAAAACTAAAGGGAAGAAGAAGGAGACTATGGAAAATACCTATTAAAAACCAGTTGTGACAAGTGGTTAGGACATAATGGAAGCTTTTATATCTCTTGGGTAAGAAAACATAAATATTCTTAAAAAGATCATCTTTATTGAACTTTTATTTTAAAATTCAGTAATGCATGAATACTGTGAATAAGGCACTCGTGATCTTCCAGGAAAAATGGCCCCAGTAATACGTAGCGTGCACTTAGTGTCAGAATCATGGTGGTCGTGGGGAGCAGGGGGAGGTTGATTAAGATTGAAGATACTTGAAATAAAATCCAAAGCAAAGGATTATCTAAAGGCCACAATGGAAGCCTCGAAAGTCAAATAATATTATATAGAATAGTACATCACAAGAGTAACTATAAAAGATATTTAAATTGTACAGAATAATAAAATGACTTTTTTTCTCTAAATCCCTGTGGAGTGTTTCTATAATCTCTTTTTGTATCTATTTTCCAAAACCTGGGATAGGCTATAAAAATGGAGAACAGTGATTAATGACCTAGGAATATGAAGGGTTACAATAATACAGTAAATTATGTATAAGAAGAAGCAAGGGTAATAGTTTAAATAACTGATAAATAGAATACCTCCCTCTGAAAAATCATATCATGTAAAGAGTTAGAATTGTTTTAGAGTGAACATCTAACCCCCTGTTTGTGATACAGGTAAGAAAACAGCCTCACAGAGGTTGAGCGACTTGCCTGAGGTCACAAGGTCAAACATTCCATCTCAAATTTCTGTCTTCTGCACAAAAACTCCAGTCTGTTACAGACCCTCATAGCCCGAGTGGTTATCTCTAAATGGAAGGCAAATGATCTCCTCAGTCTTAACATGTCCAAGACTAACGTACCTGTTCCTTTCCCCAGAAATTTTAATTTTGATGAAAGGTATTATTCCCCTCAGGTCTTATAAAAGAGAAAACTGTCAGTTATACTGTGCTCTGACTTCTCATGTATACTATTAATTATGCGTATGCTAGTCTGAAATGTGGAGGCCAGAAAAAATGACAAAGTTTAAGATTACTTGTTCTCCAAGGGTAAGTAAGCATTGGATACAGGTATCTAATTCAGGTACTAGCAGAAGCTGGGATGCTCTCAAATCAAGTGTCTATCCACAAAATTATTTTATGAGTGCTACATATTTTTCAGTTTTCTTGCTTCATATTATGTAATTAGGGAGAGTATTTAATGTAGAAAATCACATGGAATTCGCTCAGAGATTATAACTAATTGGCATCTAACTGGTAAGGGTTTTTTGTTTAGAAAATAAAAAAATACCTCATAAATTCAATTTTTAAAAATATGTTAGAAAACACAATAAGGCTACTTCTTAAATAATATTTTAAAACCAACTAATTCAATGTTTTATAAAGTCAGGCCAAAAAAATTTTAAAACTTTCTGTTTTTGAATGCAAACATACAAAGTACTAAAAAAGAAAACTATGTTTTTATCAGTTAGGAGAGTAGAATTCACATTTAAATGTGAATAATAAGTTGCCAAAACATGATGAGGTAGATATTCACATTTAACAGATGAAGAAGATGAGTCTCACAGAGTTCAATTCATAATATCTGTAAATAATGAAGCTGGAAATTAAATCCCATCTATATGACTCTAAATTTCATGCTCTCTCTGCTGTGCTTAATAATTCACCAAACAAAAAGCCATTAATAAGATATAATTAATCTTATACACTTACAGACTATGTGGATCCTTGAATCATTGGATTTAACAAGCATTTATTGAGTCCCTTCAGTGGACCCAATGCTGTTTAAGATACAAACATAATAAATTCAGTTTCTGCCCTCCAGTGCTCACATCCTGGCACCATAACCAGAATCTACTATAAGAGCGAACAGTGAATAAAGGTATAGTATCTCTTCATTTGTTTAACTTGTACCTTTGTTGCTTTCAGTTTTATATTCCCCATGTCAACAATGTGACATACTGATGATGCATTACAGAGTTGTACACTTGAAACCTATGTAATTTTACTAACCTTTGTCACCCCAATAAATTTTAATTAAAAAAAATAGTGTCAGAGAAAGATAAAGATAAAAAAATAATCAGTTAGTTCATTAAGATTTAAAGCTTAGTTGACTAGAAATTTAACACCTCCCAAAAATCTGTAAAACTTTAAGCTAGAATAGTTGTTCTGAACAAACCCTGAGGCAGGAAGGAGAGGTAATGGTGTCCCTTTAATGCACATTTCTGAGCACAGAAACCAGATGACACTAAGTGCCAGATTGGAAGCTGAGGTCTTGAACAGCATCCAGCAAAAGAGATCAGCCAAGCACACAGGGTTTCCCTGACTGGCATAGCCTCCTGTCATTTGGTAAGCTTAACAGTGTATAATATTTCCTATAGTCAATATTTCACAAAATTATCAACATCTGCACCAAAAAATACAAAAATTCAGAAATTAAAAAAGCAGTGTCATCGATCAAAGAAAACACTAAAATAGGTACAAATTAAACAGACAGAGGGAGGTAAATGGGAATCTTTCAACTGTGAAATTGCCATCCTTTATCCAAACCATAGTCGCCTTTAAAACATTAAATTGTCATCTAGTACTGACTGAGAGATGAATTGTCTTAACCAAAAGCAGCCACTCTGTTCTTCATTAACCTTGTTTCTATCCAAATGCCTGAGAGGCCAGCGGAGATTTTTAAGTGGTGGAAATAAAACATGCCATCAATATAAACGATGAACACTGGAGCTATACTAGAGACTATGCAACAAAATTGGGCCAATGGGGTTGCTTTAAAACCGTAGAATATGTTTTATAGTCCTGTCACAGTTGGTGGATACAGTTTTATTTTTCATTAACAGTAATTTTGCTCTCTGATTAAAGAATATTTTCAACTATTTTTAGTCCTCAATTTTGAGGAAAAAAAGATGTCCTCTCTTTCATTTGAAAGGGTGTTTCCTTCCTGGCAATGAGGTCAACTTAGCTAACATAAACAGAATTCTGACTTACAAAGCTCACTTGAGAGGACTCTCTGGGCCCTAGGTTTTCAGGAGAATTGTGTCAGTTTGCACAACTCCAGTCCTAAAGGGAAATGGCTTTCAGGTCAGAAGATGGGAATGTGGTGGGCATTTGGACAAGGATCTCTCAACAAAGGTGTCTTCGGCAGTGTTAAAAACTTCACTAACCATGGCTGAAACTCTTGCAAACTTTGCTGTTCAACCATAGCTTTTCCAAGAGGTGTTGCAAATCAGCCTTTTCCTTCCTTTGCAAGTCATAGATACATGCCACCAATGTCTGGTACCTTTTACACATGGCAATAAAAACAAGCCATTTATACGAGAGACACTTCCGAGGAGTAGGAAGAGAATAGAACTGGAGATGTGGAAAACTAAACTCTAGTCCAATCTCCACCATTTGTGCAGAGCCTCGGTGCAAAGAACTCCCCTTTATTGCAATAGAAGAATGATGCTGCTAAAAACAGAGCTTAGGGAACTAAATGAAATAGAAATGGCATCAATTTTAAGTCATGAAACAGGATTGAAAGTCATGGGATACAGGTGTCATCATAAATTTGTGACTGTGTGCAAATTCCTTTTCCTCTGTAGAATTCGTTCTCCTCACCATAAAAAGAAGACAAAAATAATTTCAAGGTACTGTTCGCTTATAATGACAGTTATCTATTCTTGAGGATATTTAAGGATCAGAGGGTCAATGCACCTAAATCATATATATTTCATAATAAAAATTTCTATTTTAAGAAATTTTCATGACTTTATTTGAGCCAAATTGGTCATGTATGCAAAGGAGCAAGATCTCAAATGCTCCCTATAATGAAAAATTCTTAATGGATTATATACTTTTGGTATAACAGGGAATTAAAAAACCCACATATGATTAATTGTGTTATGCTAATGTCACTCTTATGGTTATCATAGTTAAATATTTTTTAAATCTATGATTATGAAAATCTACAATTTTCACAATGTTTGGTAACATACTAATATATTTCCTAGATAGGACTCCAGTAATGAGCATTGCTAATGTTAAAGAGAAACCAAATGTAGAGCACAGTGTGAATATACCCCAAGATCAAACACTGATAGTCACATAACCAAAACTTAAAACTGTCTTGGTTTCCTCAAAATGCTGACTCTCTCTCACCATAAACTTTAACTTTCTTCATGCCAATGTTACCTTATAGCTTCCCAGCCAATCGGCTATATAAGCATTGCTACTAATGAAATGGCAGTTTCTAGTAACCAACCAGTCACAGTAGAAAACAATGTGCTTCCTCATTCATGCTTTAGTAAATGAGCTGCAAACACTGAGAATGGAGCTTCTATACCACTTAAGGCTCTTAAGTCTCCCTCTTAGCAGTTTGTTTCTTGCTCAATAAAATATTGATATCAAGTAAAACTCTCTGGATTTTCTTTTGACACTAATTATTAAATTCTTTATAATTGGAGGCAGATGACACAGGCCAGGACCCTGAAAATGTGAGGTAATGTTGGCTGGTAGTTGTGACAAACAGTGTGGTGTAAAACGGTGTGGAGACCACCCCAAATCCCACATCTGCGAACTTGATTCATATTTGAATATTCTTTTTCATTTACTTAAAAATTGTGATGCTAATGGCTCCATATTTGAGCTCTTCACAGATTCTGACATTTATGTTCAGTAGAGCTGCTTTACATACTCCAACAGAAATCTGGATATAGTACTAAATTAGCTTTTTCTTAATTTTGCAAAGTTTCTTCCCTTGAACGGACTAGCTGTGGTAACTATTCACTAGCAATTATAGAATTTTCTAGTGTTTTCAGCAGGAAAGAATATTTAATTTTGCTTTTTTGTTTGGTTTATAGGGTCTATCCTCCATGCCTGCACATTTTACCATTTCTTATCCCTGATGAATATGTCATCGAAGGGCACGTACCTCTAGTATATTTCAATTAAGAAATCATTATATTTATCCTTGTATTTCAATGTTAAATTAAAATCTGATAGCAAACAGTGTAACATTGTAGAATACAATGAAGGTAACTATCTGAAAGATCAAATATCCTAATCCCTACTGAAAACTTAAATCCTACCTGTAAAATCCCTCTAATTGGTCATCCAATTAATGTTTGGAAAGTTTTAAAAGGATATCTCTAGTTTCAATAATGGACCACATTAAATCATGTTCCGTTTTCCTATCTGTAAAAACGTTTGCTTTTATCATTTAAAACCATTTGTCTCTGTATTTTTTCAAATGAAGCATAACTATTAAATGGTGGCTTTTTATCTTTGTAAAGTGGCTTCACTATTTTTTTTTTATTTCTTTAAATACTTTGAACTAAGAAGAGAAGTGCTTGGAATGACTCATTTGCTGAAAGAAAACAAATGCCATTGAACACATGATTAAACTAAGAATGCATGGCACAGTTGATTTTCTGACAAAATGAGATTGATGAGAGCCTCGCTTTTCATCCACCGTAGGCAGATCTGAAAGGGCGAAAGAGATAGATATATAAATTATATGGGGTTTTCCTGTTGTTGGGTGGTAACAATTTATCCAGTTTCCAATCTATCTTTATGAATTTTTGAAATACTCTAAAACTCTAGGACCCCCAAAAGCTCCATTAAATATTTACTAAATAAATACTGGTATTTGTATTATAGGATTTGGAAATTTGCTACCTAGTAAATATACTTGTATTGTTGTCAGAATATAAACACAAACTTGAGCTAATGTAAGTAAGCACTAGATACTGTGTTTGTAAAACAGGTATAGTCCCTGCCTTCAGAATGCAGGTATTAAATAAAACAAAAAGAAAGGAAAAAAAAACAACTAATTACAAAATGTAGTAAATTCTCTGAAGGAAAAATTAAGGTAAGTATGACAGCCTATAACAGTAGGAAATACTCTATTCAAAGAAGAGATCAAAAAGGGGTTCTCTGATGAAGAGACATTTGAGTTATTATTTGAAAGATGAATTTTAATTAACATGGCAAATAGGGTGTAAGAAAAGAATTCCAAACATCAACATAAGAAATGCTTAAACCTGTAGAAAAATTTTTAAAGTTTATTTGAGCCAAAATTAATGATAATTGCCAGGAAGCAGGAACTCAAATGCTTTGGAAAATGAGTTTGCAGGTTTTTTTGTTTTTTTTTTCCATTTTGCTGTTTATGACATGCAGTTTCTTTTATGCATTTGGAATTAAGGAGGGAATTTAAGGAAGGTTACATGAAGGTGGGAGAAAGGAAGCTGGGAATTGGATTACACTATAGTTAAGGAGATTATGTGCTCTCTTGAGGGTGGTTAATCCTTTGAGGAGTACTCTGGCATTTCAAAGGCATGTTAACCAAGTTTTGCCTTCTGTCTCATTTTTCTGTATTTGGTATCTAGTATAACATTTACATAAGCCATAAAACAAGTATTAAAAATTATCTTATATATCTTCAGTAATCATCAACAGCTGAACTATATAGAAAAACCCAAAGAACTATAATAATTATTATGACTAATATCATTAGCAGACAGGTAAAGACAATCAAACAAAATGGATTCTGAGTTAAATATCAATATCAATCCATAGATTTACAGGTCTTGCTGTTTTGAGATAGCTGTCTACTCCTTATGTGAGCAGCTTCTCACCCTAGGAATTTTTTCATCATTTATTATACAATGCTTCTCATGTAATTTCACATAAAAATAAAACCCTTGAGGTGTGCCAGGGACCCTTCTGGAACACTGTAAAATTGTTCATACATATATTAAGATTTTTAACCCTTAAGATGTCCATTTCAAATGAAAACTAAGAAGTCAAACTTATGAAGACATTTTATAACCTCTAGAGATATATTTCATAGATACAAAAATCAAATATTAGCAAGGACTTATTTTTGTAAAACTTGGGTAAAATATATTATATTTAATGTCAATAACTCAAAAGACATGTCTGTTCTTAAACCAACAAACTTAAGCTAGCTTTCATTTATTAAGGATTGATCTCAAATCACATGATACTGAAAAGCATTTGAGTTAGTTTCTATATTTCTGAGAATTTTAGAATACACAATCCATACAAGTCCTTGCCTTGACATTAATTTTAATAATACTATCTGGAGTTAGAAAATTATTTCACGTATATGACATACATATATAGACACACGTAGATCCAAACAGAGACCTTTTTAGCCATAAATTTGTAAAAAAAAAAAACAAAAAAACCAGCTGAATTCAAATTTTCACTGGATACATTTACAATTTATATCTGTCCTTGACAAGTCAAGTTCCAAACAACCTTTCCCCTTTTAAAATAAGGACAGCCACTTTTAATACCTCAAAGAATTGGGTTGCCACCTAAGCAACATCACAGGTTGATCCATTTGTCTAAATCCTCTTTTTGAAGCTTCCAGAAACCAATTAACCATACTTTCATCGATTCATTCTGCCTAATTTTATAACTAGGTTTTTCCTAATTGTGCATGCAAAAAATTAATTTAGAAGTATCAAAAGATCCTCATCCGAGTCTTCTTAGTATTGTAACCACACATAAACTTCATGTGGCTAGCATGCATTTTGCTTTAATACAAACTAGCTTTGTTTAACCTGATATAACTATGATTTACCTGTATCCTTTTCACCAGATTCTTCTACCTGTACATATACTGTGTGTCCACTCCTTTTAATCATTAAGCCCTTAGGACATTAGGTTCTGGTCAGCATCAAACTCACTTAAGAATAAAGCTTCAGGTCTATCAATCATGACCAAGATACAATAACCAAACCTCACACTAGAATAAGGTTTTAGTCAAAGGTAACACATTGGCCTCAGTTATGTTTCAGCTCTGGACTCATGAAAGCAGAATGGCCCAGCAGACCACATCCCCTGGAAACCAGATAGAACAATGCCACAGACTGACATCATGACCTGATGCCATGATCAATTGCCCCCTGCCTTAGCCCCCATCAATCAGTAGAGCCCATGACCCCAGTTCCCATAGTAACCATGATTAACAATTTCTCCCCTATATAACCTAGCCAGTAGAGGTCATCAGGAAGCCATGTTTTTGAGACCACTACCTCACCTGTGTCTCTGGGCTTGCCACCATTCCTTAAATAACCTTACTTTTTTTGCTGCAATCTCTCGTTCCTGTCTTATTTGGCTTGAATGTGTGTAGGCAAGTGGACCCTTTGAGTCAGCGGTAACAATTTTACTTGCCACCAGGTCCAGGTTTGTAGAGTCATCCAGGGTGGGTTTCTTTGGAATCCGGCTGGCTACATCATGTAAATGTCAATGTAAGAAACATCCAAACCTATCGATTTTTATAATATAATCTTTATAATAGTTTATTTGAGCCAAAATTGACAATAAGTGCCAGGAAGCAATTTAAGACAGATTTGCAAAATCTCAAATGCTTCAGAGAATGACAGTTTGCAGTTTCTTTTATGCATTGGGAATTATGGAGGGAATTTAAGGAAGATTACATGAAGGTGGGAGACAGCAAAACAGGGATTAGATTACAGGATAATTAACAAGATTATGTGCTCTTTTGAGGGTTGTTAAGTCTCCCAAGGGTATTACTTCTGGCATTTCAAAGGTGTGTTAACATATATGCACAAAAACAATGGACAGGGCTGGCTTAAAACCTTTCACTAAAGAAGTTATAGGCTGGGGTGTAACTACCCATCATGACCTGCCCAGTTAGGGGTTTATGATCAGATCACCCTGTGAGGTGACTTTCTGTAATAACCCTTTTTTGTTCACACTAGCAAATGTAACCCAAGACAAGCACAAAGTTATCATGTGCAAGGGTGAAACTCACTCCACTAAGTGACAAGAGCTAAGCACAGTGTGTGCATACAAGTGTTTATTGGGAAGAGACATAATACAGGAAATTGAGGAAGAAGGGGATCAGGCAATACTGGGTATTTTAGTATGTTATTAAGAAAAATGGAAGGCAACCGTAAGCATTTTGGGCTGATACATTTGCATTTTAGAAGAAATGCAATTGAATTGACAAAGTAGCTTACCTTCTTGAATTGACAAAGTAGCTTATCTTCTTACTATAAACAACTATAAAAACTGTAGAAAATACACAAAACAATTCTTTGATTTTTCCCCCCTTTGGCGGCTTTGGGTAGCAACCATCCCAAGGCTATGATCCCTCAATGGAAGGAAATGATCCCTGCATTCTTACTTAGAAAAGGAGTGAAAGCAGAATAATTCACACTGCCTCCTACCTAATGGTGCACCTAACAATTTCACTCTTGAAAGATTCTGTAAAATGTGTCACAGAGATGCAAATACCTAATAGTGAATGTCTTCAAAGTAACAGGGATTTTAATTGTCATTAATATCAAGGAGGAACCAGGGCAAGGAATTTATAATGTGTTTCCAGGGAACAAAACATTGCACCCTTGCATTATCAGGGTAACTTCTCACAATCACTTTTAGTGTTGGAGGATCTAAGACCTAGAATAGAAGCCAATTTTCCAAATGCTCACACAGTGAGCCAATGTTTTACTTATACTTATTCATTTGGTAGTCACACAGGCTTTTTTTCTTTTATTTTCTTTGTTGTTGTTGTTGTTGTTGTTATGAGAATAGGATACACAGAGAAGCTCAAGTAACAAGCCCCAGATGCACACCCAGGTAGAGAAGAAGACTAGATTTGAACCTAGGCAGTCTGGCTCCAGAGCTCTGCCATGCAGGTTCTTATTACACGAAACCCTCTCACTCCCACAAAACTTTGGTCATAGATCAGCTCCTAGAAGCGGAATAACACAAGTGTGTTCTCACTTAGGGCTTTTCAGGTATCTTCATAAATCTGGTTCTCAGTTATCTTCTTTTCTTTTGTCGCAGTTTGACAACACTTGGTTTCTCAATATTTATTCATAAGAGTACACCCTGATTTCCAGTTCCTCTGGAACCATGTAATGGTTATACATTAAAGAGGTTAATTGTTCTATGAAAACATTGTGCCTTGAACCTAAATCAATGCTCCATATTTGGCTACCCTCTGCAAAATAGTGAAGAGCAACTGGTTTTTCTAATCTAGTAGTTGTCCTTTTACTAAAGCACTCAAGAAGTCACATGTAGGTTTTCTTAAGTTCTGTCTTAATGTTTGCTCCAACAGACTTTGTGGTCAATGAAATTTCCCGGCTACATTAAAGTAGATACTGAATATAAATCGCTTCAGTCATCTGGACAGCTGCTTTTATTTTCATCTAAATACAAGCCTTAATTTTTATACCTGCTAAACTCCATCATGTTGGCATTTATCCAATATTTGAAACTCTGGTTTTTGAAAGCATCCTGGTTTTCCTTCTCAGTTCATATCAACCATATACTATATTTGAATACTATTCTTTCTACATTTTCATTCATGTAGCTGACAAAATTGTTAGCGAGCAGAAGTCAGTCAAACAATGGCAGTTGAGTAGACCTATAGAAATAATTAATGTTTTTTTCCTAATCTCTTCCTGGTAGTGTGTATTTAAATATGGGAAATCTTCAATTTCACATAAAAATGTAAAGCTTTAATGTAAACTTTTGTGAGCTAAGGAGCTCTGTAGCCTGAGTAAGGAAAGCAGAATCCTCCTTAAAATATCTGAAATCTTACATTAATCATATGAATATGCTCTTAAGAAAACACTATCTTTTGTGGAAATATTTTATGGAATTTTGAAATACATTAGTTCATATTATCACCTAACAACTCTGAATAATTTGTGTTTTGCTTTTCCATTTCATAAAGTGAAACAAAAAAATACTGCATTAAATGAGCTACTTAGCACAAGGATATTTTCTTACGATTGCATTAACCCTTTTCTTATAAAGATTACATCATATGGCTTTGAATCAACAGAGTTACGAGAATAAGTGTTTCTAGGTTTTGTTACCAGACAGAACTGGGTCTAATTACTCAATTGGACAGTCAGCCAAAAGACAACTCTGAGAGTATTTTATGAGAAGAAACTTTATTGCAACAAGCAAGGAACACACTGGGAGTTGCTGCTAGAGCAGTGTGTCTCTAAACAAAGGATTGAATTCACCATTATTCAGGGAAATCATGATTAACATCAAGGTGAGCTTTGTCATCACATATATAGGAGGGGATATTCCTGCACCCGTGAAATTGCAAACATGGTTATCTATGAGTATACATCGCCATGTTCAAAAATGGCAGAAAATATCTGACCCTGGGAGGATATTTCAATATTACAATGAGGATATAATGAGAAAAATTCACGAGGAGGCCAAGAGAGGGTTCTCCAGGCCCCTTTGGCTAGCCCCTGGCCATTTGAGCCCCCAGTTTCTGCAAATCATCCTGGGCATCTCCCTGAAAAGACAGGTCTGGCAATTGTCAAGTTCAGGGATGGATTGGGTATGGAAGGAAGTTTAATTAAGTCTTAGCTCTTCTATTAATCTATGTCTTTCACATAGTATGTATTAAATTTCTCCTTAGCAAACCTTGTAACATTTAGGGTGATCCAAGGGGACTTACAGGTTAATCTATGCAAAGTTATGCGTCTAAATAAAAGTAAGTCTATGCTAAGCTACCTGCAAGGCTGTTTATATGTATACGTTAGGTTACCGTTTCTCACGGGTTCTGGTTTCTATCACTAAATCTCACCTTGTCACTTCTCTCTCCTCTTAATCTCCCTTATTTATAACTAGCCAATTGGTTATATAATTGTTCTAAGATCTTTTTTAGGATATTACCTGGATGCTTTCTCCAGTTTGAACAAATGATCTTGGTGCTGCACAGCCTTTTCTCATCAGTATGCAACCACATGACCAACCATGACAGAGAAAAAATTAAAAGACATAAAAGAATTCAATGAGAGAAATAGATTTTCCTGCACTGACAGGGGATGGATCCAGTGATTGCCTAGGCAACAAAGTTTTCATTTTTATACTTTTCTTCCAGGAAATTGTCTAGCCATTAAGACAAGCAACTGATTTTATCTAAAGGCACATCTAAAAGAATTATGCCTTGATGTCAGCTGTCTTTCACATAGCAGGCTTTGAATTTATCCTGAGCTTATGAAAAATAAAACACATGCAATTTTGGGGAAAGGCGAAGCTACAAATAATACTAAATACTCCAACATTAGTCTGTGGTCAACCTCGAGGTTTGCATATCCATAGATACACAAGGAGACCCATCTGAGAACAGAAAAGTTTCAATTTGGTAACCTAGGGCTCTTAAGATTCACTGTTCTTCTTCCTTTGTATTTCATTGGGTGTTTGCTTTTCTAGAATGTAGATGAAGCTAATATAGAGACATGTCTTTCATTATAACATGTTTCTTTTTATTTGTTTGCTTATCTTTTGGTTTGGTTACTATTGATACGGCTATTAAGTTTGATGGGGAGATAAAAATAAGAGGTTTTGACAGGGTCCATCTAATAAAAAGAAGTAGAAAATAAGACCAGGAATAAGTTTGTAAAGTTTAAAAAAGGAGATGCATTTTAAGTCTATATAAGATATGCACAAGTATTTCTCTTAAATAACACTCAGGCGTCTAGAACGCAAACTGTAGCTTCTCCCTGAAAGGATTTTACAAAAAATGCAAAACTGGTGTACAGCGCAGCATTATATAAGGTTTGTGGGGTTTTTTAATCCTATCCAATGAATCATTTACATTCTAATAATTTCCAAACTAATAATTTATGTCGTCCCCTTTACCATCTTGAAATAAAATTCATGGAAAATCTAACCTAAGTGTTGTATGGAAGGCAAATAAAAAGCACTATGGTAAATAAAATAAGCCAGACAAAGACAATCTGGTAAGCAATAAAAGTCCATGGAACTAATAAAATGTCTTTAAGTGTGAAAATTCTTGGAGTACCACTGGCTTAGAGGGCCACTATGTGAATCTCTGTCTAGCTTGTGACTGAGTTTTAATTTTGTTTGTAGGCAGGAGAATGCAACATACTTCAAAGCCAATCTTAAGCAAAGTTCCTAAAGAGAAAGAGTTCAAAGGAAGAGTCCCTTTCTGTTGGGAATAAAGGTCTAAAAGACTACCTTTTTCTTTCTCTTTGTGTACTGCTGCCCTACCCTCTAAATCAATGCTGCTTAACAGTGATATGCCAGCTGGAGATGGTCTGCAAAATGTTTGTTACCAGATTGAGATGACGTACAGAATTTGAGAGGAATCATTTAGAAATTGTATAGCCACTGAATAGTGTAATTTTATGCATGTTGAATCCACTGATAACAAAGTGGCAATTGCATGTCGTGTGTTTTTATTTTTTCTCCTAATTCATTTTATTGTCTTTTACAAAGGTATTGGTCCATGACAGACTGGGAAAAATAAAAGGCTCATCCTTTACCCCAGATAATTGAGAAGCATTTCTCTAGAAAACACCTGTGGTATGTTTCAGAAAGAATTCCTAGATAGCTAGGAAAGATGCAAAGCTTACTGTCTTAGTGTCTTCTGCAATTTAAATTATCTTTATGTTGATGGGGAAAAGGTACAGATGCAACATGTCTCTATGGATGGAGCCCCATTATGGTTAAAAATAAGTCTTAGAAAAGTTATAAGGCAAAAGACACTCTCTCTTCTTCCTGCTCTTTTCTATTTCTCGAAGGCTGAGAATTCCTTTCCCCACCGCATATCTAGAACAGTTCCTCTCTTATCTGCACTTTATATCTTCCTCAGATCTGTGTGAAGAAGTTACTACATTCCATAACTAGTCTTCAATTTTCAGTATCTATTCCATTAGTTGTACATTCAGGGCTGGTATTTCCTTGTAAATAATTAATCAGGTGATTAAAGAAATCAATAAATGTAAAGTTACAAAAAACATTGCATTTACAATTTTATAGGTACTTTTCTCTTTTAAAAAGAGAAATCTCAGCATTCTACAGTATCAAATCTTTATTAGGGCAACTTAGTAGAGACTATAGAAACATTATATTATGAAAGCACCCTTAAATATCACCATTGCTAAATTCCTACACAGGCCTTTGTCTTCTTTTGTACACTTATGTCTAAACCTGTTCTTGCTTCTCTTTCTGCAGAAAGCATAGCACTACTAGTATCATCACATGTCCTGCAAGGGATGTTCTTATTTGCTTTTCAGGTGTGAGTGACGATATTAGGAAATATGGCATATTACAAGGAGAAATTCAAAGATGGTCGTTTCTAATGAATTGCTATTGGTAGATTATAACACCAATTCCTACTTATATGAGAATTTTCCTAGGGAGCCAGTAAGTAACATTTTAGAGTTTATGGACTCTGAAGAAGCTGTGAAAGAAAACAAAAAGGAGACAAAATTCTAACTCCCAACATTTCACACTTTCAAGGGAACTTTGGATCTTTCAGATGTAAATACTACACTCCGTTCACTAATTCCAGGCTAAGAATTTCTTTTCTACACCAACAGAAATGGGGAAGTTGGCCCTGAGGAGAGAATGCAATGGAAAAAGCAACTGTCATCCATTCAGAATACTTTTAAAATCAATAAAATGTAGCAGACACATTA
Organism: Hipposideros armiger; assembly: GCF_001890085.2. Classification (NCBI taxonomy): domain Eukaryota; kingdom Metazoa; phylum Chordata; class Mammalia; order Chiroptera; family Hipposideridae; genus Hipposideros; species Hipposideros armiger. The sequence goes on along the minus strand of NW_017731947.1, from coordinate 593,336 downwards.
ATAGCAGACACTAAAGACCGGTAGCCCTCCACAGAGTTCTGTTGTTGATGAAATCAGGCCATGATAAAGACATGTTTATAAATTGGTACCATTTAGCAGTACCGATGGTGAGATAGATTTATGTAAATCCGTGAAGGAAAAAATGTGGTTTATGAGCATAGGTTTTATGCGTTTAAATTATCTTGACTTTTTCCAATAAAATATAGAAACATTATGAAGAAACACTTGTGCATTGGTTAGCATCACAATGAATCTGGATTCAATATTCCACTTTAATAAGCTTTTTAGAGAATGACACAGATAGAACTCTTGGGAAAATGACAAGATGCATCCTGAAAGCTAGAGATTTGAAAAGGAAGAACAAAGGGTGGTGTAATATAGAATCCTCACATCCTAACCTTATTTCTCTGTGTAAAAGGTACATTACGTTATGACTCCTGTGAATTCAGTAAGGCCACTGTGACCCATTTTCATTTTATAAAATGCATCCATAACCTCTGCATGACATAGGAAATGACAGCAGAATTAAAACACTTTAAGTTCCATAGTGTTGGGAGTCTTACGCTGAGAAAGTTGCAAACATCTGTTGAAAGATCAAGTCCCATCTAAAGTTACTTGTGCAGTTAGATATTTTAGAAATGGGTTTACGATCTCTGTACCACTGGTTATCAAGCACATGTGTGTGTTTAATACTGGATGTTGACACACCAAGCTTTAACAGGCTTAGTAGTGTGCCAAAGATGACTCCTAAAGTGAGGGAAACATATTGAAACAGTGTCCAGAGGGAAAATGAAGTCACATGCATCGCTTGTCTGTAGTACTTAGCCCAGGATTTTCTAACGTAGTATTTCCTAGTATACATCAGCTTGACTTCCATAACTTCATCAAGACAAGATCTAAATCATTCAAAACTGACATACGTAATTGAAATTGCTGCCTGATTGACAATTCTGTAAAATACCAAAGGTGCTCTTTACTGTTAAACCTAAAAGCCACGGCAAAAAGTAAACCTTAACCCAGTAATATAGGCTACTCAGGTAAGAAGCAAGTGTTTCCTATAAGTGAACCCTTAATGACTATCAAATCATAAATTCTGTCATAAAAAAACCTTAATTTTTTAATGTAAACTATTTCCTTTGAACCTTAAACTGCTAAGGGTTCATCTTCATTTTCTTATACAAATATATTTTGGCCTCATTAAAAATGATGATCTCTTTTCTTCTCTGACCTCAAAAGACTGGAGTTCCCCAGAGCTTAGTGCTATCCTACTGTCCTAATTTTATAGTCACTCTTTCATGATCTTGTCCAATTATATCTGTCACCACTCAATGCCAATAACTCTTAACATGAAAATCTCCTGTCAAAGTCGTTCGATGCACCCTCGACTTATACATGTAAACCCACTGGATATATTCACTTATTTAGAAGACAGGCAAAATCAGCATGTTCAAAAGTGAAATTCTAATAATCCCTCTAAAACTCGCTCACCCTCGGCCTCCTCCACGTAAGTTAATAAAACTCCATCCTTCCAGGGGCCTGGACCAACTGCATCACACTTATCCTCTCACATCCCCATCTAATCCAGCTGGAACTGAAACACCTTTAAAATATATCCCTAAAAGTAGTTTACTGTAAAGAAGAAATGCCTCAGAAAATGCCTTTCATTATGAATAGAGTGAGCAAAAATAAAGATGCTGTTTTTATGCTATATATTATCATAATTGGGTATATAAAAATTAACATACATACAGGTCTTAAAAGCCATTATTGCTCACTAAATATACATCAATAGTTAATCTTAGAAGAATGAAAAGAGCCCTCTGTTAATGAGCAGGCTTAATTGGAAAATAATATTCAAGCCATGAAATTACCAAAAACAAGTTAGTGCGTTGATAGTATTTGTCCTCAATTCATTTTACCTTTAACTCACCCCACTCATGTACGAGTATATATCCAGTTCATAAAACTGCCTCTTGACTCTTAAAAACTGATCCTGTTTGAAGGATTCTGAACTATTAAGGATTTAATTCTGTTGGTCTCACATGTGCCAAGAGAGTGTCATAATAAATTTGCACTTTACAGCTTGATGAAGCAAACTGTTCTGACAAACCTTTGCATCTTTAGTCACAGAAGGAGTAAACCTAGGCTGTTATCCAAACCTCATTTAGAAAATACATATCTCTTCTAAAATAACTCATCCAAACTCGTTGCATACCTCCCTGTATCCTGATTAAGACGCAGAGATACATATGGTCTTTGTCCTCAAGAAAACACAGGCCAATTAAACAATGCCATTTTAGGGGACTTGAAAATTTATTTTATATGATTTTCTTGTGGGCATTTTGGATCTGCTTTATATTCTTTCAGAAAAAAATAATAAGTTAAAAATATTTTAAAAAAACAGGGTGAAGGAACGTTCACCCCTTATTTCTGCTTAATGAAAGAATGTATCAAGAATGCAACAGGTTCACTCTGGTGAGTAGTTCCTAATTTGTAGAATATGCAGCCCTGAGAAATTGTCCTAAAGAGATAACATAATGTATATGCCGACCAAATGCACTTTATGATAATGCATACTGGACATATAATTTTTTCATCACTATGTGACTTCATATTAAGATAACACAGAAATACCTAATGTTGCTTCCTGTGAATATTTTGAGTGTGTGAGAGTAGACCACGAACTCAAAAATTTGACAGGAAATCATGAGGGGTTCCAGAAGGAGCAGAAACTGTCTATTTGGTTCAACTTGGAGATGAGGACTATTGACTTGCAGTTTTCTAATATGCAGTGTTCATACATAATACAGTTTAAGAGTATTGAGAATTCCCTAACCATACCCACGAAATTCTATTTTTCAATATTTTGCCAAATAGCAGAGCTGACAAGGTTGTTTTAGGCATAGATAGAAGCAAATAAGATGATATGAAATCAGTAAAATAGGGATAAAATAAACAATTTGATTATTAGTTTAAGAAGATAAAGCACATGAATTGAAAAAAAAAATTGGCAGAACAAGAGGGAATGTAAAGCATGGCACAGATTGCCACAGACCTTTATGTGAAGGTGAGACTATAGTTGCAGAGCTGAATCCAAGAACCAGAGTTATTTTCATGCTGCACCATCATTTAGACAACTGTCAAATCATAACAAAATAAGAGCAAACAACTAATTGTTTGTGCCATTGGCTCAACTGGAACCACAATGTATTTAGAATCTGTAAATCATGAAAAAAGTTAAGGATATTAATAGGACTTCAAATTCTGTACAATGCATTTTCTAAAATTGAACTGCAGGTGTTATTCCTTTATTCAAAATAATTTTCTTCCACTTTACACAAAAAGGCAAATATGTTACCTACTACAAATCTTATTGTGGTTACTTGCCCCAGGCTACAAAATTTCCATGGTTGCTTATCAAAGGGGAGACTCCTGCGACAGACTAGAGTGTTTCTCAAAGATTCCATGTGCTTTCCCACATTTCTCAACACCCCCCATTAGGTAGGGCAAGAAAACTCGGTCTGACTAATGGACTCTGGTGGGGAAGCTTTGTGTCACTTCCTTCCCAAAGCAGAGATGAACTACAATGTCATTCTTGATCTATTTCCTCTCCTGTTATATCAACCACGCTAATGACATTCCTAATTCTGGGGTCTTCATTAGAGTAGGTCCCTTTGTGATATGTTACTGTGGAGTAGAACACACATCCCTCAAGACATACACACACACACCAACCTTTATCTGACATAGATTGTGAGCAGGAAACAAGTATTACAACATTGAGATCTGAGGTTCTTTGCTAACAAAGAATAATCTTGCCATTGTAATATATTTTTGAAGATCATATTAGTGTTATACTGTAAGCCACTATATATTGATTTCTGGTTCAAAACAAAAACTCAGGAGATGGTTTTCCAGGTGTATTCCACAACTCAACATTAACTAGGTTGTTTCACAATCTTATGACTGTTTTTGGATGATGAGATAATGACAATATCAGTAAAACTTTGGAATTATTGGTTTCTTTATTTTACTATTAAATGAATTTCTTCAGAAGTAATTTTTTGCTAATTGTCATTGAGTGTAATAACTTATTCAACATTCCCATGGATGACAGTTGTGGAAAAAGCATCATGGGTAGAGAAAACAATTCACATTAAAAAAAAAAAAGCATTTGCCATATTGATACCCCTCATACCATATCTGGGCTGTATTGATTTGCTTTAATGTGGAAACCACAATTAAAAATGCAACTGTAAATGGAATCACTACCTAGTTCAATTAAGGACAATTTATTGTCATTTCTAAGACAACTTCTTACTGGTGACTTTGATATTTAGTTCATAGTCTCTTCTTACTGCAAGTATTGTCATCATCCTGAGACATTCCGGTCACCTATTCTTTCAACATGTTTATATTCTCGGCTTCAACAACCAGCACCATCATCCTGTTTTAGCCACATGTAAATTGGCATCATTCGGGAATGTTAAATTCAAATAACAATTTTTGACACAATATCTTTTCTTTCTTGCACTTTCTGTAAGTATATTATTTTACATTAGTGAGCTTCCAGTCTCTATATTACACAACCTACTTTCTCATACATGTAAGGCCCACTTTACTTGTCACTTTTTATCCAGCTAAAACTTCAAATGACAAAACTTCAACCAGTTTCTTTCCAATATCTTCATCTCCTTTGCCTCAGGAAACAAAACAAAACAAACTCATCCATGGAACAACATAATTATCTGATTTATATTCTCCCATACCTCGGCTATAAGATATTATTAAAGAAAATAACAAAACAAACAGGTAGAGATGTTTCTATAAGATTTATGGTCTGCAAATGTGCTTGTGTACTTAACTCATCCTAGAAATTCTTCAGTGACTTCCAAGTAATTTCTTTCTCCAATTCTACCAGTAATTATTCTAAAACTGTTTCAGTTCTTCTGAAACTTCTGAAAACAAAATCACCACTCTTAGCAATTTCACACTTTCCTTCATTTATATGCAATTTGATTGAAACACCTTCAAATTTTCCCCACCACAGAGGTTTTTGTCCACAATAATAAACAGTTGCAAAAAGGCAAAGATATCTGAACTCGAGAGGCACTGGTAAGAGCTACCGTTATTATAATTCGAATACCATATTTGAGGCAGTTTGATTGACAGTTTTCTCTTTGTATTTCAGTAGCAGCATAAAACAAATTAGGTATAGTTCTGATGCAAAGACATTTCCTGTAAGAATTTTCAAAAGGTTTATTGTAATATTTGCAATATTTGGTGGTGGTGATATATTTCTCAGTGTCTGGCTAAATAAGCAAAGATTTTTTTTTTTAAGAGAGAAGAAATTTTAGTGATTTTGATGAATGTAAGACTTTAGAACTATCGAGGAAAATTTTATCGTTTACCAAAACACTAGCTAAGTAAAGTGTTTGTGCTGGAAAGACAGTATGGTCTTCGGAGGTAAATAATTTGAATTGGAATCCTGGTTCCACTTAAATATCTTTGTACTGGTTTACTCCTTGAACTTCAATACAGTCACCTTTTTTAAAGAGAATTAAAGACAGCTTCCCTCATAAAATTGTCCTAAAGAATGAAATAAATTTACATGTGCAAAGCCCTTCATACACAGTTGGTATTCCTTATATGAAAGCTTTTTTTTTTTTAAGTTCAGATAAAAGATGAAGTAACAAAGTCAAAGTTAAATAAATCATTACAGCATGTTAGCTTGGGCCAAGATCTTAATTGCAGATCTGACCACCTAAAAGATATACTCTCACACAGAGGAAAAACTGATGGTTGCTAGATGGGATCGGGGTGGGGACGAGGGAGAAGGGGAAGGGATGAGACAACATAAATTGGTAACTACCAAATGGCCTCAGTGATAGAAAAGACGGTTTGGGGAATATAATCAATAATGTTGTAAATATTTTTTAGGGGGCCAGATGGACTCATGTCTTGTTAGGGAGACCACTTCATGGACGGTGTAGAGTCCTGACCACTGTACTGTACATCTGAAGTTGCTGTTGAATAATATTATGTGGCAACTATAATTTAATACATATATAGTCATGGGATATGGAGTATAGTGTGGGAATGGAGTCAATGGATTTGTAATAGATATGTATGATATCAGGGGTAGAGGAGCACTGGATGGAGGTGAGGGGGTTGTTGCTTTGTGAGCAGTGAGGGGGGTAGCTATTGCGTTGTTTTGTGCACCTGAAACTAATAATAATAATAATAATAATAATAATAATGAATAATAATAATAATAAATTAAAAAGAAATAAAAAAGCTTGCTCAAAAAAATATATATACTCTCAAGAAAATTAAGGTAGATTCAGCAACACTTCTTACTAACACTCTCATCTTCTATCAGCTGGGTGGTAAGAAAAATTGCACAGTTACAGCTCCAATCTTTAACCCCAAGACAGAATTAGATATTAGTTAAAAACAAATGGGCAACAGTGTTAACATAGCATTTATTCTGGGCAAATTCAGATTGAAGTTATAATGTTTATCACAGAAAAGTTACAAATTATGGCAAAGCATAAAGATGATTATTTAAGTTACTTATAAACCCTTCACCCAGTAATAATATCTAACATTTGCTTTACATTTTTTCAAATGGTATTTTAGAAATATATTTATTGAGTATTCTTCTAAAAGCTACTAATATCTACATGGTATTTGAATGTATCACAATTTATCAAAATACTATATGTTGGAGAATCCAGATTTTTTATTGTTTGTGACACAAATAATATAACAGTAAAATAATTTTTGATGATTTTTGACATTTATCCTAGGTACAAAATCTTGGGTCAAAAAGTTTGAATATTTTTTACACCTTTTGTTTTGCTTTGCCAAATCACAGCATCTTGGTATAACGAAAAAAGTGTGTGTGTGTGTGTGTGTGTGTGTGTGTGAGAGAGAGAGAGAGAGAGAGAGAGAGAGAGAGAGAGAGAGAGAGAGAACTGGAGAGAAAGGTTTTTATTCAGGAAAATTGAGGCAAGCAAATGCAAGAGAATAGGGATCCTAAAACCTTGAAGAATAGGTTGAAATGCAGTGAACCGTAGTAGAGACTGGGAGAACCCTGAGGAAAATATTCCAGAGTGCTTACAGGAAGCCTACTTGGTTTAAGCCCTGAATCACAAACCATGTCACAATAAAGCCACTGTACTTAAAAGCTTTTATGTCCATCAGTTGTCTTCTCTTGAAAACTTTCCCCTGCATTTCTTGTATAGATAAATATACATCCTCCTCCTGCTGTTCTTTATTATTTGATAAAAAATAAAGTGAGCTTAACAGATGCTACCAATGATCTGTTTGATTAAAGCCATAAGCTTTTATTAAAAGATCATATACATCATGAAACAAAGTAACGTGTGCACTGATTCTAATGCTGAGGAACATGAAAGGCCTTATTTAATTCTCATTGATCAGGGAGTTTTTGGATTTTCAAATATCACTTTCTCTGGGGAACACTCTTATTTTCTAGTAAAAGATTCTGTCCTCTATACACTTAGAGCAAGACTTTTTTAAAAGTTAGTTTCAGGTGTACAAAACACAATGATTAGACATGTATATGCCTCACAAAGTGATAACCCTAATAAGTCTATTATTCATCTGACACACTACATAGCTATTACAATACTATTGACTATACCCTAGGCTATCTGCAAATAGTGACAGTATTATTTCTTCCTTTCCAGTTTGGATGCCTTTTATTTCTTTTTCTTTTCTAGGCCCTCCAATACTATGTTGAATAAAAGTGGTGAAAGTAGACATCCTTATCTTGTTCCTGATTTTAAGAAAAATGCTTTTAACTTTTCCCCATTGAATAGGATATTAGCTGTGGGTTTGTCATATACGGCCTTTATTGTGTTCAGAAATGTTCCTTCTATTCTCACTTTGCTGAGAGTTTTTATCATAAATAAATGCTGGATTTTGTCAAATGCTTTTTCTGCATCTATTGATATGATCACATGATTTTTATCTTTCAGTTTATTAGTGTGGTGTATCATGTTAATTGATTTGTGGATATTGATCTAATCTTGCACACCAGGAAGGGATCCCACTTAATGTGGTGCATGATATTTTTAATATATTGCTAAATTTCCTTGCCACCTCTCTGCTGGAATCCAGGGTGAGCACTTGCAAGCAAGTATGTCTGTGCACTGGCCCTTTAAGAGGATGTCTGGGTTTCCAGCTGCCTTTTGTCTCACTGAGACAGACAGATGGAATCCTCACTAATTCTCATTGCTAGATGCTGTGGGAACTACTTGTCCAGTCACTGGACCTCTGGGCTGCTGAGCCAGTGTGGGGCTGAGATCCCTAACTCTTCAGGGGAGTCCTCCACTGCCAAGGTGTCCCTCCCAGTACTCAATCATGACCTGTGGGTTTGGGGTCAGCCCATTTCATGTCTCCACCCCTCATACAGGTCTCGATGTCACCTCTTCTTTATAGCCTTAGCTACAAGGATTCTGTTCAGCTAGTCTTCAAATGATTCTCAAGGTTGACTGTCCTATAATTTAGTTGTAATGTTAATGTGACACTAGGAGGCGGCAGGCATAATGTTTACCTATTCTGCCATCTTGGCAAACACTTCTTGCCAACATTACAGAAAGGTTTTTTATTCTTTAATTGCTACTTTTACTATGTCTTACATATTTTTTCTGATTTGTTTCTACCTCAAATTTAATTTAGAGTGAACAATTACTGAGACCTTCCCATAGTCCAGAGAGATGGCAATCCTTCCACCTATGAACCGTTTGTTGTCATGTCAGCATCTAGTTCAGTGCTCAGTGCATACATTAAAAATGCTCAGAAGTACTTGAATGAATAGATAAAAGGACAATGCAAAGATACAATGATAAAACTTTCAAGGGCATAGTATTATTTAAATAGTGGACTATGCAGAGTAGAGTCAATTGCTCTGAATTAAAGCAAACTTTTGCCTCAAAGTGTTTCTGGTTCACAAGAGCACCTGAACACGGAGCAGGATCCTAGAATGCTCTACAAATAACATCCTGATTATACATGACTTAATGTGAATGAGATGGAGATGCATCATTAAATTTGGAAAATTCGTAGCATATGATTACACTGAATTTGAAGAATTCCATGTGTAGCTCATTAAACGAATAAGTTGCAAGAGGTATCATCAAATATTGTCTTCTAGTGAGCGCTGACAGTGTGTTGGATGTTACACATAAACCTCAAGAGACAGGGTCTCCATCCAGCCTGTTTGTTTATAGAAGATGTCACTGTGCCTTGACAGGAAGTCTCCATATTTGAAAGGAAAATATCTAATGGCACCTGCTGCCACAGGAGGTAAAACTGTGTTTGTGCTACGAGAAGTAAATGCTGCTTTGGTTGTATTCGAGTTACCAATATTAATTGTTTTTTGTGGAATTTAATGGTTTTTCCAACTGGGTAAACCTGTATAGTTATTATTGCATAGAGGTATTGGCTTGGAAAGTATTAAAGTAGGTAGAAATATAGCAGATGCTTTATATTTTGCCCGCAACTGAGAGGATGGAAATAATATGAACATAAAGTTAAGAAACAAGGGCTCTAGTCATTTAAAAATATTTTTGTACTTTAGGTTATCTAACCTAACTGAAACTCAGACTTTCATCTGTAAGATAAGAATATTCTTATCTGAATATTCTCTAAGTTTTATTTTATTTCTAAAATGCTATGTTTATTTCAAGAAGTAGCAGACTTTGTCCAGTTCTCCCTTGAACTCTAATAAATAGCATTTATATTGTTTAAGAGAAAGCTGGGATTTACCAGAATAAATGTCAAAACAGCCAATTTATATGAATGATATCTATTCTATTCTGAAAAACAGAAGAGCCTGGTTTGTTCTGAAGAAACTTTGGAGGCACATCAAACGATCTTGATTCGGAAGTTACCTCTACTAAAATGTGTCCCTTTTGAATTATTTTTCTCTATTTAATTTTATCTGGATCTTATCCATCTAGGTTTCTGCAGCTGGTAGAAAGAATATGCCCACAGCTGGTCATGGCTCTTTCTTCTCTTATCAGCACTATATATTCCAGAACAAAACAACATAGGGCATAGGGAAGAGGCCAGAGTCCAGATTATTGTAACTTCACTGCATGGGCTTTAAACATGCATTCAACATTAGATTGCGGCTGGATCCGTTTTGTTTTAGTTAGCATATAGATTTAAAGTTTTTGACTATGAATACTGTCAGGCAGACAAGAAATCTCCATTTTCCCACTACTCTTTCCCAACACTGATGTGCTTCACTCATCTTTATTATCTGTCTGATTTCTGAAGGTATTTAGCATTGGAGCCCCTGACTTGGTGCTTGGGTATGTTTACTTATTTGTTGGAGTTATATTTGCTCATTTTTCATTTGGTTTTAATTATCTTGGGAGTCATTTTCTGCCACCTTATAGGGTAATAAAATTTCTGGCCTGAAACTTAAGCAACTAAACTTGGGGAACTCCCAACACTCTCTGCACATAGCCCCACCTTCCAGAATGAGGGACAGACTGTGGCAAAACAGATGCAGAATTCTGTACTTCGAAATTAATCTGCCAGCATCAAGGGAAATATAAAACCATTTGATGCCTTCCCAATACAAAATGTTTAAAATATAAAACCTGAAATCACTTATCATCAACATACCCTGGCTGGTATTTCCAACTATGCACAGGAATCACCACACAGTGTTGATCTAATAAAGGAAAAATATCCACCTGATTTGGTGAAACGTCAACTGTTAACAGTATGATGTGTAATTCATTTACCTTCATCTTTCTTATCACTGTGAAGCATATGAGGGCAGAAATATTTATAATAGATGAGCATGTCAATGAATCGCTTAATCTTTTCTATCTATTTAACCTCAAGAGAATTATAAATTCAATACATAATAAACCTTGAATCAGGGAAACTAGAGAACACACTCAAGTTTTCTTAATAAAGGAGAGAAATGTATATTACCATATTCCAAGCATATATTAAGAAACACAGGATTAACACTTGAGTACTTTGAAAGCAACATGATTATCTGGATTTTCTTGAGTTAGCTGGCCTTTCCTTCCATGGTATTTAGAGGGCATTGCCATCTACCAAGTGGTAGGAGAATCCCTGGCAGTCAGACTTCTGAATCATAGAAAGTATAGCTCAAGGGAGCCACCTGCTGCTGGAGGGATCTCCAGGGCAGAGAAAACTGTTTATAAAATTAGCATCAATTTAATATCTTCGTCAAGTCACACAAAATTACTGCTGTGGCTGTGTGAAGAAACAACAGTCAATATCACATAAATAATAAATGAGGTTTTAAACTCACTGATCTACTCCTGCCTCTTAGCATTTTTTTCCGGGATTTACCAAAAGCATCAATTATTAAGAAATATGTGAAATGATCATAAATTGTATATTTAGGTTCAAGACTCTACGTATTTCCTTTTCATACTATTATAAAAAACTTCCGGTGGCTGTCTTCCAAGGAGAAAATACAAACAGAGGGTGAAATATATACCACAAAACAAAGGGTTTCAAGGTTTGGCCAGTATAATGGCATTGAAGGGCTAAAGTTGGAATAAAGTCAACCCTGGGATTATCAATTTTATCCATGTTATCAATGGTTCCAATTTGTAGAGTGCTCTAGATTTCAAATCCATGATCTTATGTAATTTTTACAACACAATTAGTTCTCTTTTTATATTTTAAGAATATGAAGCACACAAAGGTGAACTAACTTATTCAAGGTCATGTTGTTGCAGTCAGAGACTGACTGGAACCCAAGATTCCTGATAGTTTCTCCAGGTCTCTTAGTATATCACTATATCCACCAGATCCTTCTAAATTAAATATCCATTAGCCACCTTTCACCTGTAGGATTGTGTGTACAGTGATGTCAAGAAATGAATTCAGATGAATAGTAAGCAACCCTACAAAAAGGGAGCCCCAAGCACCACGGAGTGGTAAGAACCTAAATGTGAGTTACACAAAGCTGAAATCGAATTTCACATTCACTTTTGTACTTACTTATTTTCTATGAGACTTTCACTGAGGGATTTAAACTTTGTGAAGTTGTGTTTCCTAAGACGTAAAATAAAGAAATAATATCAACCCTACAGGATTATTTTAAGGATTATATAAATGCAGGTTAAAATGTTTTGCTCAAGTGGTTGACATATACTATTATTGATAAATAAATAACTATAATGTCATATAAAAAGAAATGAGAAGTATCAAGAAGTGCTTTCAATACTATGGACATTTCATATACAAATTAACATTATGAAAGTATTTGTACTATCTGTGTCCCCCTACTGACAAGTATAGGCTCTCAGGATCAGAAGACACACACACTTTGTTGTCAGTCCACCATCACCAAGTTGGGGCTTAGGTTTTCCTTTGTGCTTTAACGTTTTCTCCTATAGCTCCCATATTACTTTTAATCATAAGTTTTCATTTATTAATTCCACATATGAAGCAGTAAACAAATCAGAAAAAAAATATGTTTACCTGCAGAGAGCATTCACTGTAACGGTAACTAAGCAACTTTTACTTTATCAGTAACTACCTATCAGCTCCATTTCCTTGAACACCTTAAAAAATAATTTACCAGTGATATAAGGATTTATTATGTATGTACTGAAAATGGTAATCACAAAGATATTTTTACTGTTATACACAGCCAATATCCAATACTACACATATAATTTCAAATTTTATATTATGGGAAAATGTTCATGAAATTAAGACTTTATGACTTTTTAGGAACAAAACTAATATGTAGGAAAACACACAATAAAATATAGTAATATATAAGGACAATTGTTCCAATGTCTTTGAGATTATTTTATTTAGTAAGTTCATCAGCAAAAGGTGTGGGAAAGATTTAATACTTTATGTAGTGGCATTCTTTATTCCTTTATTAAATTTTATTATTGTAAATATTTGCATAAGTACAGAATCAGTTTTTTCCTTTTAGTTTTTATCTCTTGCTGAAAATTATTCCCCATAATCAATTTTATATTTGAGGGAGCAACATGAGATGCTGTGAAAACTATTATGAAATATTAGAAAATGGTAACTATTAGATTAGTAAAGAAACCTAGAGAACAGATATACTTAAAAGACCTTGTGTTAAGGCAAAAATAATATGCAATTAAAAATAATTTGGATGAGGAGGGTTTATAAATCATGTATCACATGCATAAAAAATTCTAGACTGCATTTCTATTATTACCAAAACGTGTCCTTGGAGTATATTAGAGAACACTGAACCCCAATATCACAAATGGCATGTGTAAGAGAAAATGCACTGAGAGAGAAGGCAGCTGGCCTTCCTACTATTTAGTAGTGTTTGTTATCAGCTACTATTTATTAGTGTGTGTGCATGTGTGTGTAATTAATTTCAATTAGGACATGGTGGTAGGGGTGGTGGTGAATGAGGTGTCTGCTCTATTCTGCCCACTAAAGTCAGATGAAAAAAATTGAAGAGCTTACAAAATAATTTTGTAAAAGTGCAATTCTATTTTAAGAGGAAACAACCCTCTCTTGAAAGCATAGACTTGGAGTAACCTGAATTCATGGTGTCAATGGTAAGTGACAGACGTCTCCATCTGTGGGTTCACAGAGAATTACCTGAAAGTACATGGTCCTCAGGTCCTTTTTCCTGACTTTAAATTAGTAATGGAAAATTGACCACATTGTGGTTGGAAGCTACCAACCTAGCATTTTCTACATATCCAGAGATAACAAGCATCTTTTTTCTAAGGCTGGGGAGTTCTTCCTTCTGGGGAGATAAAACCATCTCCTTCATCATGAAGCGCCATGAAAACTCTGAGAAAATTTAGGATTAAATATAGAAACTAAGGTGTCAACCACAGTTATTGGATTAAAACCTTGTTGAAAAGTTTAAGAAAATACTAGTTCAATTTGGGCTGCATGAACTGTGCAAAGTAAAATGTCTTTACTTATAAAGTGAAAAATATGACCAAACTTGTCCAGGTCAAGTATCTAATTCTGTAACCTGAATGGGATGTCTTTTTGAACAAGGTGGGGTAGAGGAATTGGGTAGAAAAGATAATAGCGGCTGCCTTTCCAACCTTATTGATTTGTGAATATATAACAAGATCATGAATGAGAAAATGCTTTCAATATTACAACTTTATATAAAGACGTCAATATGATCTCATTCCTCTTCACAATTTCCTTATAAGTATAGTAAAAACTTCCCTAAAGATACCTTTACATAGCACTGATATAGGTCATGAAAAGAAAATTAAGATGAAATAAATCAGGTTTACCTACAAAACTTTTTATGGTGCTACCTCCCTTATAGCATTCAAAAAATATATACCTCTATTCTAAAAACCCTTCAGAGAGAAAACATTATCAGCTTAAGCACTCAAAGCAATATTGTAAAAGTCACAAAGTTTCTCTGATATCATTGTTTTGTTTTGTTTTTCCTGTTTGACCCCCCCCCCCACACACACACACACACATGTATGCACGCGCAATTTTAGGAACCCAATGTTGTGTAATTGTCCCCCATTTTCTTAGTCATGGTAAGCCAATAATAGAGTTGAGGATAGATAGATGATAGATAGATGGATGATAGATAATTAATTTCAGATTACAACAGAAAGGAAGTAATCATAAGTCTGTGCAACTTGATTTTTAGTGAACTTTAATTTTTAAAAAATGCAACTTTTTAAATATTGCAGACCAAATATACTCTGAATTATATTCTGTTTTTAGCAGTTTCTTTTAAAAGTTATTTTTCTAATTGAAATTTCAAACTGAAAAATTTGGAACCATACAGTAGTGTTTTGGAGGGAGAGGTTTAAGATTGGAAGAGGTACAGTGGTATTCCATTGTGTATATATACCACATCTTCTTTATCCAATTATCTATTGACGGACACTTTGGTTGTTTCTATGTCTTGGCCACTGTATAAGAAAAGATGAAATAACACTGTCTGCTATAACATAGATGGATTTTGAGATTATTATGTTAAGCGAAATAAGTCAGACAGAAAAAGTCGAGAACCATATGATTTCACTGATATGTGGGTTATAAAACTGAAAACAACAAAGGAACAAGACAAACAAATGAAGAAACAAATACTCATAGACACAGGCAATAGTTTAATAGTTATCAGAGGGTAAGAGGGGCGGGGGACGGTAGATGAAGGTAAACGGGATCTAATATATGGTGATGGAAGAAGAGCTGGCTCTGGATGGTGGACACACAATGTGATAGATAGAGCTATATTACAGGATTGTACACCTGAAACCTATGCAATTTTACTAACCATTGTCACTCCAATAAATTTTAATTTAAAAAAAGAATATATTGCCAACTATTCTGGATGAAAAAATAAAATGAAATTCTTGTTAAAAAAAAAAGATTGGAAAAGGTACATATTTATGATATGCTGATGTGTACATCTCCCATCCTATTGTCTCCTACACTACCAATGAGATTTTATTTTTGAGGAGTAGGAGAAAGAAGTAGTAAGTATGCACGCATGCAAGCACACCTGTGCAGCCTGTAAGCTTGCATAAATATATTTTTTCATTAATTTCTCACTGAAATTTTGCATTAACTTGTGCTATAAATGAAGGTACTGAATGACAGTAGCATTAGCAGTTCTTGTTAATTTGTCTCCTGTGGAGGTCTCAGGTATTTTTGTATCACATTATAGTTGTTTCACATATCTCATAACATTATGTACACACATTAATGTTCAATATCAAGACAGTTATTGCTAGATATTATTTAATGTGATAACAAAGAAGCAACGTAATTATTTTATACAAATTTAATAAATACTTTTAAGTTTTTATTTGAATATATTTTTTATCCTTTGCAATCCTATATACAGTTGACTCTTGAACAACACGGGGCAGGGGGGAGAATCGCTCATCCCTGCAAAGTTTAACAACTGCATATAACTTTTGATCCCTCCCCCCAAAAATTAATTACTAATAGCCTACTGGTCACCAGAAGCCTTATAACATAAACAGCTAATTAACACATATTTTGTATGTTTTCGGTACTATATACTGCATTCTTACAATAAAGTAACTTTGATCAAAGAAAACGTTAAGAAATCATAAGGAAGAGAAAATAAGTTAACAGTATTTATTTTAAAAATCCACACATAAGTGGACTCGCGCAGTTCAAACCCATGTTGTTCAAGGGTCAACTGTATTTTACGTTATGAATAAATTTAGAACATTTTTCTGAAATGGAATCCATGGCTTTATCCTATTGTAAAAGGAGCTCATGGCAAGCACAAGAGTTCAAGATCTTCTATAAAGATGCCTTTTAAAGATGTTTTCGGTCATTTTCTGTTGTTGAAATGTCTCGTTTTCCTGGATGATCAATAACAGTTATATATAGAAAGGAATGAAGAATTTTGGAAGAAAAATTTATATATATATATATATTTATATATATATATATATATATTTATATATATATATATATATATAGTTGTTGTTGTTGTTGTTGTTGTTCAAGAGTGCTAGCTTTTATTGGTGTACTGAAAGTTCAACTTCTTTAATTCAAGGGCTCTTCTTTTGGGAGGGAGAAGGGAGTTGGTGTGTGTTCTGTTTTTATGATTTTTTTCTTTTTGTTTCTGGAAAATATTGAATGTCTTCTTTCTATCATTTGCTTATCTTTAAAGTTCCAACAGGCACCTCCTTTTTTCCAGTTGCTGCCTTTCTCTTCCGAAGGGATGCATTCCTGAGGCTGCTACCTCTGACCTGGTATATTTCCAAGCCCACTCCTTTTTATTTCATGCGAGTCAGTGCTTTGATCTACCAGGTACCAGGGCTTTGGGGGTGATCTCATCTGTGTTAACAATGTCTAAGCTCCCATCATTCCCCTCCTACTTTAAGCAGTGCAGTGTCTGTTGATTCTGTCGTGGTTTGGATTTTGCTAGATTTGTGTAATTTAACCTTTTGTTTTGTCTACTAGTAAAATTGCATAGATGAGTTTTGGGTTCCTTTATTTGCTCTGTATGAACTTTCCCTTCCTCCCTCCCCCCCTTCCCCCCCTTCCCCTTCTTTCAAATGTGAAGAGAGTTGGATTTAGATGGCTGTCAAAGGAAACTTCAATGATTCATCTTACTTAAAATGGAAGCCCACTTTTTGTTATGGTATTTTAGTCTCTTTATAATATTGCTTAATTGTATCACACAACCTTTCATTCGAGTCCTCTGCATAAATCCTTCACTGCACTTAAAATGGTCCACCCATCTCCACCTCAATGTGGTTTATTTTTCACTCCTAATCAAAACTTTTTTATGGAAAAAAAAATCTTTCTCCAGTAGAATAGAACATATATCTTTTATATGTTCTACCACTTGTTAACTTTCATGTTAGGTTTCAGTTCTTGAAATCTTCACTAACTTTCACATCTTTCCTTCGTATTTCTTTCATTTCATAGTAGGAGCAAAACTTAATGCTGAAATCTTCCATTTGGAACTTAGCCTTTACTGGTAATATTTTATGATTCCCACAGGCCCTACACTGTCAATCCAAACCATCACTGGACTCATTGTGACAGTTCTCAACACACTTAGGAATACCTAGGTCTAAATTATGACCATTATAAAGTAGTTCATTTAAACTACAGTGTATTACATCACACACAAACAAATCTTGTCATTTATCTTCTGCAAAACAGATCATTTTCAAAGTTAGTATAGCCCAAAAGACATGTTATAGTGATAAATTAAGTATTGTTCTACACCACATTTCAACAATTCAAATTTAATTATAATAAAGATAATGTTCTTAATATGGATTCAGAGTCAAAATATGGATTTTGCCGTGCTAATATCTTTGTTAGAAAATTATTAACTAGGGAGAATTATTCAGTGTCAATTTTCTGTATATTTATAGTCAACACCATTTTCAAACACATTCATAATGACAGATTTTATCCAGTATTTTGACACTCTCTCCTTCTAGGTGCCTTAGAGATTGAATACAATAACACTTCAGGCAAATGTCATGAAAATAATATTTATCTAAAGAAAGTATGCAAATATGAACACAAAATTAACCTTTTGAAAAAAAGTTAGAAAGATATTAAGATAACTAATTTTTTGCCATGAAAACTTTCACATTTTTAAGAACTTTGAACTGAACCAGAAATGTAAAGCCACTGTCAAAAAGTTTAGAAGTAAAATTAGTATTCTATATCATTCTCATCATTTAAACTTTTTTTTTAAAAAAACACATCCTAAAATAAGTTGTTCTTTTAACTTGTGGTTATATCCTAATAAAAAAATATTGACTAAAATTTTTATTATATTGCCACTTCCCCTCCCCCCTAATTTTTAGGAAAATACCTTCTCTATTATGTTTCTTATCAAGGCAAAACCATATTGGAAATATAAAATCCTGCCACTCCTGTTTCATCATTATCAATACTGTAGAGGTAATGGATTGGGTTTCATTTCAAGGAATGACTTTTTGCTGTTGTGGATCTCTCTTTTATCCCACAAAGAGAAGGACAAGGGGATTGTCTGCTACTCTGAGAATTCCATTCAGCCAATATTTGATATCCATACATGCCTGAAAGCTGGACTGAGGTCCCATGACCGAAGTCCTCATAGCTCCAATTGGACTTCTAGTCCTCCCTATTGTGAACAGGAGAAATTCCATGACTCCCTGTCTGAAATATGATGACTTGTGTTGTTCTTACCCTCATGTACTTAATGTGATCATGCCTTCAAATAAAATTTCCCTTTCTTCTTTACTGGCTAGAGTGTAGCTACCTTGCTTTCTATGATATATCCTTACAGTTAATAGAGTTAATCATAGATATGTCCTTTTATGCTGTTCAGAAATAACAGTTGTGCTTGATGTTCATAACACAGTATACCTCCAGTTTCTGTTATAGATCAATGTTTAATAACAAATTATTTGGGAGTAATAGGTCTGGGTCTGAATTTTCATTAATTTGTAATTTGTTCAAGGAATAAAAAGATGAAGTTGATAATTTTAGCAAAGATTTGGGAACCAAAAATACAGAGGGTGCCAAAAAAATGTATACACATTTTAAGAAGGGAAAAACTATTAAAATTGTAATACTTAAAATATACCAATAACAAAAGATGAATACAAGTCACATTTGATTTTTGCAATTACAAGAGGTGCTCAAAGTGGTTACCATCAGTGTCAGACACTTCTGATTATGGTGAACTACTGCTTGAGCAATGTTGACCAAAGCGTCTACTTGTATACATTTTTTGGCACCTTCGGTATGTATTCCAAAAATAAATTATAAAAATAAAAATTATAAAAATTGAAATTAATAACTCAATCAATTTAGAAGCAGAATTCAACACATATGAGAAGATTGAACTGAAAATGAAGCTAGCAGAAAAAAAATCCAGGCTAAAGAGAGAAAAAGGGATGGAAAATACAAACAAAAAGAATGTAGGAAACATGGGATATAATAACAGATTTTAGTATAAATGCAAAAGAAACCCTGAAGTAAAAATGGAATGGATAAAGCAATATTTTAAAAGATAATAGCTGGTAAGTGAAATAAGTCAAACGAAGAAAGACAAATATCATATTATCTCACTTATATGTGGAATCTAAAGAACAGAATAAATGAACAGACTAATCAGAAACAGTCTCAGAGATATGGAGGAAAAACTGATGGTTGCTAGTTGGGAGGGGGTGGGGATGAGGGAGGGGATTAGAAAGCACGATACGTAACCTCAAGATTGCCACAGAGATATGAAAGACAATTTGGGGAATATAATCAATAATGTTGTAAAGATTTTGTAGGGTATCAGATGGACACTTGTCTTATTAAGGAGACCACCTCATGGACAGTGAAGATTCCTGACCACTGTAGTGTACAGTTGAAGCTGAATAATAATGAATGTCAACTATAATTTTATATAGATAGATAGATAGATAGATAGATAGATAGATAGATAGACAGACATAGATAGATATGTGTGTGTGTGTGTGTATATAGTCACAGGATGTAGAGTACAGCATAAAGAATAGAGTCAGTGGAACTGTAACAACTACATACAATGTCAGAGGGGTAGTAGATTGGGGGAGGGGGATTATCAATTTGTAAGGGGTATAAATGTCTAACTATTACATTGTTTTGCACACCTGAAACTAATAAAAAAAAAAAAACACAGATCGGTGGGTGCCCTCCCCATTTTATTCAGGTCTGGGGTGAAGCCCAAGAATTTGCTTTTCTAGCAAGTTCTCGGGTAATGCTGATGCTTTTGTCCAGAGACCTCACTTTGACAACCACTGCCAGTGAGGGAATATCATTGATGGTGGCACCTGAAGTCCAGTATAAATCCTGATTCTATTATTATCATTGATGTAACCTTAGAAAAGTAATTTTATTATCTTTTCTTTAGTGTCTTTATAACAATACTTAGATCACAGTTGTGAGGCACAAACAGTGTTACCAATCAGGGTTTAGTACAGCACCTGGCACAGAATTCAGTAACATTAATTTCCTTTTTCCATTATACATAGCTAGATGGTTTGATTAAGTTAAATCAGTAGCACAGATGAAAACTTGGCAGAAGGAAATAGAGATGACTGAATCAATGTCTTATTAGAATTATATGTCTAATACAGGATGATATAGAGAAGTGTTTTAAGTATATGGTTTTAAAAATACTTTTATTCATTTTTTTAAAACTTTAAACACAGTAATTTAGGTGGTAGGAATATCCAATACAATCTATAAAGTGACAGAAATATTAGACTGA
Organism: Hipposideros armiger; assembly: GCF_001890085.2. NCBI lineage: Eukaryota > Metazoa > Chordata > Mammalia > Chiroptera > Hipposideridae > Hipposideros > Hipposideros armiger. The sequence goes on along the minus strand of NW_017731947.1, from coordinate 572,545 downwards.
ATTTATAAAGAGCATGAATGTTTTTAATGACCTACAATGGACTCTGATACCTTATTTATGATAAGTCTAGAGAATGAGAAATAATATAATAGTGTATCTGCCTAAAACTTTGTGTTGATCTTTAAATGCTATTTAATTCCAGAGAAAACCTAAATTATTAAAGTGCATCAGAATCCCTATTATTAACCAAATCAAAACTTCTACCAACAATGGGATAGGTGTTCTTTTTACGTACATATATCAACAAATAAAAAAGCTAAATAGCTTTCAAAAAGAAAAAAGATATAGCTTAAAATTAACTTTAAGCACCTTCAAAAATTTTTCAACCATTATCTTTTTTCTTTTTGAAAGTTATTTCATTTTTTTATCTGTTAGCTTGGTTTTGTGGTTTTAGAAGGTACCTGATAAATATCTTAAGGCATTTGTAAGAAACAGACTGACCACTGATTAGTAAAAACAATGAATAAGATTTTATGGAATACTAGCATGGGTTGGCATATTTATCTTTTCATTTCTTTTTATAATTAGGCCCTAAAACCTTTTAATTTTCTTACTACATCAATGGCGCAATTGGCATGATTATCATTCACCCAGAGATTAAAAAAATAAAACCATGCTGGGATCACTCTAACAGCACTATATTAATAATTTATTCCTTTCAAGTTGCAAAAATATTCACTACAATAGGACTTTTGTTGTTGGCAGTGGTGGAAACCTTTTTCTCAATACACAAAAAACAAAAATTCTTACTGACAGTCAAGAAACATGCACCATTCAAATTTAATTGCTTAAAGCACTTTTTGAACAGGTACTAGTTTATCTCAGTCTGTGCTAAACCAAGTGGAGGGGCAAACAGGAAATAATAATGATACTTTCCCTAAGGAACTTAGAATTTGACTAGGAATATGACATATGCCTTGGGTAAAACAAAACACAAATTAAACAAAGAAACAACACTTAAAATAATATGTGCATCACAAGTGAGTTATTTCAGCATAGGCTGCATGAAAGAATTAGGGGATGCAATTTACTTGGTAGGAATTCATGAAATATAAGTGATGAAATGATGAACAAGGAAACATTAAATAATAATAATCCATAAGATACCACCACTACATGTCTATTAAAATGTCTAAAATTTTAAAAAGCTGGCCATACTAATTTTTGCTAAGGATATGGAGGAACTGGGTTCTCATATACTGGTGATGAGAATATGAAGTTTTACAGCCATTTTTGATACAGCTTGGCCATTTCGTACAGAGTTAAACAGAATTCTGGTTATAGCTGTAACATGTAAAGGGCTTGTAAGTTATCAGTCCCACCCTTACACTAGGAAAACTCTGAACAAACTGAAAACCAACACCTTTTCTTGGACCCATCAAAGAACTAAGGTAACAGGAAAAAATGTTACCCGAAACCCTGAAGAAACAGGAAATACAGAGAATCACAGCTGAAATCAGCTTACCTTGACCAAAAGCTGCAGGAGTCAGGAAAAAATACTTAAAGGATTAATTTTGAAAAATTCTTGATGCCTGCGTGTGGACTAGCACAAGAGTGAAAAGTACCTTGGTCCACAGTCTTGAGAGAGGTATATTTTTATGAATTTTATCTGCAGGAAACCCAGAGATTCTCACCATGGAGAATCAAGAAAACCACCTTCATGTTTCTTGCAAGGAAAGAGAAAAGTAACCACTTTGAAATAAAACCAAAGTATCCTCCATAACAAACATGTTTGCAGAGGGAAAGTCTTTGCCAGAGCCTTATTAGATCTGGGAAAAGATCAGTTACCCAACTCCAACGTGCTGTAGCCTTCCTGTCTCACCTAAGGAAGCTAGCAAATACTTGTGTAGGTCCCAGCCTAGGGCACAGTCCCATGAAAAGACTGAAATTTTAATCACAAGCTTATAGAAGACTTCCTCTTCTGCCACCTCTTACCATCATACCAACAAGGCTATAGAATAGTAACAGTAGATTACGGTAGAAAGAGTTGCTCATGTGAACTCTATTTAAGAAAAATGTTCTTGGGTAGATGCCCAGAAGAGAGATTGCTAGGTTGTATGATAATTCTATTCTCAAGTTTTTGAGGAACCTCCATACTGTTTTCCATAGTGGAGGTACCAGTTTACATTCCCACCAGCAGTGCATGAGGGTTCCCTTTTCTCCACAGCCTCTCCAACACTTGTTATTACTTGTCTTATTGACAGAAGCCATTCTAACAGATGTGTGGTAGTAGCTCATTGTGGTTTTGATGTGTATTTCCCTAATAGCTAGTGAAGCTGAACATTTTTTCATGTTTCTGTTGGCTATTTGTATGTCTTCTTGGGACAAATGTCTGTTCAGGTTCTTTGCCCATTTGTTTTAATTGAGTTATTTTGTTGTTGTTGTTGTTGAGTTGTAAGAGTTCTTTACATATTTTGGATATTAGCCCCTTATCAGTGGTGATGTTTGCAAATATCTTCTCCCATTCGGTTGGTTGACTCTTTGTTTTGTTGATGGTTTCCTTTGCTGTGCAGAAGCTGTTTAGTTTGATATAGTCCCATTCATTTCCTTTTGCTTTTACTTCCCTTGCCTTTGAGGTCAAATTTATAAAGTCTTCTCTAAACCCAAGGTCCTTAAGTTTAGTACCTATGTTTTCTTCTATAAATTTATTGTTTCAGTTCTTATATTTAGGTCTTTGATCCATTTTGAGTTAATTTTGGTGCATGGCAACAGATAGTGGTCTAGTTTCACTCTTTTGCATGTGGCTTTACAATTTTCCCTGTACCATAGAAATATATGTACCCCTATGTTCATTGCAGCATTATTCACAGTGGCCAAGACATGGAAACAACCGGTGTCCTTCAATAGATGATTGGATAAAAAGATGTGGTACATATATACATGGAGTATTGCTCAGCCATAAAAAAGATGAAATACAGCCATTTGTGATAACATGGATGGATCTTGACAGTATCATGCTAAGCAAAACAAGTCAGGCAGAAAAAAATCGAGAACCACATGACATTACTCATATGCATACGTGGAATGTAAAACTGAAAGCAACAAATGAACAAGACAAGAAAACAAACAAAAACTGATAGACACAGATAACTGTTTAGTGGTCACCAGGGAGTAAGGGAGTGGTAGAAGAGGGTAAAGGGGGTCAAATATATGGTGATGGAAGGAGAACTGACTCTGGGTGGTGAACACATAATGCAATATATAGATGATGTATTATGGAAGCGTACACTTGAAACCTATATAATTTTGCTAACCAATGTCACCCTAATAAATTAAAAAAATAAATTTTGAAAAAAGGATATGCAATTTTTAATTTTAAATATAGTTGCTTACATACCAGAAAAAATATGTTCTTTGGAAAAACCAAAAACAATAGGAGAGACAACAAACAAAAATGAGGACATAAGTGGAGTTTGAAGCTTCTGGCAAATACAGCTAGAACAAACATTAAACACAGCTAAACTCCTAGCCAAATTAACATAAAATATCACAGTAAAGGCCTATTGACTTCAATTCCTAATACCTAATACATTTTTTTTTTGGCCAAAAACTCAAAGCATCCCAGATATTTATCAACAGGTGAACAGATAAATTGTGTTTTGACAATACAATTGAAGAATACTCATCAATAAAAAAGAATGAAGTACTTATACAAATATATATCTCAATAAGGATGATTCTCAAAAATAAATTATTCTTACTGAAAAAAGCCAGTCAAAAAAGAAAACATTTTATGATTTCACTTATACAAAATTTTAGAAAACACAATCCAATTTTATAGTCACAGAAAGCACATTCAGTAGATATATGAAGACAGGATGGGGAGTGGGGACAGGTGAAAAAAAGGGATTACAAAGGGGAATGAGGAAACTTTTGGGGATGATTGATATGTTCCATCATTTTAATTGTGATGATAATTGTATGGATGGATACTTATGTCAAAATACCAAATTGCATTCTTCAACTTTCAAAGTTTATTGTATGTCAATTACAACTCAATTAAGCTTAAAAATTATTTACACAACCTGGTAGAAGCTCATGTATGTAAGATGAGTAATATAAAACTATATTACAATTAAGAGCTTTCCTAATGCTATTTTAGATTGACAGATGCAAACAGTTTTAGAAGTATAAACCTTGTTAATTTTTAGTGTGTACTGTCTTCTCTGTATAGATTTTAGATTAGAAAATACATCCTGAGAAAATAACTCTACCCTTCACAGTGCGATACTCTAAAATTGGATGATCACCATACAAAGGTAGTCCTATATGCTTCTAGTTTCATTCAAAATAATTTATTTATTTAACAAATATGTTTGAACTTATCCTTTTTCCAGAAAGATGTATTCTACAATATGGAACATACAATACACTCCAACTAATTCTCTTATATTTTACTTTCTTGCTTCTTCTGCCCTGACACCAACACATCTTACCCAAACCACCACTTTTCAAGTGACTAAAAGAAACTCAATCTTGTTGGAAATCTTTTTCTACTTGGTCAAAGCCAACTTGTCTCCATAACTCCATTTTGCTTTTACTTGTGATAGACACATCTGTATATAGACACTGAGCACCTCTTCAAGAAAAGAAGGCTAAACCTTCCCAAAGTCTATTGTCAAAATTACTTTATTACCCAGATCTATAATGTGTGATTTATTTGGCACATTTGACCAGATCCTAAGCCCATCTGGCATTTTCTCTCTTATTCTCTCACTGACACTTCTGGACATCAATTCAGTCTATACTGAGAGGTAAATCTTTCAGTAGTTTCTTGACATAAGGTACTCTTGAGCAAGTGGATGAATACCACTTGCCATGACACAAAGGGAAACAGCTAATCAGGATACATATTTTTTTAATTCACAAATTATAGATTTATAATAGCTAGACAAATAAGGTTACGAGAACAATGAGCACATTTAGAAAACTTCCAGGCACCAGTAGTTGAGTAAATATATTTCTAGGTTTCTAATCTCCAGTGGTACTTGTTCAAGAGCTTGAGTTAGGGTGTTAGTCAACTTACTCTGCTAGTTATTCAAAAAGAAGAGCTTGTATGAATAAGACTATGGCCTCAAAGTTGAATAAATTAAGGACATGTATAGCAAGAGGTATGGATATCAAATTGGAGCCTTGGAAAAGACCAGTGACCAGAAGAGACAAATGAGTTAATAACAAGTCCTAAATAAGGAGACGTGGCATTACCCTACTGAATTTTATTAGATAAGGACTTACTAGTGGGGATTTTTTTTTAAGTTAGATAGTTTTGTAATATAAAACCTATCTTATAGATGTGTCATATCTGTTACATGACAATAAAAATAAATAAAAACATCAGTAACATTAGCTTCGAAGTAAGAAACAGAGTTGGAATTTATTCTAAGAAACTAATTAGTTATTTATTTTTAATAATAACAAACAATTTAGAATGATATACAAAGGTTTGCACAGATTAAAACTGGAATGTGATTGTAGAGAAAGCATTTAACTTGGGCATCACTTGGGAGTTTCATTCAAATTACTAAACACTAAAGGACAGGAATTAATATTTATTAAATTTTAAAAGAGAAAGATTAAAAAATACTCAATGTGATTATACATGTTAAAAAGATTTGATGCCATAAAATTTTTAAACTTCTGACTTCATAAATTTACTGAGGAATGTTCTTACAGTTGTTACTCAAAGGAGTGAGTAATGCTTATAGCTACATTTGTCTCTTGGGAACATTATCCAAAAGGAGGGAAAGATAATAATGATGATGGCAATGATAATGATGACAAACTAGGCTAATTTTTTATTCAGTGTTACTATGTGTCAAATTCATTTCTATATGATTCATGCTATTTAATCCTCACACACACACACACACACACACACACACACACACACACACACACACACTACAATGCCACCAAAATTTTATGAGTTAAGTTCTATAAATTTCTTAAATATATAAGGAAATTAAAAATCACAGAGTTAAATAAGTTGCTTGTGAATATACCAATGGTATGACTTGGAACCAGTGTTTGAAACTAGTATTTCAGAGCTCACATTTTTAACTAATATGCTATATTATTTACTTAATTTCAATATGGCCTCCAAAACTCAATTCAATATTATCCAAAAAGTCTAAGCAATAGGGAAAAATAGAAGTTGATACATGATACATCCAAGGGTAATCATAAACAAATATATCATCTGATTATCATTGTGAAAATTGTTTTATTACCATATGTGCTACAGAGATGATATGACACTCGTTATTAATTCTCTTACTTCATTCCCCTGTCTATAATTAATTTCCTTCTGTCAACCACTTGAATATTTTCAACAAAGCAAAAAAATGGATTTTCAGGGATTACATATTAATAAAAATTGATATAATAAAATATTGATCTTGAACATAATCAACATCTTTTCTAAAAGTATTCCACTTTTTATTATTGTAAATGAATCTTATTTTGACCTTTATGAACCACCAAAACAATAAATAAATAACTGGTTTTATGAAAGAAACCCAGTAAAATAAAAAACTTACAGGTGAGTAACGCCATATGTGAACTGATATATCAGCACTGTGGGACAACATTTTAATTGCTCTCTTAATGTTTTTGGTTCAGCCTGTGTTTTAGAGGACATATGGTGCATTTCCCTAGAAATGAGAACTGTTCTAGTATTTTTATTATTTTTCAATGGATTTCAGAGTTTTATGTGAGCTTTCCTTAATTGCAACCATTATATTTAACGCTGGATCCCATCATAACTTTTAAATCAAAGGAATCACTATCTAAGATGTTGGTGCTCAGAGTCATGAAAGGTTAACGTCATTTTGCAAAGTCACAAAGCAATCATTTTGTAAATTTCATCCCACTAGAGGTTTCTGACTAAATACGAAGATGAAAATGCCTTCTTCAATGTTACCAACAGAGTGAACTGTCTTCCTGCCAATGTTTGTCATTTAAAATATTATTCCATAAACACTGAAAGTCAATTTTACTAATGCAAAATTAACCAAGCAAAATTAACAAGTACTTCACTATAAATCTATGAGAAAAATGAAGTAAATTTCAAGCAGTTATTTTGAGTGCTTTGATTGCATGTTTTGTTTTGGAATTTATGGATCAACAATCAATTCATAAAAAACAAAACAATTTTCTTTGAAAATGCAAATTTCTGTTTGCTGTAATGTTGTGAAAGGTTAGTCCCATTTAAAATGCATGAAAAACTTCCAGCACGTCATTCATATTTCTTGCAAGACCTTCCTGGAATTTAATATGATTTTGCTAAATCTGGGCATGGAACAACACCTACGATTTGGAGTCAGGAGACATTCTTTAAAATCATTGTTGATTACAACCTAATTTCATTCCATTTAGCAAGATAATTAATCTTTCTGAACATCAAATCTTTTATAATAAAATGAGGGTAATAATATAAAGCTTACCTAACAGAGTTGTGGCATAGATTAAATGATATAATACATATGAACATGTGTTTTGAATATGATAACAAATCTGTAAAGATGTTAACCACAAATCACCATTTCTTACATTGGATAGCACTCAATATTCTGTGACCCATGTGTCCTGGGAAATTATCCTACATAATTCAATAACAGAAGCCAGATTTGAATAGTGTTCTCTTCATGTAAGTGTTTCGTGCTTTTCAAAACTTGTATGATTTTTTCTTCCAGATTTCAGGAAGAACTTTTGCTTCTAAACTTGACTCAATACCCCTGAAATACAAATGCCTTTGCTATTTCCTTGAATTGACAGTGGAAATGTCATAAAGGGGAAAAAATGCATGACAAAAAATTTCAAATGAATATCACAATTATATATCTTGCATATTATCTTTATATAATTATGAAAAACATATATCATAATTACACTTTCTATTATAATGAATTGTTATAGCAACGATTTTGAACATATTGCCTTTCTTCAACTTATCTATGACTTTCACAATAAATTTCATATTTTACCTACTTTAATAACATCCAAACTTGATTATTTTTGCAATAACCAGAAGCAACTTTCAATCTATCTTATAAATGTGGAAGCAAGGGCTATAAGCTACCAGAAACAATAAAGTAGATGATGAGCTTAGAGTTTCCTCAAGGCCTTATTTTTAAATAAATTTCAGTTCTAGTATTAATAGTTATCTCCATTAACCACAATTTCCATAACATTACCATCCACACTTGGCGCCACTCTTGGGGCTACACAAGACAAGCAAATCCTACTCCCACCACTGATATTCACAGGAATAATGCATTAACCACCCACGTCATATACATCTATCTAGATGGATGGATGGATAGATAGATAGATAGATAGATAGATAGATGGATAGATAGATAGATAGATCATAGATAATAGACAGATGAGCTAAGGATCCTTTATAGTCAAATGCAAGCATTTATTTGCAATGCCTCACTGAGTGACTGGAAATACTATCTGAACTAATAAGCTAAGGATATCTGATGATCTTTAGAAAGGACCATCAAAAGCACTTAAAGAAGTATGGGTCCCTTAAAGAGCTAGCTGGATGTGGCTAGTGAGAAGTCTAGGGCAGCATATCAATGTTAGGTTGAAGAGGGGAGGTGGATAACAGCCATAGCTCACTACATATATTCAGCTCCAAGAAAGGGAGTTGTCTTGGTGGAGGGAAAATGGAGTGGTAGTGTTGGAAGAGAAATTATTCCGACCACTTTGATAGTCATCTGGAGCAAAGTGGAGATTCTGTGTGGGGAGGAGGTGTTATATTACTTTTTTCTTGGCTGCTATGTTTTGTTCTCTGAGCATCATTTTGACCATCCTAGGGTGGCAGTCTGGAGGCTGTTCCTATTTTAGGATTATCTCTTTTGTCACTGGAATATAACATTGTAGTCAGTATTTTACATCTAGTTGTAGTTCATGCTTATATCCTTATCTACCAGGTACCCCCTGCTTTTTTTTCTTGTTTCTCCTCCTTGAAGAGTGGCTTTGCATATTTTCTGAACTTGTGGTGGGAATAGATAACTATCCAAAGGTGATGTAGATGTTATGCTAACAACAGTCATACAAGACCCACATCTCTGAAATCAGGCCCAGGATTAGTCTGTTGCTTTAATCATCAATCTGTCCTGAAGTGGTTCTGGCATCCTAAACACATCAAGAATCTTCAAGAAAGACAATCTTGCTCTGAAACACTTTGCTGTACTGAAACACTGTCTTGAAAAGGGAATTCCTATTCTGGAGGTCACAGGACCTCAATATTTCGGCAAACCAAACTTTGATGCTAGGAAAAATACAAAACGACATTAAAATGGACTTCATTGGTAAAAATACTTTTGCCGTTGCCAATCAGCACCTAAGACACTCAGAAAAGTTGCTGGTAGCTAAACTATTGCAATCCACAAAGAACCTAAAACCTTTCCATCAACCTTCTCAGAAAGCTCACCGCTACCACCCAAAAATAGTCATTTCTGAATTTAATTCTCATTTGAGAATTTCGTAATTTGAACACTTCACTCACAGGCCTATACTCTAATTTCAGAAGAGTCTGAGACTACATAATTTCTGGATTCCCCTTGGCTAAGTGAGACTCATAATGTGAAAGATTAAAGAAAGTATGAGCAATGTCCATTATATCCCTTATATGCATGCTTATCACTTCTATACAAGGGCACAGTCCAGCCACCTTCACTGTAACGCCACTTTCTCCAACTCTGTGATGACCCTCAAGGGGATCAGCAAGTTGCTTATGGCAGTGTCTTCTCTTGAGATTAATTTAGGTGTCTACTGTTAGCACCTTTCCCTCTTCAGTGACCACTGGGATACAGCAAAATTAAAATTAATGCTTTCTCATTAAATTTTTAGAAACTTGTCCTATATACTTACAAAGCATCATCACACAGTTTAACAATTAGGTTTCTTTACTTCCAATTTATGTTTTATTATCAATTCAATTGTTGGTTTGTAGTACATCATCCCAATCCCAAAGCTGAATCCAAGCCAATCTCTCCAATTATTTGGTACGTGTACTATCAGGTAGTTTGTGACATAGTACAAACTATTCAATAGCACTCATACCAAATAATTTTCTAAGTTAAGCTTATTTGTTTGCCCCAATGGGAGATGATAATGACCTTTCTAATATGGAATAGAAACATATCTACACTTGCACCAATACTAATTTTAATCTTTGCAGCCAATAAAAATATCCAATTCATTTTGCATATGATGACCCTTAAGTATCTTTTAAAATGTTTAATATGTGGAATCTAAAGAACTGAATACATGAACAAACAAAACAGAAATAGACTGAGAGATATAGCGGGTAAAAAAACGATGGTTGCTAGATGGGTAGGAATGGGGGAGAAGTTAAAGGGGTTAGAAAGCACAAGTTAATAGTCCCAATATTGCCACGGGGATATAAAATACAATTTGAGGAATATAATCAATAATATTGTAAAGATTATGGAGGGTGCCAGGTGGGCACTGGACATATTAGGAGACTTTTTCATAGACTGTGTAGATGCTTGACCACTGTGCTATACACCTGAAACTGAAGTTGAGTAACACTGAAGGTCAACTATAATTTACATATATATATTTATACACACACACACACACACACACACACACACACACTCACGGGTTGTGGAGACAGCATAGTGAATATAGTCAGTGGAATTGTAACAGCTATATACAATATCAGAGGGGTAGTAGATTGAGGGGGTTATTACTTTGTGACGGGTATAAATGTCTAACTATTACATTATTTTATACACCTTAAACTAATAAAAATAGAGAAAAAATATATTTTTTTCTGTGGGCTAAACATGCTCTATTCTCTAAATAATTCTACATTTTTTATTACTCTCAATTTTCATCACAATTTATCTGTACCCTTTTCAGAGCACACCTTCCATAATTAAATATAATGAAACATTTTTTATTTTCTTTCAGGGAATCTAGCATACAACAGGGCACTTTGTAGGTACTTAATAAACACTGAGATTTGCTTTAGAGAAAATATGATTATTTTGATTTATAAATTTATTGCATTGAGATAAAATGATAGAACATGCATATGTTATTTGCTCTCTATTTTAAAGTAGATGTGAATACACTGCTTGCCCACCTTCATTTTCTTTTGCAGTTTTCCTCAGTATTTTCCATTTGCACATTAAATACCTAATTTAAACCACAAGCCTGCTAGAGATTTTGGTCATGTGGTTATACAGTGTTTAATGAGGTTCAATGCGTAAGTCTGATTTTGCTACGTGAAAAGAGAAAGATAGAAACAAGAGTGTGTAAATACCCCTACAAGGGGAAGTAACTTATATCAATGACCATCTATGACATTGTCCAACTCCTTGGGCAATAAAAACATTTTCACAAAATTCAGTTTTGACATCACACAATATTTATAGTGAAGAGGAGTCCCCACTTCCCAAACCCAAACATGCTCTCTGGCTGGCATTCTAATATACAATTTCCAAACCATATTTGTCTGCTGGAAAGGAATAATTCCTTTCCAACAGATTTGGTAGAATGTTGGGAAGAGGGTATTCTCAAGAAAATAAAGTTTGTATCAAGAACAAAATTCTAGAATGTGAAGATCAAAAGATAATGTGGAGGGCCGGGTGAGTGGCACGTTGGTTAGGAGTTGGCTTGGGACACCAGCTCTGAGCAGCAGGGCCCTGGTTCAGATCCCACATGAGGGCCAGTGACACTGCACCCTCTACAGCTAAGATGGTGAACAACAGCTCGACCTGGAACTGGGCTGCCATGAGTCGCTGCCGATGGCATAGACTGCAGGGGGGCTGGACGGCAGCGGGTGTGAGCTTTCGTGAGCTGCCGTAAGCCACCGTGAGCAGCCATCCAATGGCCAGCGAGCGACTCCCTCACCCCGGAAGAGCACAATGATAATACCAACATGAGCCAGTGAAGTGACATCTTCCACAACTAGACTGAAGAACATAAAAGGACAGCAACTTGTCTGTTCCCCTTCCCCGATTCCCCAATGCTGTCCCCCTTCCCCAATTTCCCAATAAAATCTTAAAAAAAAAAAAAGATAATGTGGAATGCATGAACTGTTGGGCAGGGAGCTGAGCGAGAATAGTATATAAGAAAAGGTTAATGAGCAACACTGAACAATCTGGATTGAAATACACATTCACGCAGAAAAAGAAATCAGCTATTATAGCAGCCATACCACAACATTTCAACTTTATAACTTACTTCAAAAGTGTGAATTTAATCAATAAAGCAAAAAGGGAGCCAACCAAATGGGAGAAGATATTTGCAAACAATACTTCCAATAAGGGGCTAATATCCAAACTATATAAAGAGCTCTCACAACTCAACAACAAAACAAACAATATGATTAAAAAATGGGCAGAGGACATGAATAGGCACTTCTCCCAGGAAGACACACAAACAGCCAACAGATACATGAAAAGATGCTCAATTTCACTAGCTATTAGGGAAATGTCAAATCAAAACCACAATGAGGGCCTGCCGAGTGGTGCATTGGTTAATAGCTGGCTTAGGACACCAGAAGGCCCCAGTTCGGATCCCACATATGAGGGCCAGTGACACTGCCCTCTACAACTAAGTTGCTGAACAACAGCTCAACCTGGAGCTGGGCTGCAGAGAGTTGCTGGTGATGGCATAGGCTGCAGTCCCTGCTGCAGTGGGTTGCCATGGGCTACCGTGTGTAGCCAGCAGCCAGAGTGAGTGGCCAGCAGCTGCCGCGAGCGGCCGTCCAGAAGCCGGCAACTGATCTGCCTCACCTGGGAAGAGCACAATGATGGTGCCAACTTGGGCCAGTGAAGCAACATCCTCCACAACTAGACTGAAGAACAAAATGACAACAACTTCTCTGTTCCCCTTCCCCCAATTCCCCAATAAAAATCTTAAAAAAACAAAAACAAAACACAATGAGATGCCACCTCACACCTGTTAGACTGTCTATTATCAACAAGACAAGTAATAACAAGTGTTGGAGAGGTTGTGGAGAAAAAGGAACCCTCACACACTGTTGGTGGGAATGTAAATTGATACAGACACTATGGAAAACAGTGTGGAGATTCCTCAAATAATTGAGACTAGAATTACCATATGACCCAGCCATCCCTCTTCTGGGTATCTATACAACAATTTTAAAAACCTTTATTCATAAGGATATATGTACCCCTATATTCACTGCAGCATTATACATGGTAGCCAAAACATGGAAACAGCCTAAGTATCCTTCAAAGGAAAACTGGGTAAAGAAGATGTGGTACATATATAGAATGGAATAGTACTCAGTCATAAAAATGGATCAAATTCTGCTATTTGCAACAAAATGGATGACTCTTGATATTATCATGCTAAGTGAAACAAATCAGATGGAAAAGGACAAGAACCATATGATTTCACTCATATGTGGGATTTGAATCAGAAAGCAAAAAATGAACAAGCAAAACAAACAAATAAGCTCATAGACACAGAAAACAGAAAGGTGGTTACCAGAGGGGAACGGAGGTGGGGGGAAGATGACGCTGGTCAAGGGCATCAAGTATATGGTGACAGAGGGAGACAAGGCTCCGGGTGGTGAGCACACATACAATACACAAATGATGTATTATAGAGCTGTACAGTTGAAACCGATATAATTTTACTAACCAATGTCACGTGAATAAATGCAATTTTTAAAAAGTGTGGTGTCACATAAAGACACAAAATTCACCTCAAGATCCAGCCTTATTCTCATGATTGGTGGCAGAAGAAAGGTATTAATATGTCATGTTTGTGATCGATGTGAAAAAAACAAAACAAAACACAATAGCAAGAATACAAGAGGGTAGTTTCATATGAAAAAGCTGAATATATGCTTAAGGAGCTTAAAATAAAATGGGATTAAATAAAATAACGTATGCCAAGGGCCTTTAACAATAAAGCACTTTAAAAATGTAAGGTATCACAATTATGAAAGAAAGAGAGAAAGGCCTTGCATACATCTCTCATTTCTCTGGTCAATCAGTCGATGCTTGGTCATCCCAAAGATCATACCAACACAGCAGGGAGGACTTTTATCATGAAAGGTGTCATTTTAATGTATCCTCTGAAGTTTTTCTAGCTGCTCTCATTTAGGCAATGCTTTATCTCAATATCTTAAGATATGATGAGGGTTTCTTTAAGTTTATTTTATTTTATTTTATTTTTAGCTGAGCCATCCTGCCACCTGTTGGCAGCTCAGCGGCTGCTCAGCTCGGGCCGGGACTCGAACCGCTGTTGCTCAGAGCTCAAACTCTTGAGCGAGCTCTTAACCAACTGAGCCACTCAGCCGGCGCAAGTTTATATTTTAAAAGATCATTATCTTCAAAAGTGATTCACATTCAAGAACACAGATAATTCAATGAGAGCAATTTTTTCTGATCCTCATTATTTTTTACAACTGCACAATATTCCATCAGGTAGATGTACCACATTTACTCAACCAATTTCCTATGTATGGGCACTCAGGTGATTTCCAATATTTTTCAGTTATAAACAATGCCGCGACAAATAACATGCACATATTAATTTATACATATCGCTGGAATATGCCTTCAGAATAAATTATTTGAAGTGGAATTTCTGGGTCAAAGGCACTGGTTTGGGTACACACTGCCAACTTTTTCCTCTGTGAAAGTTGTACTAATTTTCATTCCCCATGCTTAGCTATGAGAACCTATGTTTCCCCATAGACTTGTCAACAGATTGTGTAGTCAAGATTAATTTTTAACTTTTGTCAGCTCCATAGGTAAGAATCAGTGAAAAATAGTTTTATTTTGCATTTATCATGAGTTAAATTGAATATGTTTTTAAACATTTAAAAGCTTTTTGTAATTTATTTTTCTAGTTGACCGTTCATGTATTTTACTCATTTCCACAATACTTTTTTAAAGTATTATATACTTTTTAAAAGTAATTTTTAAAGTAACATATACTTTTACATATTAGAGGCATTATATATAATAATATGTAAAGACTGTACTTATGGTGTTCATTTTGACATGCAATGTTTTGTAGTTAAATTGGTATAACTATTCTTTTATTCCATCAGGATCTTAAGCATGCTTAGAAAACTTTTCTTGACACCCATGTTAAGGGGTATTCATTCATGTTTTCAACTATTTACATTTTCTACTTTTTTTACATTAGATCGCTCATCCCTTTGAAATTTATTCTTAGATATACAATGAGATATGGATCAAATTTTATATTTTTCCAAACAGATATCCAGTTTTGCCAGCACAATTCATTTAAAAGCTCTTATTTACACTAGTGACTTGAAATATACTAAATTTCCATTTATACTTTAGTCAATTTCTTGATCTCCTATTCTATGCACTGGTCTTTCTAGTTATATGGCCAATACAACCCAAATTATAAAGTCTTTGTAATATGTTTTAGCATCTGAAGCTCCCTATTCTTGTATGTTTTTCCATATGAATTTTAGAATAAAAATGTCTAGTTCCATAAAATGGCTTTTGGATATATTTGATTGCAGCAAACACATAAATTACTTATGGAAAACTGACATAGTTACGGTGCTGAATTTCCTATTCAAGAACAAGAGAAGTTTCCTATTTGTTCAATTTACATTTATGTCTTTCAGAAGTGTTATGATTTTTTTCTATGTAAGTTCTGCCTAATTTTTGATAGAATTTTTCCTATTTAATGTATTTTATGCTATCATGAATGACATTTTACATTATATCCTCTAACTTGTAATTGTTTATGTGTATGAAGGGTATTGAATTATTTATGTTAATTTTATACTTGCTAGCTTACTAAATTCTTGTACCTTTTAAGTTAGTTTCACAATTCATTCTCTAAGATTTTCTAGGTATATAATCATATCATCATATCATATACTAATGCAAATAGAGATAATTTCCATTCTTATTTATTTATTTATTTATTTTTAAAGATTTTTATTGGGGAATTGGGGGGATGGGAACAGTGCTGGGGAATTGGGGGAAGGGGAACAGACAAGTTGCTGTCGTTTTGTTCTTCAGTCTATTTGTGGAGGACGTTGCTTCACTGGCCCAAGTTGGCACCATCATTGTGCTCTTCCCGGGTGAGGCAGATAAGTCGCCGGCTTCTGGATGGCCCCTCACAGCGGCTGCTAGGCGCTCACGCTGGCTGCTGGCTACACACGGTAGCCCATGGCAACCCACTGCAGCAGGGGCTGCAGCCTAGCCATCGCCAGCGACTCACAGCAGCCCAGCTCCAGGTTGAGCTGTTGTTCAGCATCTCAGCTGTAGAGGGCAGTGTCACTGGCCCTCATATGTAGGATCCGAACCAGGGCCCTCTGGCGTCCCAAGCCAGCTCTTAACCATCGTGCCACTCAGCCAGCCCAGCATTCTTATTTTTTTAATTCAATTATATTGTCTAACTCCAGTAGCTAAAACAATACACTTTTGATGGTTTTAGAGATAGTGGGCTTCTTTGTTCTTAACCTTCATGGAAATTCATTTAGTGTTTTCCCATTAGATAAGATGATGGCTTTAATATTCATAAGTTTGTATGTATAAATTCAATGAGGGACATATCTAATAATTTCTGGTGTTTTAGCATTTTAATCAGGAATACATGTGGCCAATGATTTTCATATATGTCAAGTTTATTATATGAGATACTTTCTTAGATCCCTGAATGTAGTATATTATAATAATGAATTATTAAAATGCTGTACACTTAACATTACAAAATATTGTGTGTGGGGGGAGAAGATCTAAGTAAAAAGAGTAAAATACTATGTTCATGAATTAGAAACCCAATGTTCTTAAAACATCAATTCTCCCCAAAGTTATCTACAGATTCAAAGCAATTCCAATTAAAATCCCAGCAGTCTGTTTTTGTATAACTTGATAAGCTGATTCTAAAATGTATATGAAAATTCAAATGGCATAGAATATCCAAAACCATTTTGAAAAAAACAGTTTGGAAGCTTAATCTGATTAGATTTAAAGCAGTCAAAACAGTGTAGTATTAGTGAAAGAATAAATTTATAGCCAGTGGAACAAAGTATAATGTCCTTAAATAGAGCTACACACATGGTTACTTGAGTTTTGATAAGATATTAAAGTAACTCAATAGAGGAAAAAAGGCATTTTAACAAGTAGTGCTGGAATAATTCGATAGGCATATACTAAAAATGAACCCCATTCCTTACATAATATTATGTACAAAAAAAAATTTAAATGGGCAGAGTCCTAATCATTAAAGCCAAAGCAAATAAAACTTCCAAAAAATGCATACAGAAAAATAATAAATGAGAGAATAAACTCATGTATTCAGAAAATGTATTAAAACTCAGTAATAAAAATTGAATCATGCAGCATGGACGAAACTCAAAAACATTATTTTGAGAAAAATAAGTTACATGCACAAAAGCATACAGTTGTATGAGCCCATTTGTGTGAAAGTTTAGAATAGTCAATCTAATGTGTAGTGGCAGAAAGTAAAACCATTGCTGCCTGGGGCTAGGAGTAGAGGTGGTGGTTAATTTCCAATGGGTTTAAAGAAACTTTCTGTTGCAAAGAAAATGTTTTATCTTTTAATTGTGGTGTCCAAAACTCCTGAACTGTACATGTAAAATGAGAATATTAATTATGCATAAATTATATCTTCATAATGTTGATCTAATTAAAATTAAGAAATATATTAGGTAATATTTTAGGTGTTCCTTCATGGTCTGTACTGAACCAAAAATATGGAAAACAAAGCTAGTGAATCCATGCACGCCAAATTAAATAAATATCTAATGCTAGGTTATTCTCTATCTTTAGAAGTAAAGTATAAGTTTTTGTAACATGCTACAGATGAAATATGTAGTTTCTTGAGGGCATCTACTCATTCATGCAATTCTCATTGTTGGATTATATCATTCTAATAACTGTTTAACTGAAATCTTTCTGAGTCAGATGAAATCGGTTTTTGTTTTATCATGTTACCTTTTAGCTATTTATTTTCAAGTCCATCTTTTATCAACTGGCTTTTCAGTCCACCTATGTCTACATTTGTAACACTTCAATTTGCTCTTTCTGTGAACCTCAACACTCCATATGTCTTTATGGTGCATAATAATAAGCAGCATGTGCTATTAGCAATATATTATATTTTACAGTTTATAAAATACTTTAGTTTATTCCAAAAACATTAAATTTAAATGAATGTATATTCTGCCAATATAGAAGGAAAAACATGGATACCTTATTTTATGTGAGGAAATGTCTTTTTTTTTAATTTAAAATTTCAAGGAAAACAGTATTTCTGACCCTGATACTGTCTAGGGCTTGGAAACAATCAAATATAAACCAATGTCCCTGAAAATGGATCAGGATCAGAGAGAATGTTTTCAAACAGTACCAAATTCAAACTGCACTATTCATGCAAAAGTTCGTAAGTGATGGTGAAGAAAGTATTTCTTTGCGTGTTTTAAATCACTGGGCATTTTTGAATACTGATTGTCTCTTGCTGCCCTCTGAAGTCCTGCTGTGTTACACTGTGATGAAATATGTAAAGAGATGGTGCATGGTAATTGGTAATTGTATTCGTGGTGGAGAAAAAAATCCTGAGATTGACTCTTGATGGTCACTTTAAAAATTTGTTATCTGCATGGAAAGAGAAAGCAAGATCCACTGTGTGAAACCTATAGCAATGTCCAATCAGTTTTCTTTTAAATAATGTGTGTAGCATTGTGAAAACAAAACATCTGTATGCTTTAGTGTCATGTAAAACATTTTAACTTCAATGGCATACCAAGATGTATTAGGTAGAATATAAATGGGTTCTCCAGGAGAGTTTCCCAGCCTCTGTGATTAAGATTAGGACCATGAAATATTTATGAATCATGAGTTTACAGAAGTGAGAACAATAACATTGCTATGAACAGGAAGGACAAAGATTCTTAAACATATGATGTAAACAATACTTAATATATGTGGTCATGAGTCATGAAAGGACATTTGTCAAATGGAACTATAATCTCAGAGGCTTGACAGAACTCCGTCTGAGTTATTAAAGCTTTTTGCTTTGTGTTTATGTTCCTTGTACCAATTTCGGGACATTGTTATCTTCCCAAATGAAATATTAATGATGCATATACAGTGTGGCAAAATAAGCTTTTGTTGTTGTTGTTGTTAAGCTGGGGAGTTTTGAAAAGCTTATAGCAGCAAAATATCTGGAATGTAAAATTAAATGAGATTTTGGTGACATAAAATTTATCATGTAGCTGCATACTCTGATTATGCCTTTGCAGTAGATTCTTTTATTCCACAAATATTCTCTCAACTACAATATCTAAAACGTATGCAAAATACTATGTTAAATGTGTGGGCAGTTAAATGACGAAAAAGTGAAGCAGCCCCAGTACTTGCCTGGAAATAATTCAGTGATATGTAACCAATGGCTTTTGTAGCATGTTCTGTCTCCACACTAGCAATAAAAGGTTTCCCTTAGAGCCCTGTGGGAGGGCAGAGGCACCTTAGAGGCAAATAATATGCTGAGTGGTTGGGATTTTCCTAGTCTTTCTTCCCTGTCCAGAAGTGTTCTACTTTCCTCTTTTTTGCATAGGGTGTCAACAAAAGTTCTTGTTGGACAAAACATTTCAACTTCTAATGAAATCATTTTAAAGCCCTTACCTTACCATGCTATCAGTGGAGACCTGGTATAAATAGTTTAAAAAACAAAAGGTTAGACTTATTGAAACATCATGTACTTATTCATTATTTCAAGAGATACTGAACTTCTGGACATGTGAGATGTTTATTAATATTTTATATGTTCACTGAGTCCTAAGCCCCACTAAATCTTAGGAAAGATTTGACATTGCTTAAAGCACTCCCCCATCGACATTTGTGAAGTCCAGTTTAAATTCTCTGTCCATGCATTCAGCAACTTTGACATTTCTCCTTTCTCTTGCAGTGACTATGTAGTTTTCCGTAGCGTGAACAAAACAAAAAGGAAACTCCAGGCTACAGTCTTTTCTGAGTGGCCCTGATCTGTTCTATCTCTGAATTGCTTCTCCTGAGAGGAGTCATTTACCCTCCTTCATATAAGCTCATCACCACTGCCAATTCTAAGACAAACTTATTCACCATCAGAAATGTTGTTTTTTTTGTTTTTTTTTAAATAATTGCTGCTTTGAAATTACCCAGGTATATTACCCTTGATACTAGTTCCATCCTGAGGGTATGACTTAATTTTTATAACACAAACTTGACTCATTCTGCCACCCTCACTCTACATGATACCCACTCTTGCAGGTAAATATCTTCCCACCTTACTCCTCTGTCCCCAAATCTATATGCTTGTGACTTCTTAGGACCTTAGTCATTCTATCACGGAAGCTCCTCCTTGCTCTGCCAGTCGTCCCTGGTTGAGAGGCTTTCTTGATGTTGAAAGGGGCTTGTTCCTAAATTCCTATGTCCTATGCTGCACGTCCGCCTGTGAAGAGGTACCTGCTGACATGGTCTCTGGATTTTCTGCGCTTCGTCTCAACTAGGCCAAGAATATACGTTTTTGGAAAAACCCGTTTTCTAAGAAAATCTCATACAGAAACTAAATATATTAAACAAGTAAACAGTAAAGCTCATCTGTCCACTTGGCTCTCCCTATCTTCACTGAGGCTATTTGAAACAGAAAAAAAGCCACTGGTTCGTTTGGTCTAATATCCTTGTATTACAGATAAGTTCACTGAATCCCAGACACATTAGAAATCACCTTGCTAAGGTCATACGGCTGGTCTACATCCAGTCTTTGGTCTCTCCATGTGTTTCAAGACTAAATATCTATGCACTAAATTTTGTTCAAAAATAATGGAACTAATATTATTTTTAACTTTATATTCACTGTCAGTCTCTGTTTTTATCTTTTGTAAATTGCAGCAAGATTTGCAATTAACTTTTTTTTTAAGTTTTTACAAATATCTGCCTAATTTTATAAGTCAAACACCTCCTAATTTGCTTCTAACATTTTTGGGTTAGCTTAGTGTGGGTACAAGGGTCTCTATTTTGAAGTATTTGTGCATTCTATAACAATACGATTTTTGGAACACACTTTAAACTATCACATCAAAATTTATAAACATATATGAAAAGGGTTTTCCACATTGAATGAAGATGTGCTGAACCAAATAGGTCAAGTCAGCTGAGAAAAGCTTGAAAAACTTCCAGTAGTTGGCATGATCTGCTGCTGTTTCACAACTTGTCTATTTTTATTAGATTTTAGATTAAAAATTAGTTTGGGGATTCACCTTGTATTTACCTGGATTGTGGATCAAACTACACTTATATCTTATGATTAAACTCCTCAAACTGTCTATTTGGGTTAATTGTTTTCATATGATTAGTTGTGAGTTCCAATTTGACAAAATAGTGAGAAAATTTAAATGATTTCTTATGAATCTCACGTGATCTCCCTTTAAGGCATGGCAGTAAGCACCCTTAGCTTGCTGAACAAGCAGATGTGGGATGTTATATTTAGACTCTTCTGAATAACAGGTGATTAATTAAGCTAGGACTGATTTCTAGCCTTATTATAGATGAGGGTCATGATTTGTGAGGAGCTCTGAAATAGAAAACCACAACTAGATGGTGCCAGGGATGCTAATGTTCATCCACAGAATGTCATTGAGTAGAATATGGAGACAGCACTAGGAGAACAAAATCATCTCAACGTTTACTTAGCTGTCAGTTATGCGTTCAATTGTCATGTGACATACGGTATATCGGAAGTGAGTTGCACCTGGAAGATGGTTGATTCCTATCTCCTGATACACATTGAGGACGGGGCATTTAAATGTATAGACGCAAATCTGCGTCACTGGTCCACAATGTGCTAATATCCATTATGAGAATGTTCCTGTATTACCATGTTTGGGGGGAAAAAAGAAAGAAAGAAACAGAAGATGATCTATTTCTTAGGTACTGACTCTGTGCAATGCTCAATAACTCCTTCACCCCTCTTCTGCAATATATATGTTCCCTCATTCAAAAGAAAGTAAAAACTTTTGTATTGATTGCAGCTTCCCTTGTTCCCTATTAGGCCCATCTTTCCTTCTCTCTCCAAGAGTTTTTCCTCAGTCTACAAAACTCACATGGAGATACCTATTCTGTACCATTCTTTAAATAGCGATTGTTAGATTTAAATAAGTGGTGTTTTTGTTTTAAAATTGCAAGTGAATTGTTTTTGTAAACACTCGTGTTTCAGAATCTCCTTCAGTATAGGTGAGGTGTAAACATAAAAATTCCTACTCGCAACCCCTTAAGATCTTTATTTAGTAGGTTTGCTGAGGGCTTAGGAGTCTGTACTTGAAAAGTTCATCTGAAGACTGAAGTAGGTTGACCCTAAACTAGATTTAGAGAAACACGATCAGAAAATCCAAAAGCCCACAGAAGTCACTTTGCTTTCAATTCCTGAAGGAAGTAGGGTTTTCTAAAGGCTCACACTCCATGGGGGAGATTAATTTTTTGAGGAACTAACCGATAATGTGTTTTAATGTTTTTAAATGGACTTTCTCATCCTTTGAAGTAGGCACGTGGTAGACCATTTCAATCTGGAGACACATATTACTCAATTCTGGGAATCTTAAAAAATAATTTTTTTTTTTTTTTTAGCTGAGCCGTCCTGCCACCTGTTGGCAGCTCAGCGGCTGCTCAGCTTGGGCGGGGCATCGAACCGCTGTTGCTCAGAGCTCAAACTCTTGAGCGAGCTCTTAACCAACTGAGCCACTCGACCAGCCCGTAAAAATACTATTTCTATAAGAATTTTCTCCTTAATGTTTTTTCTCTTGTCTATTTTGGCATTTTTTATTAACCACATATGACATCCTGAATTGAACCTGTATTCTTTTCATTCCTGTGGTGCATCCATTTATTTAGATGTATTTGGCCTTATCACCCGTTCACTGAATTTTTAAAAATTTCAGCTATCGTATTTTTAATTTCTATTTGTCCTCCTTTTGTTCCCTTTAAAGCATTTTTTTCATATTTCATCGAAGAAATATCTTCTTTGAAATATCTTCTTTTCCTCATTGTTACTGATTTCTCTATTTTTTCTTTTTCTTCTTTTTAAATTGTCTTTTTTTCTTTTGGAGGTTTTCCTGATATGTCTAGTAACTCTTGGCTGACATTTCTTTTGGAGATGCAGTAAATATAAATTAGAAGGTCTACTGGATTGCTCCAATAAGATGATAACTAGCTCACTTTTATTTAGCAGGGAGAGAATCCCTAATATTCCTATTTTTAAGTGTTTTGTGTAGATAGCTTATTTCTTCTGAAAAGGTTTCTGACTGTGGAGCATAAGGCTGGCAAGCACTGTGCTGAATGAAGGTGGGGGCTAGGGTGGGAAAGGAGTTAGGTCCTGCCAAGACAATAGTCACATCTACGCTTACAGTTTCTGCTATCACTCCTATGCCTCAGCCCTCCCTCCTCTATACCTGCATGCTCAGTGTCCTCCATGTTTCAAGTTCTGAGAGACTGTCTACACGGAGATTGGAAGAGGGAATGTTGCTTGTCTGTTCTGAAAGGTGGATGGAAATCTGGGATTCTCAGAGCTTTTTAACTAGATCATCTCACAATCCTGTTTATGTCTTCATTCAGGCTATCTGGGGTCCCCAAATCTAAAGTTTCTCTGGGATCCTGTGGAGGGTACATTATCCTGCCTACTACTAGTTCCTCTGCACTGCTTGGATAATTTTTTTTCCTTGTATATGTTCTGCTAAGTTGTTTATCATTCCTACATCCACTTTTAGGGGGTAAAGGTTACTTTCTACCTTCACTGAAGACTACAGCTTGCAGTAGGAAGCTTTCTTCTTATAGTTATCCTTTCCAAATTCCATTAATTTCTCCTCTCTTTGCCTTTCTAAGCCTAGGGGCAGTAGCTCCATGCTGTTATTAACCCAAGGGTACTACATCATTCTTTGTTGTTTTTTTTTAAACCTATATCAATAGTTCCTTTATTAAACTCTCCTCCATTTCCCCCTTGAGGCCGCTATGTTTTTGATGAGATTCCAAATGGAAAAAAAAATAGCATTGAATCTATGATACATTAGGTGCAATATATAATTTCACAAGATGTTACAGGAAACCAACTTGTTACAATTTATGATTACCTTACTGAATCTACAAAAAAAACAACAACAACAAAAGTCACATTTAAATAGAACTGATAGGGTTTTCAGAAAATTAAAGTAGAGTCACTATGGTACATATTCAGAAATTCCTGAGTTATCAGGAGCTAGGAAGGCTACAGAAGTAGCATATCTTTCTCCATGATTCTTTTGATGACTGATCTTCCTATTGGACCAAGTTCCACTGTGTGGAGTATACAAAGTGTTGTCCAAGGTAATGAGTGCTCACAAAGGCCACGAGCCAGACTGGACCACGCTCCACTCAGAGTCTTAAAATTTCTATTTACTTATTGATCACACACACATTTATAAGGCAAGCTATTGCACACCAGAAAACAAAGACAGAGGCATCCAGTGTTTTTGAAATAAGGAGATATGGGCCATTCCTATCATGAAAAATCTGAAAATATTTCTAACATGTTTCATATGTAGGGCATCATTACAGACCTGGTAAATTTTGACAATGCTCAGCAATAAATTGAGGAATTGAGCTGGAGGTCTAACAGTACATGGCAGCCTGTAACAAGTTTTAAAAACCGGGCCTCATAATACATGTCGTCATCATAAAATTTTAGTTCTTTTAATAGCCATAGCTTTGCCTTGGTTCACATTAACCAATGAACAAAATCAGGATTAATAACTTACTTGGGAGTATGTTTTTCTAGAACAATCCACAATCCCACATCTTCTGTATATGCTAAGAAAAATATCTATAGTGTATGATACCATAATGCATGTTTTAATTTTATTATTTTAATCAGATCTTGCAGTGTTTTAGTCTACTGCCTAAGAATTATCTCCAATGAATCAAATGTATGCAGGGCATCTTCTCTCCATAGGACAGCGAGTGTTATCAGGTCAATACAATAAAGTTTTGACTCCTTATAAATTTAGATAATATATCTATTGAGAGAAATTCTGCATGTCCATCCAACTACTCTAAATTACTCTCTAATCTGTCCTTTTATATTCAATAACAAATCAAATAATAATAATAGTAATTCATGATAATACCATAGTGATTTCTTTGATTTTCTTTGATGCTGAATCATGAAAATTAGAGTCATCTATTGGGAAGATGTAAATTTTTTTGCTTGTACCTTTCAGTTCTTATTACATCTGAATATTCTACATATGAAATATGCTAGTTATCAATTAGGAACTCAATATTTTAATGGGCTACATAACATTTATTTTTAACTCCCTTGTTTTTAGATAAATACAGAATTTAACATTTTTCCTTATTCATTTCTCCTTTTCTACATAATAGAGAAAAATAAGTTATTTGCCTTGAGAAATTTTTCCAAATATATATTTTTTGTTTCTGTGTACAAATTGCAGTTGAGAAGGAAGTATTCACTTGGCATACAGGAAAGGTGAGGAACAATTCCAAATATAATCATCTTCTTGTCAATAGTCTGTGAATGCACGCTCTAGTTTGTTCATTATCCAGTAATTATTTTTCCTGTTTCTATCAAAATACTTTCATGTTCTTACCTTCCCACACATAGTTCTTTCTCTCGGCAATCACAGGGTGACACTTTCAATGTTTTAGTATATTCATGGTAGACCAGATATCAGGCAATTTGATGAATGTAGTTTTATTTAGAAAGGAAATGGAATATATTTAAAAACTAAGCATTAGTTTTATAAGTGTCAGAAAATATGTGAAGGGAAAAATAAAAACATAAAAATTGTGCCTGAAGTTTTTAGGGCAATGAACTACAACAGTAGAAGAATACAGTAGTTGCTAAATGGTCACATGTATACAGCTTAACATCTTTGAAAAGATACATAGAGTTAAGGAATTCTAAAATGAACTAATGAATGATTTTTGATAAAGCCTTTCATTTTTCTGGCTGAGCAGACTCAATTTTGTTCAGGTTATATTAAGAGGGCTTGTTTATTTGGCAAAGCTATGGACAATACCAGCTCTTTCAAGTTCTCACTGAAGGTAATCTGGGGAATTCTTGGGTGGAGCCAGACACGCTTATTAGTTTGACTATAGTAATCATTTCAGTATGTGTATGTATATCAAAACATCATATTGCATTCCTTGTGGACAATTTTTATTACAAAATAAAATAAAGTGAAACTGTTTGATAGTTTACATAGTATTTTCCCAGACTGTCAGGTTTGAAATCATCTGTTTTTGAATATGCTGGTCTAGAAAGTAAACTCCTGCTCTCCTGAGACCTTCCAGTAGAAAGTTGAGTTGAATAAAGTTTGAATAGGGGACAAAAACTGTGGCTTTTCTCTGGATTTGTCCCTACATCCCTGTGTGACTTAATTCAAATTTTTTAGTATCTCTGTACCTCATTTTCCTTTTTCCTTAGAGAAATGGACTAGAGAGATGTTTTACAAACTGACAAATATTCTGTGGTTGTTGTTTTTTTTGTCATGAAAACATGACAAACAAAAGAAGAGTATTTTCCATAATAGAATATCTTAGTACCTTTTTCCAAACTCTATAGCCATAGAGCTGTGACAAAGAACATACCACCTTTATTATTTTTCTAACCTTTCCCTTATTGCTGCATTTGGATATCTGTGGTGTATCCTTTTCTGGTAAAATTCAGACTATTCCTAAGTAATTAGCTATGAATTTGAATAATTTAATTTGAAAATATGACTTCTAAACATGTCTCCTTTTTCTCTTCAGGATGATGACACTTTAATTTATAAAAAGACCAAATAACAAATAGCTAAAATCATATCATCTACTACAAGAGGAGTCAGACACATGTAAACAAATTCTGATAGTCGTTATTCTATAATTTATTGATAGGCTTTCTGCCATACTTGGATCTTAGGCTTAGCTTTGCTTCTTATAATTGACTTTGGGGAAGTATGAAAATACTCTAATTACCATTAGGTCACTAAAAGGGGCGAATATCCAATAGCTTTCACCACTTGGTTATTGAGAAGGGACATGAAAGAATATGTGTAAAGTGATTAGCAAAGTGCATGGCAAATAGTAAATAGACAATGAATGTAAGTTTTTATTCTTATTACTGTCATACCAAAATGGAAGAAAGGCTGTTCACAAGAATATTTTGATATCATGGTTGAAACCATGTTCTCTGAGATTAAATCTTTCTGGATTCAAATCCCAGTTACAATATTAATTAGTTGTTGACCCTTATACAAGTTATTTTTTTAACTGTTTAAACTGCTTTTTAACTCTGTGCATCAGCTACTCCATTCAGAAAAAAATACAAAAATGTCTCATTCATAGAATTGTTACAAGGAATAAATAGATTATCACATGTAAATCGCTGATAATAGTGTAAATATTATTGCTATTTCTCTTGTTTTAATTTTTAAAGAAAGCATTACATTTGTTTGCAAAAGTAATCTTGATAAAGATTAAGATTAAGCAGAATTGTCCCCCGGCTCCCGTTAAAAGGCTCTGGGTGTCATTGGTGACATGGCTTCAGAGGAAGGGGAAGGAAAAGTTGCAAAATAAAGGCAACAAAAGCTTCTAAAATGAAGTAATCTAAGAGGAGAAAGCATAGCAAATGTATAGGAGTGAGAAGGTAAGAACACGAAGCTCAGGAGATTATTAAAGGTGTGGTCCCTGCAAACATTAAAAAAAAAAAATACAACTCAGACTACTGAGCAGCTTCCTCTAAAACCAAGAAGTTTTTGGTGAAAGGGGATCTTGTTTAATAAGCCAAATCCAACAGCACAATATAGGGCAGGTGAATGCATAAATCAGCTCATATGGAGGTAAGTTTAACTGCAGGAATTCTCCACTAACTGC
Organism: Hipposideros armiger; assembly: GCF_001890085.2. NCBI lineage: Eukaryota > Metazoa > Chordata > Mammalia > Chiroptera > Hipposideridae > Hipposideros > Hipposideros armiger. The sequence goes on along the minus strand of NW_017731947.1, from coordinate 544,613 downwards.
AGATCAGTGATTTTATACAGCTAATATCTATATGATTTCTATATGCCAGACGCTATATCATCAGAAAGGGTCATTATAATGTTATGAAGGATTCTCAAGTAAAATCATGTTTGGGACTCAAATTGCCCATGGAGCTGGCCTTTTAATTTTCCAAATTAAGGGAATTTAAGTTTTATAAAATTACAGGCATGTTATTATGTGTGAGAAGCCAACAGCCACAAGACACTTCCTAGTCAGAATGCTGTTGCATGGTTATAATGGGGTGAACAAATAGTGTAGGTAATTATGATACTTGATTTGTTTGTCCTGATACCTACTCTTTTGTTATGTCTGTATGATTCCATAAATACATTAAGGAAAAATGTCTCATTTATACTCCAAAGAAGAAGGAATAACAATAATAATAATAATAACAACAACAACAACAACAACAACAACACTCTTTGTAAATCATAACCATGATGTACGATTTCATGGGTAGAATTAATTCTTTTTTTTTTAAATTGTCAACAGTCTGTGACAATTGTTAGTAAAGTTACATAGGTTTCAGGTGTACAATTCTGTAATACATCATCTATATATCACATTGTGTGTTCACCACCCAGAGTCAGTTCGCCTTCCATCACCATATATTTGATCCTGCTGACCCTCATCTACCACCCCCCGCCCCCTTTACCCTCTGGTAACAACTAAACTATTGTCTGTGTCTATGAGTTTTGTTTCTTTGTTTGTTTGTCTTGTTCCTTTGTTGCTTTCAGTCTTATATCCCCATACCAGTGAATTAATTCTTAACCAGAATGATGGAGGACTGCATCTCAGCCCTGGAGAAAGTAATCTAAAGGGCCAAGTGTCCTCTTCCCTTTTTCCTCCTTATTCGTAGGGAAGACTTGCAAAGTTGGCTGAGGCTTGACTGATTGTAATATGTGGGCTGGGCCTCCACTCTTTGCTCAACCACTTCAAAGAACCAAAGGGGCAGGACCAGCTTTGGGCTATGAAAAATTTTAGAGTTTGTACAATCAACACCTTCAGACAGTAAAAGAAGTGGAACTCTTATCTCACCATTGTTTGACTTTTCCTTCAATATGGAACACAGACTGAATGAAACTCACTGATCACTTTCTAATCACTTCCTGAACTTTTGCATGCCAATTAAGGAATTTACATTGGGGGGGGCGTGGCATTTTGTCTGTTGATAGTTTCTGAAGTACTTATTCAGAGAGATGGTTTGGTGCTTATTTCCAGTCCGGTTTGGTAAAATCAGATTCCAGAAATAGGAAGATATATAGAGTGTGTTGTATAAAAAAAGATTTTGAGAGAGTTTTTTGTTAATTATATTGGAGTTAAAAACGATTCCTAGCAATTGCAAGTATATAAAAGGCTATAAGGGTGAAAATATATATTGTAATCTAAAATGAAACTCATGTGAAAAGGGACACTGACATATAGACATATTTTACTTCCTGACACATTGGTTAATTACATTGGTAGTCTTATTAAACATTTCCATTCAAAAATGATTTTAAGAATGAAATTATTTCTCAAATTAAAGTATATCTGTGTACATCAAAGCAAAAGTAATTCTTCAAGTTTATTATTTAAGCCTTACATAATAAACAGGATATTTTTTGCTTCTGGGTTATGTACATTAAATCAGATTCTTAACCACACCTATCTTAACACACTTTCATGGGTATTATCGACTGAATGTTGTTTTTAAAAGTATGATCTTGAATTGATAATAATTTATGAAACATTGACTACAATTATTTTCAAAGTTGTATTCTATGTTTAATAAATTGAAAATTGTTGTAACCTTAATTTCGTTCTTTTCTGTAAGCCATAATATTTTTTAATTGAGATAATATTATCTCTACAAGTTCTGAGGTTCCTAATAAGCTCATAAAAAACTCTTCTAAGTGGAAGGTATTTTAATTCTATTTTTTGCATTGCAATGTGCAAATTTTTCAGCCTAGATATTTTCACAGATATCATTTTCTCAGATTCACTTGAGGTAACTATTTATGAAAATACTTTTATAACCAAAACTTGTCAAATAAATTGCTTCCAATGATGATTTTTTGTCATAGTTTGTCCTGTTTCGATGTTGTAAAAATTATAGGCCTTTGGTTTTATTCCATTCAAATAGCAATTATAAATTTATCTAAATAGGGCCAGCCGAGTGTTGTGATGGTTAAGAGCTGGCTTGGGACGCCAGAGGCCCTGGTTCGGATCCCACATATGAGGGCCAGTGACACTGCCCTCCACAGCTAAGATGCTGAACAATAGCTCAACCTGGAGCTGGGCTGCCGTGAGTCG
>NW_017731947.1:530245-542202 GCF_001890085.2 Hipposideros armiger | reverse complement strand
GGCCGTCTAGAAGCCGGCGACTGATCTGCCTCGCCCGGGAAGAGCGCAATGATGGTGCCAACTTGGGCCAGTGAAGCAACGACCTCCACAACTAGACTGAAGAACAAAACGACAGCAACTTGTCTGTTCCCCTTCCCCCAATTCTCTAGCACTGTTCTCTTCCCCCCAATACCCCAATAAAAATCTTAAAAAAAATTTATCTAAATAAAATTATGAACTTGATCAAAAGATTATTCCTAAACCCAAGATATTTCCAAGTACAATTAACAAATTATAATACTAAATTTTGTACACCTCTTGACTTCTCACCATTTATTTTTTTGTTTCTAGCTTTTATTTGAAGTTAAAGTTCTTCTTATTTGCAATGTTTGTTTCCCAAAATTTAGACACTCTTAAAAAGTTTTTGAGTAACATTTTCCAACACCTTTAAAGAAAATACAACCACTTTAATACACCAGTAGTGGACTTTCAGAAAGAGAAATTAACAAAATAATCCCATTTATGACTGCATCAAAAAGACTAATATACCTAGGAATAAATTTAACCAAGGAGGTAAAAGACCTGTACTGAGGAAACTTTAAGACATTGAAGAAAGAAGTTGAAGAACTGGACGGATATATATATATATATATATATATATATATATATAATGCTCTTGAATAGGGAGAATTAACATTGTTAAAATGTCCATATTACCCAAAGCAATCTGCAGATTCAATGCAATCCCCATCAAAATACCTATCTCATTTTCCATGAAACTAGAACAAATAATATTAAAATTTATATGGAACCACAAAAGACTCCTAATACCAAAAACAATATTGAGAAGAACCAAGTTGGAGGTACCATGCTACTTGATATCAAACTATACTACAAGGCAATAATAATGAAAACAGCACGGTACTGGCATAAAAACAGACACATAGATCAAGGGAATAGAATAGGGAGCCCAGACATAGTCCCATGTCTATATAGTCAATTTATCTATGACAAAGAAGGCAAGAATATAAAATGAGGTAAAGACAGCCTCTTTAATAAAGGTGTTCGGAAAACTAGACAGATGCATGCAAATAAATGAAATGACCACTTTCTTATACCACATACAAAAATAAACTCAAAATGGATTAAAGGCTTAAATGTAAGGCTTAAAACCATAAAACTCCTAAAAGAAAACACAGGCAGTAAACTGACATCACTTTTAGCAATATATATATATATATATATATATATATATATATATATATATATATATGTATTTTTTTAATGTCTCCTCAGGCAAGGGAAACAAAGAAAAAAATAAACAAATGGGACTACATCAAACCAAATAATTTTGCACAGTGAAGGAAACCGTAAAAATGAAAAGACAACCTACTGAATGAGAGAAGATATTCACCAATGATACATTTGATAAGGTATTAATAATCAAAATACATACAAAATGCATACAACCAAAAAACAAAACAAAACAAAACAAAAAACCACAAAAACACTAAACAATCCAATTAAAAAATGGACAGAGGACCTGAATAGACATTTCTACAAAGAGGACATACACATGGCCAATAGACATTTGAAAAGATACTCACCATCACTAATGATCAGGGAAATGCAAATTAAAACCACAATGAGATAACACCTCACACCTGTCAGAATGGCTATCGTCAGTAAATCAACAAACAAATACGGCAAGAATGTAGAGAAAAGGAAACCCTCATGTACTGTTGATGGGATTGTAAATTGGTGCAGCCACTGTGGAAATCAGTATTGGGGGGGTCCCCAAAACATTAAAAATAGAACTACCATAAAACTCAGCAATTCCACTTCTGGGTATTTATCCAAAGGAAGCCAAAACAATAATTTGAAAAGATATGTGCACCTCTATATTCACCACATTGCTAGTTACAATAACCAAGATATGGAATCAACCTAAACGCCCATCAATAAATGACTGGATAAAAAAGTGGTACATATACTTGTATATGAGGTGTGATAAAAAAATATGGTGAATGTTTACATTTAAAAAAATTATTACAGTAAAAGACACATTGCCATTAATCCCTCTCAAAATGCTCTCCCTCACTTCGGACACACTTATCCCATTGTTCTTGCTACTTTCTGAAGCAATTCTGGAAATCCTCTTTCATGAGTATCTTTAGTTTTGCTGTTGTGGCTGCCTCAATGTCCTGAATCAATTCAAAACGTTTACCTTTCATGGTCATTTTGACTTTGGGGAAGAGCCGGAAGTTGCATGACGCCAGATCTGGTGAATAAGGTGGATGAGGACACACTGTATTGCTTTTGTTTGACAGAAATTACCATACCAGAAGCAATGTGTGACATGGAGCCTTTCCCATTGTGATCACAAAATACGGTGAGTGCTGCTGTCGAATGCCATCCAACGAAAAGCAGGCATCTTCAATACAGGAAGTGGCGTGTCAAACCTTAGTAACAGTGTGTGACCAGTTTCAACTTATTGGGTGCAGTCAGTCGAGTGTGAGCTCCGTTGAGAGAAGACGTGTTTTAAAGTATTCCATAAATCATCCTCCATCATGACAATGCACTGTGTCACACATCGCTTCTGGTAGGGCAATTTCTGTCAAATAAAAACATTATGGTGTGTCCTCATCCAACTTATTCCCTGGATCTGGCACCGTGTGACTTCTGGCTCTTACTCAAAGTCAAAATGATTCAGGACACCAAGGCAGCCATGACAGTTCAACTAAAGACACTCATGAAAGAGGACTTCCAGAACTGCTTCAGAAAGTGGCAAGAACGATGGGATAAGTGTGTTCGAAGTGAGAGGGAGTATTTTGAGGGGGATTAATAGCAATGTGTCTTTTACTATAATATATATATTTTTTTAATTTAAACAATCACCATATTATTTGATCACACCTCGTACAACAGAATATTACTCAGCTGTAAGAAACAATGAGGGAGTCATCATAGAAATGGCGGCAGTGAGGTGGGCTCCCTGAGTTCTCGCTCGAAAATTACTGCAGATTGAACAGATATAACTCATCAAAGGGACTTTTCCTCATCACACAGAACAGCTAAGAGGCTCGCAAAACGATTGTTTGAAGGTGGACCAACTGGGCGAGTGGGACAAGAGGGAAGAGAGACACGTGGAGACACAGCCTGCACCCGTAACTACAGAAACGCAGGGCCCCAGGAAGCAGATCGGAGAGCATTACAGCAACAAGGGGGCTCAGTCCCTGCGCCCCCGCGGTCCTGCCAGGAGTACAGCAGGAGTAAGCCTGGAGCGTCTGAGGCAGAAGCCTCAGCTCAAAACTGCGGTGGGTCAGGTGTTTTTTTGTTTTTGTTTTCTTCTTTTCTTTTCTTTCTCTCTCTCCTCAGACAGAAAGCAACGGACAGCTACATAAATAGGAGCCCACTCCCACCCTCCCTCGAAACCCTAGCCAGGTGCATTCCAGAGTCTTAAGCTGATCCCTGAATGGAGGAGTAGTGTCAGATTACAGAGGTGCTCCTACTCTTGGAAAGAGGCTGCAGAGTGTAGGTCTGCCTACCCCGCCCCCACCTTTGCTGCGCAGCTTGAGAGGCAGGGCAACTTCAGCGGCTGAGTCTCTTGAAGGATCCCTGCAGGGATCTTTTAGCAGCTCAGAAATCTCACATCCCCACAGCCACCAGCAGAAAGAGTGCCCTAAGACGCACATCGAGCCTTCGGGCTGCACAGCTCTCAGCGTGCTTCTGGGCAGGCAGAAAAGAGACGGCACTGACATTGTAAAAACCACCAACCACACCTCATAGCACCACTCATCAAGACCTGCATCGACAAGGTCACTCTGGGCACCAGGTGGCCGGCTCTGCCCCCACAAGACACAGAGGAGTTTTTGTGTGGCACAGAACCTGGAAATAGCGTGGTAGAATTTAGCCAAGACTGACACTGGTTTCTTTGTTGTTGTTGTCGTTATTGTTTTGGGGTGTTTTTTGTTTGTTTGTTTTGGTTGTTTTTTTCTATTGCATTATTATCATTTTTAGTTTTATATATATACATATATATATGTATATATATATATATATATATTCTATATATATTTGTAAATACATGTCCATATATATAGGTGTGTAGATGTACATATTATTTGTTTGTTTGTTTTTTTACTTCTTTTTCTCTTCTTCTTTTTGCCCCCCTCTCTCTCTCTCCCTTCTTTTCTTCTTTCTTTTCCCTACTCTAGTTTTCCTCCTTTCCATTTTTCTGCAATTTTTTTTTGGTGTTGCTATTTTGTTTATCATGTTTATTTTGCTTTCTTTGTATGTTTGATATTTCTGTGCATGTTGAGTGTGGGTTGTTGGTTGTTTTTACAAGTGAGAGTATCTGGTTTTCTTGTGGTGGTGGTTGTGGTTGTGCTTGTTGATCTGTTTTGCCCTAAAATTGCTCTACAGCAGGGCCCAGTCAAAGAGGCACAAGAATCATCACATCCAGAGGCCAACTTCAGACCAAACCAGAGCATTACCAGGTTTGACCTACAATAGTCACACCCAAAGGGAAATCTCTACAGGCACAAGAGCCCATAGGGGCCAAACTTCATCGGAGGGGTCAACCCTCACACAGCAGCTCATAAACTATGGACACAGCTGCTCCTCACAGCTAGTCAGCCTGGCAATCCCACCTACTGACAAGCCAAAAGCAATCAAAGCTCAACTTCAACAGGAGAAGACACACAACATAAAGAACACCTCCAGTACACACACACGGGAGAAGGGAGTCTGAGTAATTCAAATATAAAGGACACATACCACATAAGTCCACCCAGAAAAGACTGAGAGACCTAGGGGATCTACCTAATACATCGAAGCAAGCATAAAGAGTAAGCCAGAATGGGGAAACAAAGAAACACATCCCAAATAAAAGAACAGAAGAAACCTCCTGAATCAGTGGAACTAGAATAGATACAACAAACCTATCAGAGACAGAGTTCAGAACATTGATGATTAGAATGTTCAAGGAAATTAATGCGGATTTAAAGAAGGATAGAGAAATCATGAAAAACAACCAGCTAGAACTAAAGAATATAATTACTGAATTAAATAACAAAACTTGAAAGAATTACCAGCAGATTGGATGAAGCAGAGGCTCAAATCAGCGACTGAGAAGACAAATAGCAGAGTCATCCAAGCGGAACAACAAAAAGAAAAAAAAATAAGAAACAATGAAAATAGTTTAAGAGAGCTGGGTGATAACATCAAATGCAACAACATGCACATTATAGGGAATACCAGAAGGAGAAGAGAGGGAGCTAGGGATCGAGAACATATTTGAAGTAATAATGACTGAAAAGTTCCCTAACCTGGCAAAGGAAATCGAATACAAGCCCAGAAAGTGCAGCGTTCCAACCAAGATGAACCCAAACAGGCCCACACCAAGACACATTGTAATGAAAATGGCAAGGGTTAAAGACAAAGACAGAATCCTAAAACCAGCAAGGCAACAAGTTACTTACAAGGGCACCCCAATAAGAATATCAGCCAACTTTTCTACAGAAACTTGGCAGGCCTGAAGGGAGTGGCAGGAGGTTTTCAAAGTGATGGAAAACAAGGGCCTACAACCCAGATTGCTTTATCCAGCAAGGCTATCATTTAAAATTGAAGGAGAGATAAAGAGCTTCCCAGAAAAGAATAAGCTGAAGGAATTCATTACAACCAACCCCGCATTGCAGAAAATGTTAAAAGGGCTTCTTTCAGCAGAAGAAAGAGAAAAACAATCTAACTAATTAAGACCAGAAACACAAATAACAAAATGGCAATAACTAGCACCTATCAATAATCACATTAAATGTAAATGGATTAAATGTTCCAATCAAAAGATATAGAGTGGGCTGCCGCCAACCGGTGCCTCAGCTTGCACTGTCGCGCATGCCATGGGAGCCATGACTGATGACGAAGTCATACGGAAGCATCTCCTGATTGATGGAGATGGTGCTGGAGAAGATCGGAGAATTAATCTGCTAGTGAAAAGTTTCATTAAATGGTGCAACTCCGATCCCAGGAAGAAGGCTACAGCCAGTACCAACGTATGCTGAGCCTACTGTCCCAATGTGAATTTTCAATGGGCAAAACACTGCTGGCATATGATATGAACCTCAGAGAAATGGAAAATTATGAAAAGATATACAAAGAAATAGAATGTAGCATTGCTGGAGCACATGAAAAAATTGCTGAGTGCAAAAAGCAAATGCTTCAAGAAAAACGAATACGAAAAAATCGCCAAGAATATGATGCTTTGGCAAAAGTGATCCAGCATCATCCAGACGCATGAGACACTAAAGAAACTGGAGGCTCTGGGAGAAGAATTAGAACACCTTTCACATATTAAAGAAAGTTTTGAAGTTAAGCTGCAATTGAGACGGAAACAGTTTCACTTCCTTCTTAGTACCATCCACGAACTTCAGCAAACACTGGAAAATGATGAAAAGCTCTCTGAAGTAGAGAAAGCTCAGGAAACAAGCGTGGAAGCAGATCCTAAGCCATGGGCAAGCTAATGGCTCACCATTCTCAAGATGAAGTAGCAACAGGATCTTAGTGCGTTTAGAATTTGTGTGCTCTTGAGATATTTAAAGTTTTGACAGTGAACTACTTTGCTTTTCGATATTAATGTACAGTTCATTCATATTTCTTCACACAGAAGAAAATGACTCCAATATAGATTTGTTTTATTTTTATTTTTTTTAAATAGCTTTTTTATTCTTAAACTTAAAAGACAGGAAGCAACATCCAAATTTTTTTAATAAAATGTTTTCAAGCCAGATACGTTTGCATTAGCATTCTAGGTAGTTTTAACTGTTCACATTGATTTGCTTACAAAATAAGATGAAGATTGTGAGAAGGTGGTATTTCTAGAACGTGCATGAGAAAATGAGTCAACTTCTAGAAATTGTTATCACTTTTAAAAATGGAGTACATGAATAGCTTCAGGAAGGCTGTGAACTTATAAAATAATGTGCAACATGTTTGTGGTGTATGCTCATTTGGGGGCAGTTTCCATATTAAGCATCCCTGGTGTTAGAGGTAATAACAAGATTAAAAGTAAATTCATATGCATTAATTTCTAGATCCCTCGCTTTAATATGTGAGCAATGTGGTTGTTAAATATTTGGTTCATATATTTTTTCTCTACTGTTTTGTTCTTTAGGAGTCATTTTCAATGGAAAAAAAATGTATTGGTAAAGTCAAGAGCAGTCTGAGATAAATAGTCTGTGAAGATGGCCTTGCATAAAGAATTTCATGATCTTTTTAAAAATTAAGCTAAGGCTGAATCGCTTGTAATTTCCTTAAGTATTAAATCACATTTTTAATACTTGTTAGGTTCCATCCTTATTCATTTATTTTAGTTTGAAAACCTGACATTGCATGAATCATACCTTAATAATGTTACATTTTTATAATTTTAATAAGAATTCTTGTCTTCAAAAATGAAAGTTTAAAATTAGCTCAGTAGTAGTCATATTAAAAGTGTAATTATACCTTTAAAAAAAAAGACATAGAGTGGCTGAATGGATAAGAAAGCAAGACCCTTGCATTTGCTGTATACAAGAAACTCACTTCAGATCAGAAGACACATACAGGCTGAAAGTAAAGGGATGGAGTAAAATATTTCATGCAAATGGAACTGAGAAAAAAGTTGGAGTAGCGATTTTTATATCAGACAAAATAGACTTTAAATGGAAGAATATAATAAAGGACAAAGAAGGGCATTTCATAGTAATAAAGGGATCGATTCAACAAGAGGACATAGCCCTAGTAAACATCTATGCACCTAACATAGGCGCTCCTAAATATATAAAAACAGATATTGACAAACATAAAGACAGAGATGAACAGTAACACTATCCCCTACTATGATTTCAACACCCTGTTCTCCCCTGATCTTCCAGACAGAAAATCAACACGGAAACAGTGGCCTTAAATGACACTTTAGACCAGCTGTATTTAATGGATATTTTTAGAACATTTCACCCCAAAGCTACTGAATATACATTCTTTTCAAGTGCACATGGAACATTTTCCAAGATAGGCCACATGTTAGGCCAAAAAACAAGTGTCAATAAATTTAAGAAAATTGAAATCATATCAAGTATCTTCTCTGACCACAGTGCTAAGAAATTAGAAAACAACAAGAAAAAAACTGGAAAACACAGAAATACATGGAGGCTGAATAACATGTTACTAAATAGCAAGTGGGTAAAAAATGAGGTCAAGGAAAAAATCAAGCTACCTTGAGACAAACGAAAATGAAAGCACCACAATCCAAAATCTTTGGGATGCAGGGAAAGCAGTCCTAAGAGGGAAGTTCACAGCAGTGCAGGCCTATTTAAAGAAGAAAAATCTCTAATCAACAGGTTATGCTTACACCTCAGAGAACTGGAAAAAGAACAGCAAAATAAGCCCAAAGGAAGTACAAGGAAGGAGATAATAAACACCAGAGTGTAAATAAACAAAATACAGAGCAGAAGAAATTACAAAATATCAATGAAACCAAGAGCTGGTTTTTTGAGAAGATAAACAAAAATGACAAACCTCTAGCAGACTCATTAAAAAAAAAAAAAAGAGGACTCAACTTAGTAAAATCTGGAACGAAAGAGGTGAAGTGACAACAGACACCACAGAAATACAAAAAAAAATTTAAGAAATTACTATGAGCAATTATATGCCAACAAATATAACAATCTGGAAGAAGTAGATAATTTCCTAGAAGCATACAACCTTCCAAAGCTAACTCAAGAAGAAACAGAAAATCTGCATAGACTGATTACCACCAAGGAAATCGAATCAGTAATTAACAAGCTCCCAACAAACAAAGCCCTGGACCAGATGGCTTCACAGGTGGATTTTACCAAACATTCAAAAAAGAATTATCACCTATTCTACTCAAACTATTCCAAAAAGTCCAGAAGGAGGAAAGGCTCCCAAACTTTTCTATGAGGCCACTATCACCCTGATTCCAAAACCAGACCACTACAGTACAAAAAAGGGAAACTACAGGCCAATATCCCTGATGAATATAGATGCAAAAATCGTCAACAAAATATTAGCAAAGAGAATTCAGCAATATATTAGGAAGATCATACACCATGAACAAGTCAGGTTCATCCCTAGTATGTAAGGTTGGTTCAATATCCGCAAATCAATGTGATACACCACATCAACAAAATAAAAAATAAAAGCCATATGGTAATATCAATAGATGCAGGAAAAGCATTTCACAAAATTCAGCAGCCATTTATGATAAAAACTCTTAGAAAAGTGGGACTAGAGGAGCATATCTGAACATAATAAAGGCCATATATGATAAACCCACAGCTAACATCATATTCAATGGGGAAAAGCTAAAACCATTCCCCTTAAGATCAGAAACAAGACAAGGCTTTCCACTCTCTCCACTTTTATTCAACATAGTTCTGGAAGTTCTAGCCACAGCAATCAGACAAGAAAAAGAAATAAAAGGCATCCATATCAGTAAGTAGGAAGTAAAATTGTCATTATATGCAGATGACATGATACTATATATAGAGAACCCCAAAGACTCCATCAAAAAACTATTGGAACTGATAGACGAATTCAGTAAGGTAGCAGGGTAAAAAATCAATGTTCAGAAATCAGTTGCATTTGTATATACCAATAATAAACTAGGGGAAGGAAAAATTAAGAAAACAATCCCATTTACAATAGCTTCAAGAACTATAAAATACTTAGGAATAAATTTAACCAAAGAAGTAAAAGAACTGTATTCAGAAAATTATAAGACACTGAAGAGAGAAATGAAAGAAGATATAAATACATGGAAACACCTACCATGCTCATGGATAGGAAGAATTAATAGTTAAAATGTCCGTACTGCCTAAGGTAATATATAGATTCAATGCAATTCCTATCAAACTACCAAGGGCATTTTTCACAGAAATAGAAAATGTAATCCTAAAATTCATATGGAACCATAAAAGACCCCAAATAGCCACGGCAATACTGAGAAATAAGAACAAAGTTGGAGGTATCATGCTACCAAACATTAAAACATGCTACAAGGCTACAGTAATCAAAACAGTATACTGGCATAAAAACAGGCACATAGATCAATGGAACAGAATAGAAAGCCCAGAAATAAATCCATTCATATACGGACAGTTAATCTATGACAATGGAAGCAAGAATTTACATTGGGGTAAAGATAGTCTATTTAATAAATGGTGCTGGCAAAATTGGACTGACACATGCAAAAAAAATGAAACTGGACCACCTCCTTATGCCATATACAAGAACAAATTCATAATGGATTAAAGACTTAAATGTAAGACCTGAAACCATAAACCTCCTAGAAGAAAATATAGGGAGTAAAGCTGCAGACATTACCCTGAGTAATATTTTTACTGACACATCCCTGCAGGCAAGGGATGTTAAAGAAAAAATGAACATATGGGACTACATCAAACTTAAAAGTTTTTTCACAGCAAAGGAAACCATCAATAAAACAAAAAGGAAGCCTACTGAATGGGAGAAGATATTTGTCAACAATGTATCTGATAAGTGTTTAATATCCAAAATATATAAAACACTCATGCAACTCAATACCAAAAAAACAAACAACCCAATTAAAAAATGGGCAGAGGACATAAAGAGGCATTTCTCTAAAGAAGACATACAGATGGCCAACAGATATATGAAAACATGTTCAACCTCATTAATCATTAGAAAAATGAAAATAGAAACCACAATGAGATAACACCTCACTCTGGTCAGGATGGCTATCATCAATAAATCAACAAACAACATGTGCTAGAGAGGTTGTGGGGAAAAGGGACCCCTGCTGCACTGTTGGTGGGACTGCAGATTGGTGCAGCCATGATGGAAATCAGTATGGAGGCATCTCAAAAAACTGGAAATGGAACTACCTTATGATCCAGCAATTCCACTCTTAGGTATTTATCCAGAGAAACCCAAGACACTAATTCTAAAAAATATATGCACCCCTATGTTCATTGCAGTGCTATTTACAATAGCTAAGACTTGGAAACAACCTAAATGCCCATCGGGAGATGACTGGATTAAGAAACTGTGTTACATTCACACAATGGAGTATTACTCAGCTATAAAGAGAAATGAAATTGTACCATTTGCAAAGATATGGATGGACCTAGAGAGCATCATGCTAAATGAAATAACTCAGTCGGAGAAAGACAAATACCATATGATCTCACTTATATGTGGAATCTAAACAACTGAATAAATGAGAAATGTAAACAGAAATAGTCTCAGACACATAGATGAAAAACTGATGGTTGCTAGATGGGAGGGGGGTGGGGATGAGAGAGAAGGGGCAAGAACGAGACAACATAAACTTTGCCACAGGGATATGAAAGACAGTTTGGGGAGAATAATCAACAATGTTGTAAATATTTTTTAGGAGGTCAGATGGACTCATGTCTTGTTAGGGAGACCACTTCATGGATGGTGTAGAGGCTTGACCACTGCACTGTACATCTAAAGCTGCTGTTGAATAATACTGTATGTCAACTAAGATTTGATATATATGTGGTTACAGGATGTGGAGTACAGTGCGGGGAGTGGAGTTGATGGAATTGTGATAGATATGTATGATATTGGGGGAGGGGGCAGTTGATTGGGGGAGGCGGGTTGTCACTTTGTGAGGTGTGAAAAGTATAACTATTGCATTGTTCTGTACACCTAAAACTAATAATAAAAAATTTTTAAAAAGAAAAAGAATGAAATCTTGGAATTTGTGACAACATGGATGAACCTAGAGGGTTTTATGCTAAGACAGAGAAAGACAAATACCAACTGAGGGGGATTAGAAAATACAAATTGCCAGTTATAAAAATAGTCACAGGGGGCTGGCCGAGTGGCACGATGGTTAAGAACTGGCTTGGGATGCCAGAGGGCCCCGGTTCAGATCCCACATATGAGGGCCAGTGACACTGCCCTCT
>NW_017731947.1:456060-530074 GCF_001890085.2 Hipposideros armiger | reverse complement strand
AAAACGACAGCAACTTGTCTGTTCCCCTTCCCCCAATTCCCCAGCACTGTTCCCATCCCCCCAATTCCCCAATAAAAAAAAATTTAAAAATTGTCACAGGGATGTAAAGTACAGCATAGGGAATATAGCCAATAATATTATAACTGTGTAAGGTGTCAGATGGGTACTAGACTTATCAGGGGATCACTTTGTAAGGTATATAAATGTCTAATTACTATGCTTTACACCTGAAACTAATATAATATTGTATGTCAACTGTAATTGAAGGATAAATCTAAAAATAAAAACAATGAAGGAAATGCAACCAAAATTTAAGGCACACCTTTACAATTGTTTCAAATCAAGGGCATAATGCTTATACTGAATTATTCAAACTCTCAGACATTTCTAAAATCTGATTAATAATAGACATAAAAAAACGTAGACACAGTTTTGCTGAATATATTTTAAATACTCAATATCAGCTCCCTCGGAAAAATGTTGTAATTTGTCTGTGTGTGTGTGTGTGTGCGTGTGTGTGTGTGTGTGTGTATATGTGCGCGCAAGCGCGCGCGTGCACGCATGTAATACTGCTAATTACTCTATCAAATTACAGATTTAATTTTCAAATAATGAAGTCTGTTTGGATAAATTTATTATTATGTGTGAACATAATAATTTCCAAGTACATTTTATTTTCTATACTTTCTCAATTTAATGATAATATTATTTTTAGCACGACTATGTTCTACCAAAATTTATATTCTTATATAAACTGGAAAAAATAATCATCAATGGTGAATTTCTAAACTTAATATACACTACTATTCACAGTAGCATAAGATCTTTCACCTTCAATGAAGTAAAATTTCAAAATTTCTTTTGATTTGAAAAACTCACTGAAAAAATCAAACTCTTTAAAATTAAAGTGATTTTCAAAAAAAGTATGATTATACTAACATAAAACTTGGATCATTTAACTGCAAAATTCAACTTTTGCTAATGGAATTATCACATTAAAAGTTATAACTCCAAGATACATATTTAGGGGAAAAAAATCTTTGAATAGAAAAAGAGTAATGTTAAATTAGAAAATGTTCACTTGATATAAATAAAAAAGCCAGGCTTCTCAGAATGATGTGTAAGCATAAAGAAAGTAATGAAGCTGCAAAAAGTAAATTGCTATCTTTGGGAAAAGTCTTCCTAAATCACCATCAACTTTGAAAACTGTTATAATACACAATCCTTTCTTCCAGTATTTACGTGGTCCATGATATCAGTGTGGCTTCCTTAGTAAGTGATATTTTGCCACCGTTCTGTTACATGCAGAATGTAACACTTGTACATATGCAAGTTACATATCTATGAATATTCTTGATTTGCAGAAATTCAATCTTTATTTTTTTATCAACGTGAGGTTATATTTTTAGATTGATGATGCAAAACTGGTTTGTTACAAAATAAGAAAGCATTACCAAACAATAAATCAAATGAATTATTTAGTTTTACACATCACAGTAACTTGTAAAATCCCACTCAGTCAGTCATTCAAAGTATTCCATGTGCTAAGGCAGGGCTGTTCATCCTCTTGTTTGCACGTGTTTCACATATGCCCAACCTATGATTCCGCCCCACATGACACTGTTCCAAAACACTGGCAGCCTGGAGACCAGGCATCATGCAAACTGCCGCCATAGGGATAGCACAACTGCCTGTGACATTCAGCGGCCACCTGGCACAGGCGAGATTAGTTCTCTCACCACTAAAGAAGGCTGGGAAGATTTAGTTATCCCACCAAATCCTGTCCAAGTATACTTTATGTTATCTGTGCACCCCTGCATTCTGTCCTTTAAAGTGAGATGCTAATTTAAATCTGTCTAGAAAAATGAAAAAAAGACACAGGTTTGCCCTTGCTGTCAGGTTCTGCCATATGTTATCATAAAATCTGAAAGTTGTTTGCTGCCCATCCATCTCACTCACTACCAGACAAGAGCCTTGCACAAGCAAGTAGGGCAAAAAATAGGGAGTTATACCAAGTTTACCTTGGCTTAGTTTCATGCAACTATTAATAATAGTGTATGAAAATTTGAAATTCTGGGACAAATGCTAAATTGTATGTGGTGCTGGGACAACAGGCTTAAACTGGCACTGTCCCTGCCAAATCCAGGAGTGCGTTACCCTAGCTATAGGAACAAATGAGACCGGACATTTTAGTTTTAACAGGAAATAAAACACATAATGCCGTCTCACAATTGTGGGCTCATGTGATTGAAAGTACGTAAAAAAACAGGTTGAGAGGAGCAGTAATTTTATTCAAATAAGACTTTATTCAAATAAAGAGCCTCTAGTAAGAGGCACTGTTTCCCGAGAAGCAATCTAGGGTCTCAGTTGCTGTCTAAGCCACACAGGCAGAACCAGTGGACCAAGATATTTTCTGAGTGCGCGTAGGTTGGCTCACAGATTCAGGCTCATATCTCAATAACTCTTATGTCATCGAATCAGCAACACTATTTTTTTTTAAAGCAACATGGCAATATAATCATGTCCAGACATAGATTTTGACTCAAAGCCTTTATCTGAAAATATGGAAAGAAGTTAATGAAGTAGCATGAGGTACAAACAAGTTACAGGATGAAATCAAGTCAGGATTGAAGACAGCTGTCAAAATGCGAAGTGGCTAGGAGGCAGAACTTTCGAAGAGGCAGAGTGAGACTGGGAAAAGAGCATCTGGCACGAGAAGGTAACTCACTATTCAGCATCATGCAATAAATGCAATCAAATGAGAAATTTTATTTTTATTTGACTTGACAAGGATGTCTGTGCTGCACTTAAAGACTGCAATGATGTGAGGAGAATACAGAGCATTCACTCAGCAGTAACAATTCCAGCTCTGCAGAGACAGATGTGCCCCGGCCTGTTTATCACTGTGACCCTCTTCAACTATTTCAGAAAGTAATTTACACTGGACTGTGGAATGATTAGCTTGTCAAAGATAACTTATGTAAAAGGGGGCTTCCCCCCCCCCCCGGCTTTAGCAATGGAAGTGTGTATACTATAAATGAGGTGTTCAGAGGTGCAGCCAGGTTGTACTATCAGAGGTGAGTAAGGTGGAGGTAGGGTGGCAAGCCTGGGGGTGGAGCCTTCACGTGGGTTAGTGGAGTAAGAGGAAATAAACACCCCATATACGCCTTCTCTCCTCCTCTCACAGTCTTGCTTTCATACTGTGACCACTAATGTCTTTCAATCAAAGTGCTAGGAACTAATGTCAACGTGTCATCTTTAAAGATAACAAAATGACTGTGAATGTGAAGAAAGTGTTCAGGGAGAGTAGTTGCTCCAGCTGCTTTCTGTCTACAACACTTCCGGTTGAGTTTAGCACAGTGAGAGAGACAGAAACAAACAGCTTCTAGTAATTACTCCTCCCTGCAGGTGCCTATCACTCCTAGTACTACTTGCAAGATGTAAAAGGATAATTATTCTTAAACTGACAATTATTGCTCAGGTCCTTTGCCCCTGAAGAGGAAATAGTTCTGGCTGCCTTTATTTTGCAGATGAGCCTTCTGAAAATTTCATTAGCACTAGAAGCCCAGTTAGATAAATACATAAGTTGATAAGTGATAGGTAGGTAGGTAGACAAATAGATAGATAGATGATTGATAAATCAATGACATATGTAAGCACGGTATTTAAATTTTATGAATGTACCATGATAGCTCCAATTTGTGTTCTTGTGCACTAGATAAGCAACTATCCTAGAACATGCTTTAGAAAAAATTACTCAGCTATAGAATGCAGAAAACTGTGAAGTAGGGTGAGTTTTCTATATTCATTAAGTAAGCAATGTGGCCATTTCCTGGGTTTAGCTCTCTGAGCTTTAGAGGCTATCACGCAGAGATTGCTCAAGTGCCACTTTGCAGCTCTATGCAGACTGGGCTTTTTGTGTGAGTGTTGAAGGGAAAGGGTGAAAAACAGGAGAGAGAAGACTAGACTAGGATTCTTCAGGAAGCCTCTTGCTCTCACAGTCCCCACGCATGGCCCGCAGAGGAGAAGAGGGGATGGGAACCAACTCCTCTCTCTGCTGGCTTTTCCTGTTCATCAGTCCCCTGGTCCAGCGTTTATGCCATTTTGACAGGGTTCTTTCAAAACTCCTCTAATTACCCAAATTGTGAAAACACTGGCATTCGTCTTGAATAAGGCGCCTCTGGAATAGGAGCTGTAGCTGCCTAATTTGTCTTAGGTCTCCCCTATCTATCTCTTTTCTTTCATCACACAGAATCTCAGCTGGTAAACATGACTACTTGGAATGAAATAGGGAAATAATCATTATCATGGCCATGATATCTCTTTCCTTAGTGCAATTTAATACATAAGTACCTATCATCTCTTCTATTTGCAAGATTTCACTTCATTATTATTTGCCCTGATCCTTCACTCTAAAGTAACTTGGTTTGGGGAGAAGAGAAAAACCTTGCCAGAAGCTATCCAGAAAACAAGAGCAGCCTCCAGATGCCCTCAATAAGATAAGGTCCCCATAGGAAGAAGTTGGCTTATAGTCAGCATGACTCCATATGAAGAATCCACCATTGCTAAGTAGATTTTTTTTTCTAGGACTGTTATTTTTTTCTCTTGGACATACCTGTTTTATTAAATCCTCTGACTTGATTGATCTATGTGACTATATCGTATTTATGATGTTAGCTTCTCCACGTCCAAAATTTTGGTCCTTTTCAGAACACCTACCCCAGTATCCATCAATAATACCATTGACTTTCTGCCTTGATCCTTCCCCTGAGCAGTTCTCCTGCAGTTTGGGATCATGTCCATACACTGGTCACTATTACAGCCGACCTGCTACTCACAAGTCCAGATTTCATCTCTTGTTTACTTTCTGTTTAGGATGCAGGTGTTTAACATCCTGAAGAATTTCCAAATTATTTTTGATTTAATTAAATACAAGCATTTCCCTGTTGCCCTTCCCCATCTCCTTAAGTTGTGTGCCACAAGAAAATCCATTTAAACGAAAGGTAGTTGCAATATTGAATCAGAGTATGGGGTTTAGGCAGAGTCCACAATAACTGCAAAGCATATGAAACACATAACTCATTATATATGGATAAGCCAGATAGGACATAAAGGCCTTCACAAAGCGGACTAAACCCCAAGATTGAAGGACAACAACTTGGCTGTTCTCCTTCCCCAATTCCCCAACACTGTTCCCCTTTCCCAATTACCCAATAAAATCTTTAAAAACATTAAAATAAATTAAAAAATAAAAAATAAATATGAATGGATTGAAGTGAAAAATATTACTAAGTAGACTTTAATAATAAAAGATTGAAAATTTTAAAAAATAAGTATGCAAAATTTTCAAAGCAATATCTTTACATTAATATACTGAATATTGATGTTGAATAATATTAATATGTCTTCTAACTTATAAATATTTTAATGAAGAAATTAGTAAATGAGGCATTATAAGGAAAATATTTTTGTTTCTTCTGAATAAAGGAATTTTTAAATTTAGGAAACAATCAACTCAAAAATTATTGAGCAAATACATGTGCCCAGCCATGTCTCAGTTACTGTATGGAAAAAAAAGTAAAAATGAAGGTGAGTATTACAAATATAATAAATAATGGTGTGATGTCTAAATAGTAATCATTTAAATGGTCATATTGCATTAATTAACAAATTATGTTACTTGTCTTATTTAAATTCTCCTTTAATTACCCATAATAAACAGGACCCAACCCAAAGCTTCTAAAAATGATGTAAAGAATCCTCAAAATGTGGTACCTATTTACTTAACAGGACAAGAAAGTTCATTAATATCAAATCAATTCAAGGCTGTACTGCATATTCTAAATGAACTTTCCTCTGTGAAAACATAATGTTAATCACAAATGCAATATGAATATATAATTTGAGATTTTGTACTAGGTATATTTTTTTAAAAAAGTAAAAAGAAACAGGTGACACTTTTTTTAATTGTTTTTTTAAAAATACTTTCTTTAAATAATCATCATTATCATTTTCAACATATAAACTATTTAGAAGTTAGTATTAAATAGTTAATTTTATGAACTTAGTCTTTGAAATTTTGTGAGCATTTCATTCCTACAGCCATCTGAATACAGACTAGCCACATTTCAAGTGCTCAACTGCCACATGTGACTAGTGGCCACATATTGAGTGGTACGGTTCTAGATAATCAGGTAGGGCAAGAACAAAACTAAAATTATAAAGCTTGTGATGGAAGGAATAAACTTTCTTTAGTCTGGGTGAGATGGTTTTCATGCAGAAAATCCAAGACTACAAACAAAGCACTAGAATTACTGAGTTTAGCCAATGTCTAGACCAGGGGTCAGCAAACTTTTGAGATAGAAGAGCCACCAGAGGTCAGCAAACTGTGGCTTGCGAGCCACATGCAGCTCTTTGGTACGTACATGTGACTCTGAAGTAAAATTGAAAATGAAAATAAAACTATCATAGTTTCATTTATAATGTTACTTTAAATTTTCCTTATTTGTAAAACTATATTTATGGCTCTTGAATAATTTTTAAATTGTGAGGGACAGGATTGGCTCTTCCAGGGGTCGGCAAACTTTTGAGATGGAACATATCCAAAGAGCCACATGTGGCTCACTAGCCGGAGTTTGTTGACCCCTGGTCTAGACTCAAGGTAAATGTAGCATACAAAATCAATTGTGTTTTTCTATCATAGCAACAAACAAGTTGAAAATACAACTTTCAGTTAAAAAATCAGAAAGATTGAATCCATAGCAACAAATTTAATGAAATAATTCTGAAATCCAAATTTTGCTAATGGAAATTAAAATCCCCAAAAAAAGAAGATATATATGATGGTCAAGGATTGAAAATACTTCATATTATAGGATATGGGTCCACAGATTCATTCTGTTCCCTTTCAAAATTCTAACTTTTTATTTTTTGTGGAAATTGATGTTGTACTCTAAAATTTCTGTGAAAATGTAAGTGATCCAAAATACTTAAGGCATTTCTGAGAAAAAAAACAACTTGAAGGACTTAAACTGCCATATAATCAGATGTATTCTGAAACTGCACTAATTAAGACAATGTGATATTGGGACACAGATAGACAAAGATCATAAGTGGAAAATACAGTACAGAAAAGGGTACAACTGCAATTCATTTGGGAAAACATTTTTTTTAAACTGGCATTCTGAAACTGTTAAATACCCATTCAGAAAATGATAAACTCTTATCCCTGTCTCATGCCATACCAAAAAAAAAAAAAAAAAAAAGAAAATTGAACTGGGTCATCGATCTAAATATGAAAAGTAAAAATAAATGAGTCTAGGGGCCGGCCAAGTGGCTCATTGGTTAAGAGTTGGCTTGGGAGCATGAGCTCTGAGCAGCAGGGCCGCCAGTTTGGTTCCCACATGGGCCAGTGACACTGCGCCCTCTACAGCTAAGATGGTGAACAACAGCTTGACCTGGAGCTGGGCTGCTGTGAGTCGCCCGCAATGGCATAGGCTGCAGTGGGACTGCAGTGGGCTGCCGTGAGCTACCATGAGTGGCCGGCAGCCAGTGTGAGTGGCCGGCAGCTGGCGTGAATGGCCGTCCAATGGCCGGCAACTGACTACATCAGCCGGGAAGAGTGCAATGATCATAATACCAATTTGGGCCAGTGAAGTGATATCCTCCACAACTAGACTGAAGAATCAAAGGACAGCAACTTGTTTGTTCCCCTTCTCCAATTCCTGAACGCTGTTCCCTCCCCCAACTCCCCAATAAAATCTTTTTTTTAAAAATGAGTCTAAATAGAGGAAATAATAATATAATATTTCATGTTCTTGGATAGGCAAAAAATTATTAAAGAGAATGTAAGAAGCAGTAATCATTAAAGGAAAGACTAACTTGGACTCAATTTGTTCATGAAAAGGTACTATTAAGAAAGTGGAAAAACAAAGAACATAGTAACAGATGTTTACAATACATATAGCCCATAAAAAATAATCTGTAGCAATATAATTAACTTCTATAAATCAATTTACAAAACCCAGAAATAATCCAATAGTACAGAAATATCTTGAATATACTTTTAAAAAAGATATTAATAGAGCTAAAAAGCATTCTAAAAGTTGTTCAATATCTCAACTTTCAGACTCACAAGTCAGACACTTGACAACACACTAGTAAGAGTCTGTTAGAGCCTGTGCACACCCTTATACGTGTGCACATGGTACAACTGCTATGGAGGGAAATTTAGCAACACATAGCAAAACTACAAGGTATTTATGTAGTTTTGACTTTTGAAAGATGTTGCTATCTTACATATTAAAAAGGATTACACCAGCAAATATGGGGTAATTTTAAAATTTGAATACAGACAAAGTAAATGACTAATAATTTACATAAATACAAAAAAGCAAACAAGATCAATTTAATTTATGAAGACCATACTGTGGCTATATACCCTAGGTGGATCTACTCAAAGAACAAAATGACCTGAAAAAAATCTTGAACTTAATTTGTTTCTTGTTGGTAAGCAATTGGTGAAGTAATTCTGACACTGTTTTGCATACATAATAGGATTCAGTAAACAAGTAAATATATTAATGTTCTTGGAAACCAGTATTCTCACTGTTGGAGAAATATTACAGACATTACTTTCTCACCTGATTAAAATGGACTTGGGCGTGACCTTGAGAGTTCCAGATCTTTTAGTGGCATATCCTACTCTTCAGAATAATTGTTATGCAAATTTGTGGATTAATACTAAAATATTAATACTAAGATATTAATACTAATATTAAAATATTAATACTAAAAGATACCTCAAAAAGAACACATTCCCTGCTGTCGGGAATATGCCCACATTTTGGTTCATCAATACTGCCTATCTCTCCATTTTTGTTAAAAATTATTGTCTATACTATAAATTTATAAGGCAGAAGGCTAGAATTATTGTTTGGGGGATTCTTCTTCTGTTTTCATAAAGAGCATCAAAGCCTCCCCACACCCCCTACATCTATCTTAAACATATGGATACTCACAGAAGGTAAATCTTCACTTTGAGAGCAGAAAAACAGCCCCTTCTGAACTTTAAACACTACCATGCCCCCAAGGGAAACTAGTTTATATAGTACAGCAATTCACAGAGCATTCCAATCTTATATTTCAAGCTCAGGTTTAAAGGAGCCCTAAACACAGGAGGTGAGAAGTGTTTGGTCACAGGAGAGTGACTCGGGTTGACATAATCTTGACTGACTTATACGATTTAAATTCAAGAGAACAGATCAGCTCTAAAATAGCAGCATTCATAACAGTCCTAAAGGGGAAACAAAAATGTTCATCAAATGATGAATGGACAAACAAAATGCGGTATATCCACATAATGGACTATTGTTCCGCAATAAAAATACATGAAGTACTGTACTGATAATTGTACCATATGAATGATCCTTGAAAACATTAGACTGATTGACAGAAACCAGTCACAAAGACCAATATTTTATGATTCTATTTATATGAAATGTCTGGACTAGGCAAATGTACAGAGATAGAAAGTACACTAGTGGGTGTCTAAGACCAGATGGGTTAGTGGGAAATGGAGAATGACTACTGATGGAGATGGGGGTTTCATGATGGGGTGATGGAAATGTTCTAAAATTGTTTGTCACACAGTTGCACAATTCTGTGACTATACTAAAACCCAGTGGATTATACAGTTAAAATGGATGAATTGTATGGTATGTGAATTACATTTTAATAAAGCTGCTTTTTAAGAAAAGAATAGACAATTTGATGAAAAGCAACTGTGTATCAAAACTTTGATCCATGTTATATAAACTCAGGGAAAATAAAAGAACAGGATGGATCTGAATAAATGAATGCTTAAATAAATGACAGTAAGACAAGTTAGTTAGTATAATATCAGGCAGTTAGGAATTCCCTGGTAGATTGAGCAAAGATAAGATAAAAAAACTGGTCCTTCTTACACTAGCCATTTCTTTCAAAATTATAAGATAACCCCCTCATACTGGAACAAAGACATCAATCATGCCCCAGAGCAACAAAGCCATTTTGGAGGACATTACGAAAGGCCTCCCCAAGGCTTAGCAACAGAACAAACCTCTTAATAACAGGCACCAGTATTTCAGCATTCCCCCTTCCAGGCAGAAACAAAGTATAAACTCAAGCCTTTTACCCTAGCTAGTGGGCATCCCATTTTCCAGGTACCCCCTTCCCGCTCGGGAGCTATAAACTTTCTCGTTTTAATAAAACTATCTTCTGCTACAAACTCTACTTCTCTGGTCCATGTCTCCATTCTTCAGCTTCATGAGACCACTACCCTGGCACAAGAAATATCCTACATCAACAGTAGCATAGAAAATCCTTGCTATATTAGATATTTAAAATTTTGCTTTTTGAGTTTAAATGTACAAGCAGTGGTCCAATACTTACTTAGTCTGTTAAATAAAGCACACTAGGGAAAAGGCCCTATAATACCTGGCAAATATCAGATTTCTGATTATAGTTAATCAGCTTTATGACAGTGGGAATTAAATGTTACAAAGATGGAATACATTAGCAGCAATCACCCAAAGGCCAGTCTTATAACATCTCATCTTTTCTTCTCTGAAAGGCAAGGCATCTTTACTATCAACACAACTCCTTCCTTGCAATACAAGATTTTATTTTTCTAATTATATTTAAGGACTTTACAAAACTGCCAATTTTCCTCTAACTTTATGGTTCTCATGAAAAATAAATCTCATCTATTCTGGTTTTGAATCTGAAGAATAACTTAACTCTAGCTTTTATGCTAGGAGACTAAACACTCAGGAGAGCACAGTGTCTTAGGTTCTGATAAATGACCCATACTGTGCAGAGAATACTCAGATGAATTAAAGGTAAGGAATAAATAGGCCACTAACAGGTCTTTCTCATAGGGACTTGTTTTCACTGGGAATGGCTACTAAATCAGATAAAAATTTCAGCCTTTGTGAGACAGACACTAAGGTTTGTGCTTAAAGTTATTCCAGACATGGACAGAATTAAGCTTGGGATATTTGGTTTTAAACTTCAAAATCCTAGCTTCAGCTAGAATCAGAGAGTGCCATGACTAAAAAAATATAAAAAATAAAAATGCTAAATGGAAGTTCTCGTTTAAGAGATGGTAAATGAGGAACCTCGACTCTGGGAGGTGAACACACAATGCAATATATAGTGATGTATTATAGAAATGTACAATTGAAACCTATGTAATTTTATTAACCAATGTCATCTCAATAAATTTAATAATAATAATAATAATAAAGAGATGGCAAGGGACTGGTTCAGGGTCATTAAGTCATTTTTCCCAGAGTCCTACAATGGCTAGAATCTAGGGATTCGAACTCATAGGTCACTAGCTGTTCCACTGTACAACATAAAATATAACTAACACTCTACCTTATAGTTTATAAAATAAGTTTCACGTTTCTTATATTCTTTCACACTAATAGGAACATTCCACATTAGATCAGGAACCTAAGAGATGAGGACATAGAATCTCATGGATGTTGACAGTACAAGTGACCTCAGAAGTTAGTCCTTTAGACCTGTCTTTGAATTTCCCCAAGAAATCTTTCACCAGGGTTATTTTCTAAAACACAGGCTCATGCAATCAGAGGAAGGGTGATACTTTTATTTGTAATTACACCTATTCCAAAGCATTTGGGTTTGGGTATGAAGCAAATTTAACCTAATTAATTTTTGTTTCAATGTTTTTGCTTAATCGTTGTTGTGGGTTTTCTTTTGCATCTATGATAATTAGACAAATAACAATGATTTCCTTTTTCATCTCCAGGATGACAATTCATTTAAGAACAAAAGAAACAGACCCTAACTTCTCCATGAAAATTGAACCTAAATTGAATTTGGATGAGTCTAGGATTTTGGACCATTTTGTGATACAAAAAAATTTTTGTATCACTGCTTTTCTAAAGAAAGGTCACAGGACACTTATTTAATAAATATTTATTTACTATTCTTTTCATATGCTGTGCTCTCTGCTTAGTTCTGGATATATGATAATAGGGTGGCTGAGATGCAGTCCTCACCAGGGGAATTTTTATTGTGCTTGCAGAAACAGGAAAACTGAATAAGCCAGAGGATACACACCAGCATATTATTTTCTTGTTGCTATTGATGCTTTAGGTCTTCAACCACTCTTGAACCTGTAATGAGCACAATAATCAACTGCCTCTGTCAAGAAAAGAGGTGCAACTGACAACAAACCACATTCCGGTTGGTTTCTGCTACCCCCAGAGGCTAAAGACTAGCTTGCTCTGCCAAATTCATGCCTCAGAAGAAAATAATGCTTTGGAGTATTGTACCAAGTAAGAATGAATGTCAACTGATTTAACTGGGGTAATGGCTAATTTCCTCCCAGCTGGAGAAGTCTCTGATTAACAATTGACTTGTAATTGTTTTCCTCATTTACGAATCAAAGGGTAAGTATTAGGACAATTCATTGTAATGAATAAATGAAGACAGCTGCTCGTCTTGTTCAGTGCCTGAGGGAAAGTCCAGTCTCTGTTGAAAAGAGGTAGTGGCTGCCTTCCTGTCACGTCACAGACAGAGTCCTGCCGGCCCTGGCATGGAGTGAGAAACAGCATGGCTGTTTGGATATAATGAATATGAAAACAATGCTTTCATCTGAAAAGGGGTCCAGCCCTTCATTTTACCTTTAAAGGACAGCTCTTTACTTTTCCAAAGTGTTCTTGTTTATTCATTAGAAGCTTATTGTGGCCATACAGTGCGACGGACGTTCATCTGGACACCAGAAATATGGCCCAGCCCTCAGCGTCCAGGAACCATGGGAAGAACACTGGGTGTCAGAGTGCCTGTCACTTAGGTGTTAGGAGATATAGCTCAGGGCACTTTTCTCTAAGTGTCTCACTGTTAAAGGAGTACATAGGAAAATGTAATTCCAGCTCTGGAGAACTGTTTCATTAAAGCCACATTTACTAGTGATTGTAAATACATAAGTTACTACAGAATTCACACACACACACACACACACACACAATCAAGAATAGGATATTTGGCACACTTATCCCTACGTGGTCTATAAAGGAGTAAACATTTTATATATTACAATGTTATTTATAAAACATAAATTTGGTAAAATTGAAAGAAATCCAGGGCTTACTTCATGTCACTCTGTGATTTAAGACTATATAGTACAATAGCAAATATGTCTGAGCTTTGGGAATGATAGTCAACACGGTAAATAACCACAAGCTATCTCTTATTAGTTATGTAGCTATGGGAAGATCATTTAATCTTAGCTCTGATATGAGATTAATACTTATTTTAGAACAGAGAGGAATCATATGGATTAAATCATATTATGGCAAAAAAATTCTTACACGCAATGTGATACATAGATGATGTATTACAGAATTGTACACCTGAAGCCTATTAACTTTACTAACAATTGTCACCCCAATAAATTTTAATTAAAAAAATAATAATAAAATTTTTTAAATTAAAAACAAAATTCCTACTACAAATTGGTTTGATGTCATATAACATATTTTGGTAAATATTAAATAGGACATTAAAACTATATAAAGACATAAAATATATAATATGTAAATAGCATCAAAAAGGACAATAAGTCCAGGTCAAAATATCCATACATTTTAATTTATTTCGGCAATGCTTTTATTTTTTTTTCCTGCTATCATTGTTTGAAATGAACAACAACAGAAAAAAATTAATGCATTTCTGAGCTAACCTTGTCTTCTTCTAAAAGAGAGTAAGTTTAAATTTCTCTTAACCCAGGTCTGACAACTTAATGGGCTGTGGTATTTTTTCTTTTTGAAAGAAGAGGTGGGATAGTACACTAAAGAGTGTCCACATCACTAGCTCTTTCCCCACTATATATATTAAAAAAAAGAATAAAAAAAAAAGAAAACCAGTACTATAAGCAAAAGCATGATGTGGGGGAGGAACAAACTTTCCCTTCACCCTCAATGTTCTTCTGGCTGGTCTAATAATCAAACAGACATGAGACAGATTAGTGAGATTTACTACAAATTTAATACATATGTATGGGAAACCTGAATATGCGAGAAAGTCAGAGGGTCCACTTGTCCTAGAGGTCCAGAGACAGAAAGGGTGACTGAGGTATATAAGACATCCTGAGCTAGGGATGAGGTAATGCACCTTGGGGGTTTCAAAGTGTCAGGGTGATAAGAACAGACGCTTAGCAAACAGAATTTTGCTCTGCCCTATAGATAGCTCAAAAGAAGTTGTCTTTGATAATATATAGCTTATTATGGGCAAGGCCCCTATTCAAGTTGTTGGAGGGATTTAAAGTGAGGGGCAGGTAAAGCTGCCATTAGCTCAAAGCAATCTGCATACCGCTGAGGTATGTCTTGGGGTAGCTCATTCTGAATCTCCACAATAACATGGAAGAGTCTATAAATCATGTCTTGCCTACATGGTCATTTATCATATGTGAGCGAGTTGCTCTAGTGATTTATAGGTGAATCATCTCTTGAGTTTGGAATCTTGTCATTTAAGCAATAACTGATATTAACTATTATCCAATGATAGAGGAGGAAGAAACCAGTCCAGAAAACAAGCAAGGGGTATAATTCATCCAACCACAAGTAACTCTATAATGTGCACTCTGCAGTTAAGCCAATTAACATCGATCCACACACATTTAATCAGTTTCAGCAATGCCAGCAATCCAATTAAGCTCAAGATTCTATAAGAGCTATATTTTATTAATAAAATGACATTTAAAGTTATTTTATTTTGTTCTTCATTTCCTTTTAAAGAAGAACATACTGCAAACTTGGAGGTTTTCCAGTAATTCAAAATACTCAGTGTTAAACAAATTGAATTCTTGTGTGATACATCTATTAGGAAGCTAATATTCAAGGTAAAACTTTTTGTTCAGAGCCTTATATAATTATTTACCATTTTTGGTAACTAGGTTACTGAGCAAAGGGAAAAACAAAACAAAACAAAACAAATATGTTGACAGTATAAGCTATTTCTGCTTGGCCACGATTTCCTAGAGCTTCTATTTCAACTTCTTTCCTATTAGGGAGTTGCCACTAATGTGACAATCAATCCATCCATGCTTCTCATTATTAAAGCAGGACCTGACAGCACCTTTAATCAACCACCTTGCTGTGCAAGGAAGTGGTAGGGATGTTGAGGGAACGATGGAGAATTACCTCAAATCTGAGGTCAGCAATACTCTTTGCAGAGGGAAAGAACCCTAAGAATCTATATGTGGTGAGTTTTTAATTGGTCACTTTCAATTTTTCCTTTATTCTGAAATGGCCTTGAGATCATATCAGATAATTCAGGCAGGCCAGGAAGCAATAACCCATTTTTTCAGAGCTCTTAAGGTGAGAAGACGCACGTTCTTTCAATGTAATACATTTTATTCATACTGCTTTCCACATGTTAACCTGTTCAGCTTCTAGAGGATCCCTTAGCTTGTAACTTTTCAAAGTGAGGTGTGTAGGGTGTGAGTGTGTGTGTGTGTGTGTGTGTGTGTGTGTGTGTGTGTGTGTGTGTATGTGTGTGTGTGTGATTTAAAGCACCATCTTTCTAGTCAGGAGACCTAGATTTTCTTTTGACTCTTCCATCTGGTTAAGATCCTAATCAAGGACTCACAAAATCTGTTTATTACTTGCCCTTGGAAGTCTAAATGCTTTTGTCTGGCTACCACCCTTAATCATTCCCAGAGTTTTATCCACTCCAACCCCCAGCACACAATCCTCACTGTAGTCATCCCAGTTTTTTCATGTCACACATACAATCCATTTCTATTTCCACTATGTCTTTACTTTTGTTTCTCCCCTAGCTTTGCAATTGCCTGAACTCCCTTATTCATTACTTAGGTAAAACGTATCCTTTCTCCAAAGTCCAACTAAGTCTTTTTAACACCAAAGTCTCGTTTCCACTTAACCCCTCTCAATATTTTGTTTCTAAACTAAAGCAATTGAATTCAGTTTAACAAATTATTATATAATGACTCATCTAATTGTTTTGTGACATTATGTCGGTCAATTTGCCTTCCAACAAAAAAATTATTTGAACTCAAGGACTACATCCCTGCAACATATATCAGAGAGTTAGGGGGCGCTACGGTGCTCTGTCACTCTTTCCTGATTGACTGATTTCTGTCTGTCACTTAGCAATGAACACAGGGTCAGTTTCTCGTCTCACTATATAAGATTCCACAGCTTACACTGAAGTGAAAAAGTGCTTTTCCTCCTATACAGCAGACAAGACAAAAAAAAAATTTTTTTTAATATATTTTATACATACCGCATGTAACTCTTTTTGGCCTGTTTATATACTTATTTATATTGTTGTTTTTGTTTGCTACTGCTATGATTCCCTAATATTCCTAGACTGTCTTATTTTAATTAATGTAAATTTCTATTCCATTGTTGGTATGCAAGCATTTCATAGAACATCATAACTTGATCTTTGTTGCTTCTGCTCAAAAAGAAAACAAAAATGTCTACATTTTTTATGGATAACAAATTGAGATAAGGAGAGTTTCTTTGCTCTAATTTTAATATTCATGGTTTATCCCTCTCTAGCTTTTATTCATATTTTCTTTCCTTATCAAGGTCTCCAATTACATAAAGTACAATAGCAGAATGGGCAAAAATGATCCTTTGATACAAAAATGTTCTCTGGCAGGAACACTTCATTCTAGGTCATTATAAAATGGTAAGGAATAAGTCTATTTTAAAATGCAATTGTCATTCCTTTCTAAATAACACTCTTTAATATAAGAACACATTTTGATTTGGTTTTTAAAAAATTAGAATTTTTCTAGCAATTACAAATGGCAATAGGCAAATTATAGCATGAAACACAAAGCTTCCCCAAATGCTGTCGTTTTTGTGCCAAACTAAAAATATCGCACATTGCTTATTTTTAGGAAATAAATAGCTGTTGAAATTGTTTTATAATTGCAATTGAGAGCATTACTGAGAGTGGATAATAAAATATGTAGTGGATCACAAGCCTTGATTTTTTTGGGTAAGAGACCCAGTTAACAACATGTCCAATGTCTGCAAATACAAATTGATTGGCAGTAAATTGTTACGTAAAGGAACAAGGAAAGCTCTTTTGATCAGAAAAATAATTTTACTTACAGGTATACTCTCAAATGAAACAATATCTGAGCAGAATATTTCTTGGGATAGATTAGGAATTAGTGAAAATAAAACAGAAAAAGTCTTCAGACAATTAAGATTGAATTGGGCTTTTCATCACTCTACTGCACAGATGTGCTTGTCTTTAGTAACTTTGCACCTTTCCACTCTCTCTGACTCCTCACTATTGTACTAAATGTTCTCCTTCCCAACTTCAGACTCAGTTCCACAGTGGTCCCTGAAAGCCTGACAGGCAGGCATGGTTGTTTCGCTGGCCTCAAGTTAGAATTAACCAAAGACCCAATGAGTGACTGTGGTTGCGGAGGTCACGACAGTCTCTTGTTTGTAACCTGTTTTAAGATCTGCTTCTTTCTGTGATGGCTTCTGCGTACCTTCATTCTCTTCTTTCTCAAACACCTTGCTTACCTCTCATCAGATTTATTTTCTGCCTTTCCACCACCCTGTGCTATAACTTTAACAGATAATCAAGTTCTTCTCTAGTGCTGCATACTGCTCTAAAGCATTTACATACATATCTGTCTTAATTCCCAAAGTTGAGATTCTCCCCATTGGTGATGATGTTTACTGTAGTTTTAGGTACAGGGAGGGGCCGGGATGGCTTGCTTCTGTGTTCTGCCTTCCTGATCTAACCCCTCCTTCTGGAATGACAGCAGAGGCCCTTCAGCTACTGCATTCTCTGTGATGATCTAGATCCCTGTGGATGATAAAACTATCTCACCTTATGCTATTTCCTTCTGGTCAGTGGAGAAATACCAGAGCAAATTAAAAATATATAGAGAAGAATAAATATACATGAAGGGCAAGGAAGAAAGGAGCTCTGCATAAAACAGCCTTAGATATTTCAGACATTTTACATGAAGGTAACATAACAAAATCTTCTTTAAGGATTAAGGCAACTGCCTCTCCACTCTCGTAGTGTGTCTCTGAGACAATTTTAACAATTTCAATAAAAAGTCAACCTTTTCACTTAAGGCAAGGCCTTCTGACCCTTGGGACCACAAAAGTATACCTCTGAAATCAATTATTTCACAAGATGTACAACAGACAATCAAATAATAAATCAACCTATTTATCTTTCATGAAAGTAAGAAAAAATTAATTGTTCTTTCTTCAACTTTGCCTATATAAATTTATGGGAACTTCTGCTTAGATTCTGTAGTCACTGTCATTCTACCTTACAGGGATGTAGATCTGATATTATTTAATATTAAAATAATTTTCTCTCTTCTATATTGGTATGGACAGGTCTTTTGTTGGCAGAATTGTTTATTTCAGCAACACCTATATATTAGAATTTTTAAAAGATTTTCTAATTAAAGAAACAAAAATATGCGAATGTTTACTTATATTTTCAATTTTTTCAAATAAATACATACTGAATTCTCAATAACTATTAGTCCTTCGCATTCTTCCTAGTATATTTGTTAATTCTTGGGAAAAATGTTTTCTATCCAAATAGATTAACAGCCTCTTTAGGGATAACTTGAATGTATTATGTCCGGAATAAGATGTAGATTCAGGGCATCAAGCTTTAAGAGGAACACAGGCGAACTAAAGTTTTGTTTTTTGGGGTTTTTTCCCCCAATTAATATTGAAAGCCTAGAAAGCTCTGCCTTCAAATCCTTAATATTTGTAAATGTTGAGTCTTATTACACGCTTGGCTTCAGCTCTATCTCCTCTGAGAAGCCCACCCAGCCTACCCTAAACCACTTCACTGTTCTTATCTCTTAACTTTTAAAATACATTTTGCTTTAAATGTAGTAAAGCAATGTATTAAAATACATTTGCTTTTCTAATTTGGCTTTAATTATATTGACTTTACATTAATTTTCAAGTATATATTACATCCCAAATGAGAATATAACTGGCTTAAAGCAGGGCTCTTCTTTAGTGCTTATCTATACCTCACATAGCAGGTAACTTTAATAATTAGTAAAACATCATCTGAAAATGCAGACCTTAAATTTACTTCCATAATATTTCTCTCTTGCCTTACATTCTACCTTTGATTTGACATGTGGTCATAGAAATCTTAGAGCTATCCACTGCAATTTCATTGGCTAGTCTCTTTGCTAGCCCAGCAGAGAAGACTAACATCCAGAGATGTGAATAAAATTACATATTTCTAACTGAAGACTTTGCATGTACAGAAAAATTTAAGACTTTGCAATAAGCAAAGGGCATTACTGGATATCCTTTCGGGGAAACGCTAGAGCCTCTGAAGACTATCTGATCCTATAGAACATGCAGGATTGTCTTCTTTAGACTATTTTACAACTCCGGAGGGATTAAAGCTAAATTGTAGGGAACTGAGGGCAATGCAAATAGATCCTGTGCAGTGGCAGGTCAACCCGTGCCCTCCTTACTCCTTAGTAAAAACCACTTTTGTATCCATTTGCAAGATCATTTCAATATGAGCAAATGCTGTAAACGGGTGAAAGGACAGATCTTTTTTTTTTATTAATTAGTATCTCTAGGTGTTATTCTAGGGGTAAGAAAATAATACCTGATTTGTTCAACACTTTATATTTTTTACTAAGTACTTTTATTACCCTTGTGTTTCCTCAATAAATATCTATTAAATAAATTAATGAGTGAATATATGACTAGAGATTCAAAAATGAAAAAAATCCTGATTTTTGAATAATTTATAGTTCAGTGAAGCACTTTTCAGAGTTCCTTGACCTGAAACCAAGGCAGAAGAGCTTAGGAATTAGGACCCAATTATGGGATGTAACTGGAAGAACAGAGGTAGAAAAGCAGGGGCACAGGACAGGGATCACCCAAAGGTGCCAGTACCATTAAATGATGGGGGGAGGGGCCTAAAAGAAACTCTGGAGATCACAAAACCCAGTCAATAGAGAATCCACTTAAGTGTGTAGCCTTCTCCATGAAAGTGGGAGAGACTTATCTTGATGAAACCACCGAAGTTCCTTTTGCTACCATAAGCATAAAGATTTACAATTATGTTCAGGTATGGTTGGTTTTCTAGGTGAGAACAGGTGCTATATTGATTTAAAGCCTTTCATTGGAACTATAAACCT
Source organism: Hipposideros armiger (assembly GCF_001890085.2). Classification (NCBI taxonomy): domain Eukaryota; kingdom Metazoa; phylum Chordata; class Mammalia; order Chiroptera; family Hipposideridae; genus Hipposideros; species Hipposideros armiger. Next base: position 509,844 of record NW_017731947.1, on the reverse strand, counting down.
GCACATACATAAGTGGACACTGATTTTTTCTTTTAAATATTCAAATATAGCTAAAATAATAGCACTAGATAGCTATTAGATAGCACTAGATAGCTTCTAGATAGCACTAGAAGCTATCTAATTCCCAATACACAAAATGCTAATTGTGCTGTAATTCCACAAGACTATAACAGGCACACATGAACTTGTAGGTTTAAGTTCTCTAGGAATCAGGACACTGTCTTGAAACACACCAAATGAGGAGCATATACTCAAGGATCCATAAAGTGTATGTATGGTGAGAAAAGGACTGTGACATGAGAGAAAGTCAGAAGCAAAGAGTAATTTTCTCTAGTAATAATAATGGATAGATGTTAAACTGTAAATGTGTGATGATTATTAAATAAACATTATATGAGAAAAGAGTATGGCATACGAGTAGTTGCTGGTTTTAAGACACAACTTAGAGAAAATACAACCCAAAACATAAATTTCTTCTGATGTGTAAAAGAAATATAAATTATCATCATGTATGTGAATTATATACCAGTAATGCCAATTTCCATGTAGCACACAATGTGTATATTATTATGTGTCATATTAACCTCATGTGTATTTTATTTTATTATACCACAAAACTATTTACTCATGCTTAGCCTCACATATTGTTGATCAATGTTAAGGGAGCACTAGCAATATATAATTGTTTCTGAACTCACTCCTTCACTCTCAATCACATACAATAAAAATATACTTGCCTAGAAACATATTTAATTGTCAACAAAACTTTTACTTTGGCTTTTACATGCTACATTCAAATTCATAATTAATAAACCACATTCTTTTCTTTTAGAAAAATATGTTTATATAACTCATATTTGTCATATCATTAAAATCTGAGAGAGCAGGGTGTCACCATGGCCTTGATAATATACCTATATGACTCAGACTCAAAAGACAGAATTGTGGGAATTTTAGCAGAGATGCAGTTCCTCCCAAGTAGTTTAGGATGGCCCACAGGTTAATGTAGACCTCCAAGCCGCTCCATGATATTTGCCTGTTTTTCCATCCTTCTTCTGAGGCCATAGAATATAAGGTCATCTGTAGGATGTACACTGGTTTACAACAACGACCTGGCTACCATCTGTCCTTTACTGCTTTGCAGATTACTGCAGGGTTCATTTAATTCAAGCAAGGCCAACACGCCTTTCTTACATTTGTAATGGGTTAACAGAAGTGTGGTCTGGTAGTCTCAGTTTTTATATGAATCTCAGAGGTCATCTCCTTTTTTATACTTTTATTGAATATCCCTCTACTTAGGACCCAGACAGTCAATTCAGAGGGTTTCATATAGAAATACAGTAATACTTTGGTTTGTGAGCATAATTCATTCCAGAAACAGACTACTTTTATTGCAAGACATCACTCATTTACCATGTTAAAATATATTAGAAATGTTTGCTCGTCTTGTGGAACACTCGCAAACCACATTACTCGCAATCCAAGGTTTTACTCTAATTTGAACAACATATTTGGTGTTGTAATACAAATCTATCCCCCTCTTTAAATGTGGCCCCTAGTTCTTGTTTTGGCCAAGCATATCTGTTACTACTTTTTTACCCTTCACAAGAATTGCTTCCCTAAAGAAGTGTCTTAAGAACACAGACAGCAATGGATCCATTTTGCTGACCCTTTTGATATCCATGGACCAGTGGTAGGTTCCAAAGATTAAAAAGCAGAAAATTCTTTAAGGTTTTTGTTATGAGATGTTATTTACCTGTTCATTGACCCTTTTCTTAATTATCATCAATGACTTGCTTGGAGGACAAAGTAGTTGTTTCTTGTGCAATACCTGTTTTTTCAACTTGAGGATAAACTTTAAGGAAACAAGAATTATGGCTGTATTATTGATACTCAACACTAGCCCAAGGCTAAGCATACAAAAGTGCTTCAAAAATATTTTTTTAATTCTTGGATAAATGAATGATAGTTATAAGTAAAAGAAAACCAACACTCATATGTGTTTTCTAGTCCTTTCAAAGCCCTGTTCCGCTTCTCTGACATGGGTAATGAATGTTTTGAAAACAAGCAGGAGAGGAAAAAAACATATCAACAAAAGTCCTAATTAGGAGGCAAGAATAGAGAAACTATGCAATAGGGATAATAAATAATTTCTCCTTTTACTTTGATGTTAGTGACTAAGAAAGGTAGTATCCCTGGTTTAGAACTTAGAAGGCTTTAGGCAGTTTTTTCCCTCCTGTTCTGTTCTCTTCTTTAATAATTAGGTCAATGAGAAATCTAGAAAAATTATTTTATTTGACTGTCCTGAACAAGGAGGAGATGATCAATGAGCGAAACTTAAAAATTGTCAGTCAAATAAAAGACTCTCCCACTGTCAAAAGACAATTGGCTTTTCTTTATAAGGGTTGGTGGCTCTTAAACTGGCAGAAGGTACTACTACTACCGGTTGAATTTTGAGTTCCCTTTTTCACATGAAAAAATCCAACAATTTTGACATTTTATGGAAATACTGGGTATACATTTTATCATATTATAATGCTGTGATATTTGCAAAACACATTCATATATTTTAATTTTCAAAGCTTGGGTGGTCAAGCCAGTTATTTTAGTACCAATCTTAGATATTTGGTCTTCAGATTAAATATCTAAGATTGTTACTTGTTATTTGCTTATTGTGAAATAACTTCCTCAATGTTCACTTGACATTGTGAATTACTCCGATAAATTTTATAATTCTATTAATTCATTAAGATATTTGAAAATAAAATAATGGCCCATGTTATTAAGTTCAATAGTTTCTCATTGGCTGAGCCACATTTTCATCTCTAGGAATTTCAAGTCTTTTTTTCCCTGTAGCATTAAAATGACAGGAAAAGATACATACATAGAATAGTGATGTCTGTCTACTCTGACTTTGAAACTAGGTTACCTTTTGGGACTAATTTGACCAATGGACTATGGTAGAAGTGGTTGAGGCTACATCACAAAAATTGCCATTCACTTCTACTTTTTCTCTTGGAATGCTTACTATTAGAACTGAGGTACTGAGGTGTGAGGAGGCCTAGTAACCACAAGGAGAGACCTCACCCAGGTGGGTAAGCTGAGGTGTCAGCCAACAGGTACTATCAATCTTCAGATATATGAATGAAGAAGTCTTATGATGATTCTAGCCCCTAGAAAATGAATCACCACCAGACACTGAGCTGATGTTGCATGGAAAAAAGGAGAGCTTTCCCTGCTGAGCCCAGCCCAAATTGCAGGCTCATGAGCAAAATAAATTATTGTTGCTGTTTTAGGCCACTTAGTTTGGGGTGTTATTTTCTGCAGCTGTAGATTGCCAGAAGAGGTATTATTATTGCATTTGAGAACATAAAGGATGTAGCTTATTTCTCTAGATTTGTTTCTAAATTTTAAATGTGTCATTAAAAAACATTTACCTAGTAAATATATTATTTTGGTGGAGAAGGCATTGCACATAACCCATAGCTAATCTGGAGGGAAATATATATATATCCAGAGAATATATTAAAACCCAAATGTTAAAAGAAATAAACTACTTTAGTTAGAGTGCTTTATTTTAGATTTTATAACATTAATTTTAATTCTAATAGATATTATTAACATTCTCCAAGTGAAGAATTAACATCCAAGTTGAATTTTATCTCTTCATTCTTACTTTTAAAAAAATCATCAAAATCTATTTAGGGACATGGCAGAAAAACACTGCCCAGACACCATAATCTAATTATAATATTGTGTCACACATGGAAATTCTAAACTTTTTGTTGGGTATACTGAAAAAAGAACATATATACATATTTTTTCTTCTAGTTTTATTTGTGCATTCAATGGGAAAACTGAAATTTCCCTTGGAGTTGACTCTTTTGTTGTCTTATAATCAGCCCTTTCAGGGAGGCCTCCAGTTATGCAGTTATATATATCTATCTCTATTCTATTTTTATGAAATCCACGAAAGCACAAAAGTCATACACATACATGATTCAAACTGAGATAGTGTTTTCTGTTTAATAGTTTAAATTGAATGTAACTGGCACAAGCAGCCCTCTACATACACGGGGAATTTAATTTTTTTCTAAATCTAGATTTTGTTTGTAGGCATTTTTATAGACTGGGCTATAAAGAAAAGACAAACCTTGGGTTTCTATTTATTGACACTGGGGGGGAAAAAACTATGAAATGAACCAGGTTGTATTTGTTACACCAGAATCCAGACTATTCTCGTGTTATTGTCAAAGGTTGAACAGAACTTCTAAATAATGTGAAGTTATTGTAATTAAGATATCTGGATCATGGAGTATTACCTGACCCTTTCAAGAGTTAGGCAATCTTTAGAATGGGAAAGGATAGTCCACCATCTGCCATGCTCAGAAAACTTTAATCCTGGAGCAGGATATAAAATAGTAATTCAATAAGAAAGGAAGTCTTTTTGACAATTAGAAAAAAATGGAACTAGAACTCTGAGATGTCGCTATGTGGGAGGATTTCCAGTGATGGAAGTGAGTTAGCAAATCAAGTGGGAGCAAGTCTGGTGCTAAGCAAGAAGCTAAATTGGCAAAGAATTCTGAATTCAAACTATGGAATATTAGAAGAGTAAGCTCTAGCAGATGTTTTATTTCCATTAGGTTATCTGCTTTAACGTACTTGACTCCCAAACGTTGATAAAGTCCTGTTGAAATTATATATGGGTCTTTGGTGTGGTGGGGAAAATTAGGGAAGTTCACATTTTTCAGAATTAATTCCCACAAGTTGTACAGCGTTATGTTGCTACATTACTATGCAGACATCTTTTTCTGCATCACCACTAGAGTTAAAATGGTAGTTTATATTCTAGTGACATCGCCCGTCTCTGTATTAAGGGGAAAAAATTAAAGCATAATAACAACTATTCTACTGTAATTTATATGGCATGAAGAAACCACAATACCTCAAGAAGACTGGTCTATAAAGGAAAGAGCTGCTCTTTTCTGGAAGGCATCCAAAGTGTTGGGTATGGAATAAGCATATGCCCTTCTGTGATTCTGTGATTTATAAAAAATATATATGTGGATATTCAGAGGATCAAAGTATATTTCTTTTCTTTTTTTAAGATTTTATTGGGGAGTTGGGGGAGGGGAACAGTGTTTGGGAATCGGGGAAGGGGACAGACAAGTTGCTGTCATTTTGTTCTTCAGTCTAGTTGTGGAGGACCTCGCTTCACTGGCCCATGTTGGTATTATCATTGCGCTCTTCCCGGGTCAGGCAGATCGGTCGCCGGCCACTGGACAGCTGCTCATGGCAGCTCTTGGCAGCTCATGCTGGCTGCCCGCCACTCATGCTGGCTGCTGGCCACTCACAGTAGCTTATGGCAGCTCACTGCAGCCGCACTGCAGCCTAAGCTGTCACCGGCAACTCATGGCAGCCCAGCTCCAGGTCGAGCTGTTGTTCACCATCTAAGCTGTAGAGGGTACAGTGTCACTGGCTGGTGTGGGATCCGAACCGGGGCCCTGCTGCTCAGAGATGGTGTCCCAATCCAACTCATAACCTACGTGCCATTCGGCCAGCTCTATAGTTCTCATATATATTTAGCTTTCATCCACAGCTCCTGGCTCAGAAATCCCCAAACCCTTGGAATTTTCTGAGTGATAAAAGCAATGGGAGGATCTTTTGCCTGAATATTTGACCCACTGTCTTCAGTTCCTACAATAAATTCAGAGCCATAAAGGTGGCTTATTCATAACAAGCCCCTTTGCACTGCAACTGCACTCAACTGCACTTATGTTAATAACATGACTTTTGGAAAGCACCTAAGGATGGGGGGGGTTGGGGGTGGAGGGGAGGGGCTGGTTGCCAGGAGAACCAACCATGAATATAGAGTTGGAACTTCCAGTTCCACCCCAGCACCTGATTTTGGGCAAGAGACAGCTGGAGGTTGAATTAATCACCAATAGCCAATGATTTAATCAATCATGTCTATGTAATGGTGCCTCCATAAAAACTCAGAAAAGGAAGAAGTAAAAGAACTTCCCAGTTGGTTGAACAAGTGGGGATTTTGGGAGAGAGGTGTACCTGGAGACTGGAGAGAGCATGGAAACTCTGCACCCATTCCCCATATCTTACCCTAAGCATCTCTCCCATCTGGCTGTTCCTGTGTTATATTTTATAATGAACTAGTAATCTAGTGAGTAGAGTGTTTAAGTTCTGTGAGCCACTCCAGCAAATTAATTGAACCCAAGGAGGTCCTTGGAACCTCCAATCTACAGCCAGCCTGTCAGAAGCACAGGTGATGACCTGGATTGGGCCTGATGTCTGAGGTTGCAGCAGGGGGTTGGGAATGGCAGAGGAGTCTTGTGGAACTATTAATCTGTGGAATCTGATGTTATTTGGGATAGATAGTTCCAGAATTGAGTTTGATTCTAAGATTCCCATCTGGTGTCAGGTTGTTGGACATGTTGGGGAAACCCCCCCCACACACACACACACACACGCACACACACACATGCACACACCAGAATCGCCACTAGAAACTTTAGCTTCTTTACCTTTCCCCTCTGTATTGGTGACCTTGACTGTCACCAACTACAGCCCACTCCAGCCTCACTCCTAAAACCAAGCATAATAATATATTCTTTTTCTATGGTATTTACCTTCTCATTTTCTTTCCCTTCTTTAGTAAAATGGTCGCCATGACTACGGTACTATAAAAAAGGTTCAGGAAACAGTTTTCCTGCTTCTTAAAGGTCACCTTGCATGGTGTCTTGTCTAATCAATAGTAGGCACAGAATAAGTGTTTGTTACTTGACTCAGCAAGTATTTATTGAATGTCTGCTCTGTACATAGGAAGCACAGTGTAAGACCAGAGAAACAACATAAAGATCTTTTCCTTCTTTCTATTCCTAAAAATATGTAGGCATAGATTTTTGAACATCAATGAATGTATGATGAATCAATTGAAAACAGAATACAAATAAGTTAGAAAAAAATAGATCCTAACACCTACAAAGCTAGTATGTGGTTAATGGAAGTTCTAAATAAAGTCATATAGACTGGGTTTTCTACTGTATTTTGTGGCAAGCACATAGAATATTATCTTTGTATGCCAGATAATATCTAATCTTGTCAAGAGTGGATCAGTAACTCATTTTCAGCACACTGGGAATCTCTCACTCAAGACTTATGAAAAATATTTGAAATAGTCTAGAACTGTCATAGAATATGCAGAACAAAATGAAAAAATAGTTATACCCCCATAAAATATACTTTGACAGATTATCATAAGTAGAGGCATTTAGGTATTTGTAAATACTTTAAGAAATTATGTTAGTGATATTAAAGTATGTCAGCCAAAAACAGGTTGGAACTATGGTGATGAAAGTGAGGCATTTGCTTTGGGCACAGTTTTAGGTCTTCCAAATCAGTGATCAAGATAAATAGTATTGTTGACATTCCATCTGAAACTAATAATTTAAAAGAAAGATAAATAGTATTTACTGCAATATTTTTAAAAATCAAAATTAATGCAAAACTTCATGGTGGGCAAAATATCAAAGTTTTAAATTAAAAACAAGATCCTACCTTTTACTTGCATACTCCAACCTCATTCATCTCAAACTAATCCTAGCCCTGGTTTCAATAAAACTTTGTAAAAGCAGACAGTGGACCCTGGGGCTATAGTTTGTCAACTTTTTTTTTAATATTGCATAAATATTATTTATCTTGACTACTGAGATTTCTGGTGTCTGTTAAATTTTGTACCTGACACCATTGCCTACCTTGCCTCACCTGTTTCACCCTAGTTGGAGTGGCTCCCAAAGGTCATAAACAAAGCCCTCGATATACTTTTCACTATTTAAGCATTTACCACTGGACTCAAAAAATGAGCGAATGAGATTTCAACTAATATAGATCAGGATTGGGCAAAATATGGCCTGGCCTGTGGTGCAAAACCAGCCTAAGATCTATTTTTATAAATAACAAATACATTTTTATGGAAACACAGCCATGCTCATTCATTTATGTATTGTCTATTACCACTTTATGCTATAGTGGCAGGGCGGAGTAGTGACAGAGACCATATATCCCACAAAAGATAAAATATTTACTATCTGGGCATTTGTGGAAAACATTTGCCAACTCTTGATGTTTACCATAGAAGATGGGTCTAAATTTTAAATTCTATTAGTCTCTTTACCTAATGTAATTCTTTGTCATTATACAGTAATATCTTGGTTTGCGAGCATAATTCGTTCCAGAAACAAACTACTCATATTGCAAGACATTGCTCGGTTACGTTAAAAGGTATCAGAAATGTTTGCTCGTCTTGTGGAACACTCGCAAACCACGTTACTCTCAATCCAAGGTTTTACCATATTTTAATATGAATTGCCCTGGACAAATAGAGTCATAAATAACTTGCAGGTTGGCATTCCCTCTTTTCTTCCATTCCCAGTTATAACTGGACAATTAAATGTAAGTCTCATGTTGGGGGTGGGAGAACCTAGCTCTTCAGGTTAAGGCTAGTGTTAGGGTTAGGGTAACACTGATGCCCAAGTGTGAGTTCAAAGTCATATTTTTGTTTCTCAACGTTCCTTCAACCTGGGCTTTCTATCGAAGGTTGTTAGCCTTTATTGTGTTCGTCTGATGCATAGCTACTGATGATGTAGTTCTTTCTTCAGCTATTTTAGCAAATTAGGCCAGTAATTGCAACAATGGGAACAAAGCCAATTGCTGTTGTTCTACAAAAAGTGCTTTAACCAACTGATAGACTATGCAATTTTCCTTTCCCACTTTCGTGGTCTGTAGTGATCTCTGTATGTGCTTTCCTGGATGGATAGCATTAGGAGTGGAAAATGATGAACTACTTAATAAATATTTCACCATCCTTTTGATATCATTTAGTTCCACGAATTGTCACTGGATTAAATGGTAAGCAAATAATAAAACCTGAGAGAAAATGTGCTAAACCAGTGTCTAGCTACCTGCCTGCTGCAGTGTATAGCAGGAATCGAGAATTTTGATACAAAGAAAAAAAAAATCACATTGGGTTGTTGGAAAAGTCATGATTCATTTTTGCAATGAAAAGCATAGAAAAAAATATGTCATGACTTTTCCCACAACCCAATATATTAAAAGGTTATAAAACCTTTCATTTAAAACAACAACAGCAATATATTAACAAAACAAAGGTCACCTTCACTTTATAGAGGTGCTCCCTCTGTGCTCCAAAGCTCTAAACATAGAAAGAAAACACAGAATCAGAATCTAAGCCCCGCAGTTAATAATCCTAACTTCAATTCTTCATAAATCCTACTCTGTGACTGAGCCTTGGACATTGGGAAGAAAATGGTGTTGATAAACTATCTGAGTCCATTCAGGCTGCTGTAACAGAATACCATAGACTAGGTGGCTTTGGAAATAAAGGACCTAGAAAGCACACCAATCAGATAACATTGCATTTCATGAGAGAGTGGTTTATGCTCCCATCTCCCAGGCTCAGATAAACACAGACTTTGGACTACATCCCCAAAAAGATACAGAGCACTGGCGTCTCCAAAAAGGTATCCTATGCCTCATCTGGGAGGATAACAGACATTTACTGGTCATAAAGGCAAACTTCTTTTCCCCTCCACTTATTCTTCTGAAATATTGTCACTTCTCTAATAACTAAAGATTATTTTACAACACCATTAATATCAGTAACCACCAACCAAAAAAAATGAGGGGCTTATTTGTTACTTTTTACGTGTGGCATAAATCGATGCTGATTTGAGTAAGATCTGTTAATGAGCTTTGCTATCTCTAGGGATGACTCCTGGTCATGCGTGAGGCCAGTAGGTTTGATTCACTGAGCCACATGCAGAACAGTACAACAGCTACACCTGAAGTGGTTCTTCTTCTCTTCATTCACTCTCTCAATCTCTCAATTCTTCTCCTCCATCTTCTCCCTGCCTCTCTCTTTCCCTCTCTCCCATCTTTCTTTTAATTGTCCCCTTTGAATTCCTTCATTTTTTTTCATAATTTCATCCAATCGTCTTTAACAATCCACCTTTATTTTTGAGTAGTATTCTTCCTTCATCTCTTTTCCCTCTACTTTCCATGTTACCAGTTCCATCTTTCTATTTACCATATTTCCATTTACGTTTTTTTCTAATAAAAATTAAGTAATTAACTGTCTTCATTCCCTCCCTTCCTACAATTAATATGTAACAATCACTACTAGACTACAAAGCAAAGATTTTTTTTTTTAAATTGTCACTGGTCCCCTAGAGCTCACACCTGAGTGCTTCCTCCTTCCTCTATACCACTATTTCAAAATCCTTATATGCAACCAGCGCAAGGAAAAATGTCAGGAGGCTTTGGGTGGGAAGAGATAGGACCAGTGAGCCCATAGGAGAAATTGTGCTTTCCAGAAGTAATATTTAATTACATTTCTGTCACATCTAATAATAAGTTCTAGTCTTTGCAGAATTGTTCACTTATTCTTTCAAATGGTGAATTTTAAATTATCTTTTGAAAATACTAGTTGATACATTTTATGCTGTATCAATCATATTACCTTAGGGCAAGATCTTTAATTGGTGCTTTCTGCTGTTAATTTTGGAAATGTAACTCAGGTATTTTAAGTCTTTATTAAATTACACATTTAAGCAATTTTCTACCACAAATTAGGGAAAGGACTTTTTGCTGATAATAAACTCTAGTGAAAGACCAGATGTTGGCCTTACCTAATTCTATGTCTTTGCAATACAATAATGCATAAAAAAGTAAATAAAACATAGATAATATATAAAGCTCCTTTAGAGAACATCCCATAAACATATATTACAGTCATGTATAATTATTCTGTTCATAAAATGCAATAAGCCTGCTTGGAGTCACTGTCAGCCCTCCTTTGTTTTCCTTCTACATTCAATTAGTCAACAAATTCTGCTATGTCTACTTAACAATTCTTCTTGCATTAACTTCCACCTTTTTTATTACTACATTAGTAGCTTTACTTCAGGTTCCTATGGTATTTTCTTAAAAAAATAATTTACTAATCTATAATTGAGAGCAAAATCTCACCTCTCTAGTTCATTTTACCTAAGAGAGCTATAGCTGTAAAACAGTTAAAATATTTTTAGTTCACACACACACACACACACACACACACACACACACACACACACACCACACACACACACACAAATTAGGCAACTATTAAATTCTTTACTTTAGTATTTTTTTCTACCAGTTGAATCCCCAAACTTAATTAATATATTTAGCAAATATCATTAAGCACCACTTTGTATCAGTTCTGAGGACATAATGATAAATACAGAGAGACAGGGCCTCACCTTTATAGAGATTGTTTTTAGAGGAAGGATAGTCATAATTTCACATGCAAAAAATATGAAGTTGTAATTATTATAAGTGCTGAAAAGAAGTGGTATGCAGTGTTCTGAGAGTATAAAAGAGATTGTACACCCAGGGACATCAAGGAAGCCTTCCCTAACAAAATGATACCAGAGCTCAGGTCAGAACAATTGACAGAAGTTAAACAGATGAAGAAGACTGCATGCATTCTAGGCAGGGGAAACAATGAGTGCAACAGCCCTGTGGGACAAGGTACTTAAGGACAAGTCAAGAGACTAAAAGATGTTCAACTCATGGAATGAGGAGAGCAAGGGTAGGAGGGAGATGGTGGAGATGAGGCTAGAGAGGAAGACAAGGGACTAATGTGTGAGTGCCTTGGCGGCCATGTTAAGGGTATTTGGGCCCATTAAAGGGAAGCTGGCACGGTATCCAGTAGGAAACAACTGCAGATAAGGAGTTAAGACCAATGTCTTGGTTGCTGGTAGTAGAGGTAGAAAATGATGAATTCAATAGGAAATACAGTCAGTAGGAAATAAAATAGCTACAGGGTTTAAAAAATTAAATTTGCGGCACTTGCTAATAGATTGGATATAGAAGGTGAAAGAGAGGGGAGGGTTAAAAGTGGCTTTTAGGTATCTGGTTAGTACAGCTAGATCAGCGGTTCTCAACCTTCCTAATGCCGCGACCCCTTCATACAGTTCCTCATGTTGTGGTGACCCCCAACCATAAGATTATTTTCGTTGCTACTCTATAACTGTAATTTTGCTACTGTTATGAATCGTAATGTAAATATCTTTTTGTTTTCCGATGGTCTTAGGCGACCCCTGTGAAAGGGTCGTTTGACCCCCAAAGGGGTCGCGACCCACAGGTTGAGAACCATTGAGCTAGATAAATAAGGAGGCCTCATTCTTAGAAAGAAAACATTTAAATTAGATCAGATTTGTAAGAGAAAATCCTGAGTGTTAAGGTACCTTGGAGTCAACCAAGGAGATATGTTTGCTGTTAGACTTAGGAGCTTTTCTATCTAAATTCTCACTACAGTTCCACACTATGTACACTATACATTTATGTACACTATAAATTAACCATATGGGGATGTTTCCTGCTGCCTGGACTTACCATGAATATTTCTAGCAGAAGATTCTTATCACTCACTTACCAAAATTCTATTCATAGTCCAGTCCTTTGTCGATACACTAATGGACATTCTGAGTGAGCCTATAATCTGCCAGACACTGGACATGCAGCAGGTGTTTGAAATTAATCATGTATTTTCTCCCCACAAAAGTAGTTTTTAAAACAGGAGTGAATGTGAGTGTGTATGTGTGTGTGTATCTGCACACATTCACACACACACACACACACACACACACACAATGGTTATTAGAAATGTCCTTCTAAAAGGACTAGAAATGGCTGCATAAAGTAAGTAACATAAGCTGGAGTCTTGAGAAATAAACCAGTGTTCATCAGACAGCATTCTAAGTCATTTGTCACCACACTACTTAGGTCAGCTTACCATCCACCCCCAAACATACATACACTAAAATGATTACTTTCTCTTTACCTCACTATTTTCTTCAACTCTCTTGACAATAAGTTAGCTACTAATTATTTCTTTCCTTCAAAAATCATATGTCCTATATATTCAAAACGTGTTTCTCTTCTTTTGGGTCATAACTATGTACTTGGTACCTGAAACAAAGTTCTACATCTTGTAGGCATCCAATAAATATTCATTGAAGGAAAGCATACCAGCAGAGTGTACTGACTGAAAGTTCTTAAATTTATGTAATATGACATGTATTTTCTGATAAAATTAGGGAGAGCCCCAAGATAATCTGTGAAGAAGGTTTGCCATTGGATGACGGGTAAGCTGTGTACAGCATCAGATTGATGTTGTTACCAATAAACCCAAAGTGTCTCCATGGATCCCTGTTAGGAGAAAATGTGAGGGTCTGATAATAAATGGAACCCTGGTCAAGATTCAGGTTACAGGGGGTCCACTGGATCCACAGACATTTCTTCTTTCATTTGGCCTAATCTCCATATTGGGTCTTTGGTCCTTCTGAGGTGAGAGGTATCAAAGTGGGAAAGACCAAATGAAAGCAAAAGCTATCCTGTCTCGACCAAGAGATTAAATAAAAAACAACAGTGCATCCATGGGGCATGGCAACGATCAGTACCACCCTTGAAGAGCTAATGATGTTGTGACCATCATATCCCCATTTAATTTATCAGTCTGACCCCTGAAGAAACCAAACAGGTCCTGGAAGACGGTTGTAGACTACCACAACTCAACCAAGTAGAGGTATCCCTCACTTTTTGAAAGTTTGCTTCATGCCACTTTGCTTTCATGGAAGACCTACATGAGTACCTGTTTTTGCTAAACTGAAAGGAATCTGAAGAGGGTTTTCACTTTTATGTAAAAAAGGTATATAGTGAAAACAATGTTCAGGATTTGTTTTGCAGCGAGCTGTTATGGAGGCAGTGGGTACCCCAGCAGTGAGAATGGCCCTGCCAAGCTCCTTCCCAGGGAATAGCACTCAGCTTCTCTGCATTGAGCCACCCCAGAGCTTTGAACTGTGTCTGTGAGCATCTGTGCTTCATCTCAATTTACTTTGTGCATCTGTTAGAAAGATGTGTCCTAAGGTAACCGCTTCTTTGCTTTATGCCATTTTTGCTTATTAAAGGTGTCATAGGAACACTCTACTTTCAGACAGCAGGGAAAACCTGCATTGGTTCCAATAGCATTCACTGTGCAAGATGTGCTGTCTTAGCTAAACAAGGTTAGTAAGGCCTCAGGACCATCATATGTGGCCATTGGTTTGACAAAGTTGTTTTTTTCTTATCTCAATCAGGAAATCCATTTTGCATTCACCTTGAAAAGACAACAAAATACATATACAGTTTTTGCTTCAGGGCTGTGTTAACTCTCTTGTCCTTTGTTTTAATATAGGCCAGAGATCGAAACCATGTGGACATCCTGCAGACATTATGTCAATCCATTAAATCAAGGACATTATGTTGATTGTTCTGAATGAAAACCAGGTGCTTAGCACACTAGGGGCCTTGGTAAGGCACACAAGCTCCAGACGCTAAATGATAACCCCTGCAAAAATGAAAAGACATGCTCCATTCATAAAATGTTCAGGAATATTAGCAGCCAGTGGCAAGCTAGGAAACCCTCTCTTACTTAAAGACAAAGTATTGCCTCTGTCTCCTCTATAATGAAGAAGGAAGCACACAACCTGGTAGGTCTCTTCAGGTTTTGGAAGCAGCAAATTCTACATCTAGGAAAATTCTCCCCCCCGCCCCATATGCTGGGTGACACTGTTTTCTGCCAGCATTGAGGAGGGTCCAGCGCTGGAAAGACCTCTGCATTGGAAGCAGGCAGTGGCACAAGCAGCCTGCCTCCTGTGCAGTGTGATCTGGATCCTACGATATCGGTGGGTACAGAAACCATGGAAAGTGCCCATAAAAGGATCACAGAACCAGCCCTGAGGTTCTGAAGCAAGACCATGCCATCTGCAGTGGGTAAGAGTCTGTCTGTTGAGAAACACATCTTAGCACGCTACTGGCCCCTGGTAGATATGGGACTCTTGGCCATGAGACACAAGTAACCATGTGGCTGGAAATGCTCATCATGAAATGTCTATCAATATTATTGAGTCAAAAAGTCAGGCTGGCCCAGTAACAATCCACTTTAAGAGGGAAATGATACAGTCAGGCTTGAGTACAAGTAAGGCCAGGAGACACAAGCAAAGTGCTTAAGCAGTAGTCCACATCTATAACATGTCCAAGACTGCAAGCACTCTTCTGTCATTTCACGCATCTAGTTATATAGGAGATTGCATATAACCACCTAAAGAAGAATTAAAAATGCCAAGCTTGGTTTATCAAAGAACTGGCTCAGGATATGAGTGCAAAAATAAAAACAAATGGTGGCTATAATACGGCCTCATTCAGGCCTAAAAGGTAGTGATGAGAGAAAAATCTTCCCTAGTGGGAAGACCTGTGAGTAGTGCATCTGATCATCCATGGGGTAACAAAAGAGAAATGACCCAAGTTTGGATATACAAAATCCTGAGCAGTGACGAAGCTCCTGGCTAGCTGCACATGGCCACAAAAGTAAAAGTATTTAAAGAATGGGAATGGAGAAATCTAAGGTAAGTCATGAGATGGTAATAAGCTAGAAGTGTGAGAATTTTTGTTTCACACATAATGCCCCCCAGGGAGAGGCACTAAATAAGAAGGTAGAAAAAATGACACAGCCAATTGAGATCAGCTCACATGAATGAAGTGGCCACAGTGGCAGAAGACACGGCAGCATGGACCCAGCAGCATGGACTAAATACAGGTACACTACCCTTGAGGATGAAATATATTAATTCAATAAAATATCTATATGGGGCACTATATTTCCTATAAGAAGAATACATGGGTCCAGGATCAAGAGATGAAAGCTGACGAACCCCAATTATTATCAATCCCAGTGACACACTTGAGGAGTTTCTGCTTCCTATCCCTACAAGTCTCTAGGCTCTGCAGAATGAGAGGAAGAGACCCCCAAAGAGACATACTTTTGCCATCAAGAAATCCATTGCATTATAAAGTTAGGTTTATCTGGGCAATTTGGGTCCTTGGTATGCAGGACCCAGCAGAAGAGCAGACACCATTTTTGATGAGCAATTGACCTTGATCATCTGGAGGAGACAGGGGTTCTTATATACAGAGAGAACAAGAAGGAATGCATGTGAAACCAACCTGGTTGCATCTTCATTCTTATCTGCCCAAACAGTGCTTATACACCGACAAATACAGCAAACCCAGTCTGAATAAAATTTGATTGCCAGGGGATTGGGCTCCTAAAGTGTCGAAGGTCTGGGTAATGTACCAGGAAAGACCCAGAATCCAGTAGAACAATTTATAGGAGTGAAGGGAATCTACAATGGGTAGGACAGAGGGAGAAGATGAGTACTGACGATGGCACTGAGATCAACTGCAGTACCGAGGCTATAATTAGATCCAATAACTTCTGTCTTCTAAGGTTCCTTTTAGGAAAAGAGGCCCATTGGACTACCAGAGGTGCTGGCCTCGGATGTGCCAGAGAAGTGGATCTGCGTGGTGTGAAGGGTGGACTACGTCAGATACACAATACGCCACCAAGTTCCCCTTTAACACAGGACTTGGTGCCCAGCAGCAAGGACTAAAGCCAAAAGACTGCCTCCCACTGTCAGACTCTTTAGAATCTGCCTGAGCTGCCCAGAGCTGATTCACCCAAAGTCCTGTACAAAGTCCAGCTCCACAGCGCCTCTCCTGGTTGCCTGAGGTGTGGGGGGCCTGCTTCACTGACCCATCTCCTGCTTTGTCAAATCTTGCTTTCTGTACTTCCTCTTCAGAGATTTAAGCTTTAGAAAACATCTCTCACAACAAACTCTACCTTGACATCTACCCCGAGAGTACCCAACTTTGTACAAGATCCCCTTAGCTTCTCAGTGGACCATTTTGATGAAATGTGTTTATTTTTGCAGAAATAATATACAATCATTTTTTTTTAAACTTTGACAATGTGGAAACTCAGCACAACATCTTGAATACAACAGATATTCAAAGTAGGATGGAAGGAAAGGAAGTATGTGCATGAGTGAAAAATCAAATGTAAATGATCAATCCTCTTAAGGGTCAAAAATCCTCTTCCTCCAAAGGCTTAGTAGTCCCTTACTTCTAAGAATATGATAATTTGGGTGTTGTAAATATAAAATTGTTCAAGCTGGCATTGTCACCACTTAACCTATAGTGCTTTTCCTGACTCTTACATGTAGGGAGCTAAGAGCCATGGGGACCAGTTCAATCATAGCCCAGCCTTGTCTGCCCTTCTCACATTCCTAAAGAGAAAATAAAGTTTAACCAAATTTTTTAGCTTCAAAGTCTCCACTGATGTTATCAAACTTAAATATACTCCTCAATATATCTTATTTAAACAAAGTAAGAAGGAGATCTGAGAATAAAATAATCATTTACAATGTACCAATGAGCCATGAATCTAAACCCTTCAAGAAAAAAGTTTACCAGGAAAAAAAACTTCAGAATTCAAATAAACTTCCGTGGATTTTTAGGACCAGTTTAGCAAACTGAGAATAAACTTGTGTCCTTCAACTCAGATGATCCTACTGAATTTAGGCATCTTGCTCTAAAATTAACCTTTATTTTTATATGTGAAATTGGTTGAGCCGCTTAAACTTTTTTTTGCTAGTTCGCTGCAGTCAGAATATTTACTCTAATAAAAACAATCACAGCATGAAAGATGAAGGAGCTGAATGGGTAGAACAGAAAAGAATTATTTAATATTTGGGTATTTTGCACTTCCATTTCTGGTACCATAGTGAATGACTCTCCATGAAATAGCATACTCCTGAAAGCTTCTGATAATCCTGGATGAGATAGTCTACAATGAATGTTTTGTGTGCATACTGGTGGGAAAAATAAGTAATCCACAAGAATCGAAAACAACCGCATAGCTAGGAAAAGAACACCAAGCCTTTGATGAGACTGCAGCCGCAGCCACAGCTGTGAGATCCTGAGAAAAAGGACCCAATGACATCATGCTCAGACCCCTCACCCACAAAAACTGTGAGATAATATTAATACATTAGGTGTTTAAGCCCCTGAATTTATGATGCAGCAGTAGAAAACTATTATAAAACTAAATACATTATAATAAAAGTATTAGTTCTTTAAAGATAGAGATAGAATTATTTCAACAAACATGTAAAACTCTAAGCTGATAATATTTTCCCACAGAAAAATTCCACCTAAGACAACTATCCACCATTAAAAAAGTATGACTCAAATGATACAAATTGGGAATTTCCACCAGCAAATGATATAGGAGAACAAGAAAATTTTGATCTTGATACGAAGGCAAAGGTATCTGAATGTATAAGAACTTGGCAAATATTTCTCCCTTGATATAATCTTAAAGGAACTATTACAGAAATAACTTCAGCCAGCTTGGATGTCCTGGAGAAATACTTCTTTTACAGGGAATAAATACTCAAACATAAAAGACAAATCTGTAAACTTATCAAGAAAATACTTATAAAACTGGATTGGGAAAATATGTTCTTTCACAAAATGAGAAGAGTTAATACTATTAAAATGGATTCATACATTTGACTACATTAAATGAAGAATCTCTATGCCACAAACAGAAAGAAAACTTTTGAAAATTATGTACCTGTCAAAGCATTTGTACCCAGAACAAAACTCAAATTTTTATAAATCAGAAAAAAAACAACAAAATAAACTCAATTTTTCTAAAATGAGAAAAGGATTTCAATAGCACTTCATACTTGGAAAACATTAATGACCAATAACATATTAAAAGATGATCTACTCTATAAGTGATCAAGGAAATACATATTAAGGCCACCATGACATATTCTTCCACTCCTTCTACTTTGACCAAAACTAAAAGTCAGACAATACTAATTTTGGGGAAGGATGTCGGGGGAAAAATGGTGAATTTTATTCACTACTCATGTAATTAAAAATTTTTAATTAGTTTAGAAAGCAAATTTTCCTTAGCCATTTTGCTCTTTTTTCATTGTTTACTATTTAATTAAAAAATACATAAAACCAGGCTATAATAAGACTTGCATATTATATAACTCAGATGCTATGATAAAATGAAAATTTGGGGCCTATTTGTGATTTCTTAATCCCGAATAGCTTTTTAATTTGCAAAATTTATAATTAACAAGATCCATTCTAAACATGAAAATGCACATTTTCACATAAGGAAAGAAACCGTGACTTACCATAAAGAATTGTTCCTGCTACATGTTAGAAATGCTTACGTGCGAATGGGCATATGTGCTTTTTTTTGCATGTAATTCTCTTTTGGGGTCTGGTTTCTTCACAACCAACAAACTGTTCTCCTTGTTAATATATGTGTCAAATTCACAATGGCCCCAATTTTTTGATGCATCTCCATCAAGCAGTGGGATCTATTCCCCTTCCCCCTTGTGTCTGGGCTGGCCTCTGATTATTTTACCTATAGACCACAGCATTGTGATTCTATGTGAGTTCCTGGCTGGCAGTTTCCACCTATGGCTCTTGCAATCCTGAGATTCCATGTTAGATGTCCAGTTACACTTCAGGAGAAGCCATGGCGAGTTGCTAAAATAATATGAAAATGGAAAGGAACCAGCCAAGCTTTTCTTCCTAGGTAACATACATATACATTTAAGGAAATACATTTCACTTTGAGTATGACTTCAGCGATATCCAGTATATTCTATCATTTTCATTATCATTTATCAGTTAAAAATTTTTTTCTAAATTTCATTGTGCCTTCATCTCATAGGTTATTAGAAAAATATTTTTATTTCCAAAACTTTAGATGTCTTAAGGTGGAAGCTTAAGTTTTTTTATTTGAGATATTTCTTGTTAGTCTAGGTGCTTACCGGTATACATTTTCTCGAAGTACTCTTTCACTGCATCCCATAAGTTTTGGCATGTTGCATCTTCATTTTTATTCATCTCAAAGTATTTTTTAGTTTGCCTTGAGATGTCTTCTCTAACCCATTGATTATCAGTTGTGCGTTTAATTTTAAAATATCTCTGAATTTTCCAATTTTCCTTATGTTATTTTCAGTTTCCCTCCATTTTTATCTGAGAACATTGTTCATTGTTATCTGAGAAAATTAGTTGTATGATTTCAATCTTTTAAAATATTCTGGGGCTGTTTTAATGGCCTAGCATATGTTCTATCCTGAAGGATACTTTATATGCACTTGAGATGAACCCTTGTATTTTTCAGTTTTAGTTTTTCACTGTCATAAGTAAAAAAGTGGGATTCTGTCTTCATATTTTAAGGACATGTTTTCATGTATATAGAACTAATACTTATTTTAATTTAAACATTTTGGAAATCTATTTACATTTTTCACAGTTTTAATCATGTTTAGTGAAAAATAAGTTTTCAGTATTATTGTTGCTCTTTAGAAAATTATGTCTTTTTTTTTCTGGCTGTTTTTTAACATTTTATCTTTACTTTGTTTTGAGTAGTTTGCCTATGATATGGTTAAGTTTCTTTGTATTTTTACTTCATGAGGTCTGTAATATTTCTTGAATTACTGGCATGTCTTTTTATCAGTTTTTTAAATTGTCCATTACTATGTCCCTGTCTATATTTTTCTCTTTCCTTCTTGAATTACAATACAAGTATGTAACACCTTTCTACTCTGTTCCATATATCTTTTACACTCTTTTTTTGAATGTTTTATTCATATGCATTCTATGACTCTCTCTTGATGGACAGAGTACATATAGAGATACAGATACAAATATATATATATATATATATATATATATATATATATATATATATATATATATATAAATATTCTAGGATACTAATCCTCTAGTCAGCTGTATCTCATCTGCTTCTGATACATTTACTGTGCTCTTAATTTCAGGGATTTTCTTCAATTCTATAAGAGCCATTTAAATACATATACACCCTTGAACAATGCAGGGGAGTTAGAGATACTAACCCACCCATGTAGTGAAAAACCAATGTATGAGTTTTGACTTCTCAAAAACTGAAGGTGCTCCTTGGTATCCCAAGGGATTGGTTGCAGGACCCCCAGGGATACAAAAG
Organism: Hipposideros armiger; assembly: GCF_001890085.2. NCBI lineage: Eukaryota > Metazoa > Chordata > Mammalia > Chiroptera > Hipposideridae > Hipposideros > Hipposideros armiger. Next base: position 488,822 of record NW_017731947.1, on the reverse strand, counting down.
TCCATGGAAGCTCAAGTCCCCTATATACAGTGGTGTAGATTAATGTATACAGTTTGCCCTTTACATCTGCAGACACCCAACCATGGATCAAAAATAGAACATTTACTTAATAAAATATGCAGATAACTGGACCCACGCAGTTCAAACCCATACTGTTCAAGGGTCAATTGTTCATGTGTGTGTGTGTGTGTGTGTGTGTGTGTGTGTGTGTGTGTGTGTGTGTATATATATATATATATATATATATATATAAAATATACTCTGGTGAAAATCTATTATTTTCTAGAACATATTAATCAGAGCTATCATAGAAACCTATCTGATAACTCCAAACTCTGTATTTTGTGGGAATTTTTGGCTTGCCACATAATTAAAAATTGAATTCTGAATATTGTATTAAAAATATAGAGTAAATTTGAGATTCTTATCTGTGCTATCTTTCTCCATAAAAAAAATGTGATTTTATTCTGATACACAGGATAGAGGCTATGACCGTTTTTCAATTTGTGGAGTATAGTCAAAGCTAGACTTCCGTTTTTATGAAGACTATTCTATCCCTGGCTATTTCTTACTCCTAGTGCAGTCCTTCAGGCTCCAGTGGACTGTCTGGCATGTTTTCAAGGACCCTGCTGCTTGGCAGGTTCTGAAACCTGTTTTTTTTAATAAATCAATCTCTATTGATCTCTTCAGCCTCTTGTCTGTTGTTTCCTGCCCAACATCTAGATTGTTAGAGTTAGTAATTGGCAAACATAATGCAAAACTTCACAGAATATTGGGCTCACCTTTGATATTTCCTTTATTAAGGATCCTCTATCCTCTAAGGCCCTTTATTTTGACTCAATAGCTCTTCGATTCCTAAACAACTGGTCCAAATGTCTAGTTTTTCTTGATGCAGAGTTGGTCTATCATAAGGTTGTCCACTACAGCCCAAAGCGACAATTTCTAACAAGTACTTTTGATGGACTAAGGGCAGCTATGTTTTTTGAAACTTCCCCAAATGACTCTACTGTGCAGTCTGGGTTGAAATGGTCCTTTGGAAACAGTAAAGACCATTCACTTGCATAGGCCTAGATCAAGCCTTATGTAGCCCTGTGATAGTTAATTTTGTTTGTCAACTTTCCTGGGCCACGCAGTGTCTAGGTATTTTTAAAAATGTTATTCCGGGTGTTTCAGGGAGGATGTATTTGGATGTGATTAACATGTACATCATTAGGCCAAGTCAAGCAGACCGCCCTCCCTAATGTGAGTAGGCCTCATTCAATCACTTGGAGGCTTGACTAGAACAAAAAGGCTGAGCCTTCCCCAGGAGAGAATTCCTCCTGCCGGACAGCTTTGAACTGGGACATCAGCTTTCTCCTCCCTTCAAGTTTAAACAGAAACATCAACACTTCCTGGGCCTCCAGCCCGTCAGCCTCCTGACTCAAACTGTACGATCAACTATCTTCTCAAGCCTTCAGCCTCAGAAGGAAACTATCCCATTGGCTCTCCTGGGTCTCCAGTTTGCTGGCTCAGTCTGCCAATCTTGGCAATTGCCAGCCTTCACAATCATGAAAGCCAACTGCTTATAATCAATCAATCAATCTATCAATCAATCTCCTATTAGTTTTGTTTCTCTGGAGAACCCTGACTAATACAATCTTTAAGTGGATTATATAGTCTTGCATCTCAATTACTCTACTATAGAAAGTCTTAACTTCTTTATAGACACACTGTATAACGATTATTTAAGGTAAACACTGTATAATAGCAATCATATCACACAAAAGACATCCAATATGGAATATCATCTTATTTTACTTATATATTTCTCTCTATCCAAATTTTACCTAAATATAGAAGTTCCTGTGGTTGTTGAGCTTATCAGGCAAAAACTTCAACTCAGCATCTTTGCTTTTTTCCTGTTCTTTCTTTCTAGATTGCTCTTTCCCCAAATATATGCATGACTCAACTCATCCAATTCTTTGTTCAACTGTCCCCTTCTCTTTGTGGCCTTCCCTCCTGAACCTCCCCCATTCCTTCTCTCTTTTCCTGCTTTGTTTTTTCTCACAATACTTATTAACTTTTAATATGCTTATAGTTTACTTATTTCATTTATTCCTTTCACAACCACCCCAGTACAATGGAAGCTTCATAGAGGTTGATATTTTTGTTTTGCTTATTTTGTTTTTATCTGTTTTATGATCTACATTCAGTGCCTCAAAGTTTGTACCTTACTGGTAAGTGTTCAGTATGTGTTTTTTTGATGGGTAATACAATCCAGTAAGGAGATTCTAGAAGATCTCAATGATATTTTACTATGCCAGCATATGGAAAGAATGATCTCTTGACCTCACGTAAAGAAAAGAGGGGAAGGGTGGTGATTGATTCAATCAGATTTGAAAGCCTACAAGTCAGCTTTCACATATATGGATATAGGGTACATGATTTATTTATACGCTTTCTGAAACTTGAAGACTGCTTGGGGGCTTATAGGATTGCAAACACTCAAAACTGCAAAGGTTATTTCATTCTATACACATTACAACTCAGTAAATTTAAAGAATCAATAGATGACTGATATAATAAAGGGTACCATTTTTTAAGAAGAATTAAAAAACAAGCTCACTTGTCACTTCTGAGATGATAACATGGAAACTATTTCAGTGCGGATGAATTCTAAGAGGGATACTGGAGCTTTGTGAAGCTATCAGTTTCTTGGCAAGTGTTGTAAATCACAGATTTAAAGACAACGTGCAATATTAATTTTATGCATGCTTGAATACCATAGGTTCTAAAGAAGATTAAAGACTTCTTTTTTCCTTCCAATTCCTTTGTGTCAACATAATTATCTCCTTCATCATCTTTGTAAACATAACTAACTTTATTGAGCATTACTATATCGCAAGACTGTGTTTAGTGCTTATTATCTAACTTGACCCTCTCAACTGTCCAGCACTTACAGATACAAGAACCAAGGTTTTGCATGATGAAGCTTGAATAGGGAATCACAATTCTTATTACATTGTTATGGTTTTGGGCAGAAAGACGTCCTCTAAAAAAACCTACTAAAATCCCATTTTAATTGTACATGTTATGAGTTGTGCTTTACTCTCTTTGATTGTTTATCCTGTTTCCAATAATAATAATAAATAATAACAATAATTTGTCAAAACAATATGCAGCTATCAAGTATCTACTATATACTAGAAAATGTTAGAGATAAAAAAAAGTGTCATGCACATTCCTTGTCCTAAGAAATAAAATAATAATTCATTTGAAATACAAAGCAGTAGTAAATGGCAAATGAGTCTAGACATGAGAGAAACCTCTGTAGGTTGCAATATTTACTGAAGGTGCTATGGAGTAATAGGCATTGTAGAAAGGGTATAATTTGAATAGTTAAGAAGAGGGGGCATGTCCTAATCAGTAGCAGCTTATTTAGGAAATAATAGATAAACTAGGTCTCCTGAAGCAGAGGGCAATTTAAAAAATAATAGGACAGAAACTTGAGGTATGTAGGTAAGAGTTAATTCAGACGCGCTAGGAAACAAAGTTAAACAGAATTGATTTTGCCTTTAAGTAATGGTGAGGCATAAGAGGTATTTCTGTCGTGATAGATGACAGATCTCTTTGGAGAGAGAAATGATGGCAGGATGATCATGGGCTCTAACTATAGCTCAGATGTGAGATAGTTTGTACCTAAACTTGCCAGGAAAGTGCAAATAGAAAGTGGTAAGCAAGTATGAGAAGTCTAATTTAGAAGTTCATTTTGGCACAAGGAATTCTGAAGTGAGTATTAGAAAGGAAGTACGGACTGCAAAAGGTGAGGCTGAGAAAACTAAGGGGATGGTTTCTAAGGGGGATACTGGAGCTTCACGAAGCTACCAGTTCCTTTAAAAGTGCTGAAAATCAGATTTAAATACAGCACGAAGTACTAATTTTATGCCTGCTTGAACACTTCTCATAGACTACATAGAAAATTAAAGATATGCGTTTTCCTTCTAATTCCTTTCAGGGAAAACATCATTAATTGCCTTCATCATCCTGCAAAGACCATTTGAGTTGTTCATGCTATACCGTTCAAATAGTACAGCATGTTCAGAAAAGGTGAAACTGGTTGTGAGTGTTCTGAGCCCTCTCATCTTCCACTAAGGAACTACAGTGAGGCACACTCTGCACATAGGTCCTCTTTGTGAATATATTTGTACTCAGCTGAGGACATGAAGGCAGGGAAAGAAACTAACCCAGACCTGATGTGTTTTATGAAGTGACCCATTACAGAGTCTTAGAGGAGATGGGGAATGGTTGGAGTCATGCATTAAAGACACACATATGGGGATTCAGGTCAAAAAGGTGGGGTAGAGGAACACCATGCTCATCTCCTCCCAAGACCACATCAAAATTATAACTAAACTACAGAACAAACCATCATTGAGAATTGCCTGAAGTCTAGCTGAACAGAAGTCCTATAACGAATGATGTACAGAAGAAGCCACCTTGAGACTGGTAGGAGGGGCAAAGACATGGAACAGTCCTACCCCACACCCACATACGGCAGCTAAAAAGATGGATATCCAGGCTGCAGAGGTCCCTCCTGAAGAGCAAGGAGTCCATACCCCTCCCCAGACTAGGGTTCCAGTGCCAGGGAGCTAAGTCCCCATAACTTCTGGTTGTGAAAACAAGTGGAGATGGTGGTTGAGTGAGATAGAGGACTGCTGGAATCCAGGAGTTCATCTTAAAGGGTCCCCGCATGGTCTCACTTGCTGACAGACTCTCTGGCTCTGAGCTCCAGCACTGGGCAACAACCCAAAAGGCGACAAGGGACATAAGAGGAGGAACTGGATTATCTAGATTCAGAGCGAGGTCTGGAGGGGAAGCTTTATCCCAGAGAGAGGTGCTGCAGAGGCCATTGTTCCTTTGTTGAGTCCTCCCTGCACCCAGGCTGCTCACACAGGCAGGCTTCATGTCACAGTCTCCATGTCGCAGTCTCCATCAACCTGGTTAAAACTGTTCATTCACCCTGTTCTGGTGATTCTCTGAGATCCTGCCCCACCCAACCTTTGGGCCCACCTGAGCCACTTCCTGTTGCTTTTCCATACAGGTAGACTATCTTGGCTAATGCTGCAGACTTTCCTAGAATCTCTCAAAAGTCCCCAAACCCCAAACAAGCAGCATCTGACCGGGGTGTGCTCTGCACCTTTTGCTAAGCAGCCCCAAGCACGGCACTAGTGGCAGCCAGCTTCAGTTTGCAACTAGCCTTTTCTAGGCACCTCCAAGCCCAGTACAAGTGGCAACATTTGCATATCACTTTGTAGATCATGCCCGGTGGCCCCGGACAGGGACCAGGCAGCAGCTGACCTTCTCTTTCACTGAAGCTCCTCCCAAGAGTCCCTCAAATCTACAAACCTCATGGCCAGCTACGGACCATACTACAGCTACACCCAACCACTTCCACAATTAATACATCCAAAGGGCAGACTCAGCAGGCAACAGAGCCCTGCTAAAGTGAATCCTACTCTGTGGCATTAGCCCCTGCACAACAGCGCTTCCAATATACTCATGACCAGTTCTCACAACCAAACATCCAGAGGGCCAATCCCTCCCACTGACATGCCAACCACAATCAAGGCTCAACTACAACAGAGAGCACACACAATCCACACAAGTAACACACCTGGAGCACGTGGCTCAGGTGATCAGGGAGACTATGCTACTGGGCCCCACAGGACACCTACAACATCTACTAAGACTAGGAGACATAGCAGCCTTACCTAATACATAGAAACAAACACAGGGAGGCAGACAAAATGGGGAGACAAATAAACATGCCCCAAATTAAAGAACAAAGCTCCAAAAAAAGAACTAAACAAAATGGAGACAAGCAAACTACCAGATGCAGAGATCAAAACACTGGTTATAAGGATGCTCAGTGATCTTAGTGAGAACTTCAACAAAGAGATAGAAACATAAAAATGGAGATATAAAACATAAAACAGTACCACTCAGAAATGAAGACTACATGAAGTAACTGAAATGAAGAATACATGAGAAGGAATTAACAGATTAGGTGAAGCAGAGGATCAAGTCAGTGATTTAGAAGATAAGGGAGCAGAAAACACCCAATCAGAATAGCAAAAAGAGAAAAGAAATTAAAACCAGGATAGTTTAAGAGGCCTCTGGGACAACATCAAGCATACCAACGTTTGCATCATAGGAGTACAAGAAGGAGAAGAGAGCAAGAAATTGAAAACCTATTGGAAGAAATAATGACAGAAAACTTCCCTAATCTTCTGAATGAAATAGATATACAAGGCTGGGAAGTACTGAGGATCCCAAACAAGATGAACCCAAAGAGACCCACACCAAGACACATCATAATCAAAATGCCAACGGTTAACAACAAAGGCAGGATCTTAAAAGCAACAAAAGAAAAGCAGTTAATTACCTACAAGGAGCTCCCTCAGGACTGTCAGCTGATTTCTGAACAGAAACTTTGCAAGGGACTGTCACAAAATATTCACAGTGATGAAGAACAAGGACCCATTGGGTTTTCGGAAAAGTCATGACGCATGTTTGAGACAGATGGCACTAGTTCATTTTTGGAAGTACTAGAGTCATTTGCACCTATTTTATTGCTATGTCATTTGACAGCTGACAATTCTAGCTTCATTCTAAAAAAAAAGTTGAGTGATGTAGTTGAATTTTGGAGATTTTACAAGTTGAAGATGGAAGACCAAACTGTGCAGTTTTACCATATTTTACTGTTTTACTTCCATAAAGGGCAGAACGTGCGTCATGTTGGTGAAAAGTTGCATAAAGGTTACGGTGACAAATCTCTACAAGAACGTCAGTGCCAAGGATGGTTCACAAAATTCCGTGCTGATGATTTTGATCTCAACGATGCTCCTTGGTCAGGGAGGCTAACCAAGGTTGATGATGACAAAATAAAGGCATTGATTGAATCAAACCCATGTTACATGACACGAGACATTGCAGAAACATTGAACATCCATCATTCAAGCATTCACGACCACCTGAAGAAGCTGGGATATGTAAGCAAACTCGATATTTGGGTTCCACATGAACTCAAACAAATTTATTTGACGGCACATATAAACATCTGCAATATGCTCATTAAACATGAGGAAATGATCCTTTTTTGAAGCGACTGATAACTGGTGATGAGAAGTGGATTGTTTACAACAATGTGGTGTGCAAACAGTCTTGGTCTCGACGTGATGATTTGCCTCAAATGACATCGCAAGCAGACATTCATCAGAGGAAGGTATGCTTTCAGTGTGGTGGGATTTTAAAGGTGTTGTGTTTTTCAAGCTCCTACCAAGGAACCAAACAATGAATTCGAATGTGTACTGTTGGCAATTGGACAGTTTGAACAAATCCATCATCCAGAAACATCCAGAGCTTGTTAACTGTAAAGGAGTTGTGTTCCATTGCAACAATGTGAGACCACACACAAGTTTGATCACCCATCAAAAATTATTGGAGCTTGGATGCGATGTGTTGCCACACCCACCATACTTGTCTGACCTTGTGCCGTCAGACTTCCACTTGTCTTGCTCTCTTCAAAATTCCTTGTGTGGTATAACGTTCAATTCAGATGAGGCTGTAAATCAGAACCTTGTTCAGTTTTTCACAAATAAAGATAGATCCTTCTATAAATGAGATATTATGAAGCTCACTGAAAGATGGCAAAAAGTTATTGAACAAAATGGGCAATATATCATTGATTGATTTTTGTTCTTTATATAAATAAATGACCTTTGAAAAATGTAATAAAATACATCATGACTTTTCTGACAACCCAATACAACCAAGATCAATCTACTCAGCAAAGCTATCATTTAGAATTGAAGGATAAAGAGCTTCCCAGACAAGGAAAAGGTACAGGAGTTCATCACCACCAAACTAGTATTACAAGAAATGTTAAAGGGTCTTCTTTAAGAAGAAGAACACAAAAGGTAAAAAATATGAATAGTAAAATGATAATAACTACATATCTATCAACAATTACTATAAATGTAAATGGATTAAATGCTCCAATCAAAAGACGAAGGGTGGCTGAATGGATAAGAAAACAAGGCCAGGGCCGGCCGAGTGGCGCGATGGTTAAGAGTTGGCTTGGGATGCCAAAGGGCCCCGGTTCAGATCCCACATATGAGGGCCAGTGACACTGCCCTCTACAGCTAAGATGCTGAACAACAGCTCAACCTGGAGCTGGGCTGCTGTGAGTCGCCGGCGATGGCACAGGCTGCAGCCCCTGTGGCAGTGGGTTGCCATGGGCTACCATGTGTAGCCAGCAGCCAGCATGAGCAGCCAGCATCCACAGTGAGAGGGCGTCCAGAATCCAGCGACTGATTTGCCTCGCCCGGAAAGAGCACAACGATGGTGCCAACTTGGGCCAGTGAAGCAACGTCCTCCACAACTAGACTGAAGAACAAAACAACAGCAACTTGTCTGTTCCCCTTCCCCCGATTCCCCAGCGCTGTTCCCATCCCCCCAATTCCCCAATAAAAATCTTTAAAAAAAAAAAAAAAAAAAAGGCCATACATATGCTGCCTATAAGAGAATCACTTAAGATCAAGACACATACAGACTGAAAGTAAAGGGATGGAAAATGATATTTCATGAAAATAAACAAATAAACACTGGGGAAGCAATACTTATACCAGACATAATAGCCTTTAAAACAAAGGTAATCACAAGTGGCAAAGAAGGACCCAGAAATTTCACTTCTGGGCATTTATCTGAAGAAACTCAAAACACTAATTCTCAAAGACATGCATCCATATGTTCATTGCAGCATTATTTACAATAGCCAAGATATGAAAGCAACTTAAGTGTGCATCATAGATGAAAGGATAAAGAGGAAGTGGTACATATATACAATGGAATATTACTCAGCCATAGAGAAGAATGAAATCTTACCATCTGCAACGACATGGATGGAGCTAGAGGGTATTGTGCTAAGTGAAATAAGTCAGACTGAGAAAGAGAAATACCATATATGATTTCACTTATATATGAAATCTAATAAATAAATAAACAAAACAGAAATAAGTAAACAAACAAAATAGAGACAGACAACATTTTGATGGTTGTCAGATGGGAGGGGGACTGGAGGATAGGTTGAAAAGGGGGAAGAGATTAAGAAGTACAAATTGGTAGTTGCAAAATAGTCATAGGGATATAATGTATAACATAGGGAATATAGTTAGTAATACTGTAATAACTATGCATGGTGTCAGATGTGTATTAGATTTATTGGGGTGATCACTTTATAAGTTTTATAAATGTCTAATCACTGTGCTGTACACTTGAAATTAATATAATATTGTATGTCAACTGCAATTAAAAAATAAAAAATATATAAAAAAATAAAATAAATACCCACAAAGGCTCTGAATACCAACGATGTGGCTGACTATCTGTAAGGACAGCCCTAATAAAGCAATTGTTACTTACCAAACTCTTACTACTTAACAGGCATTATGTCAATCACTTGATAAATAACATATGATTTAATCTTCATTGAGACGCTATACACGCAGGCATCATTATTCTCCATTTATATGTGAGAACACTGAGGCTTAAAGACGAGAGATTTACTAAATGTCATAAAGTTGTTAAGGTGGTATTTTAAGAAAAATCTGTGATCCACCTCATTTCAAAGATAGTTCTTCAACATTATTCATATGATACAGAAAATGATGTTACCATTTGGGAAGTTAAATGGAAGAGCCAGTTTTATACACAAACCAGTTTTGTAAAAGAAAGGATGAGTTCAGTTAGTGGTTGCCTGGTAGCAATACAATTCAAATGAACAGGTGGAAATAATTTAAATTTATAAAACATAGAGGGAACGAATGAGACTACATACTTGGGAACCATCTATATAACAAATAACAGTCAAAACTATAAGGGTGAATGAAAGCTCATACAGAAAGGGTGTGCAAAGAGGTCAGAAGGCTGGGACTTGCCTTGGGAGTGGTGATAACAAAGGAAGCAAAAATAGAATAACAACCATAGGCAGAGGATATCTTGCTTCAAAAGGCCAAGAAAAATGATGGTTGAAAAGTTGTGAGCTGTTTGGGGTATTCAATAATGAAAATCTTATGACAAAGGTTTTAAAAGCATGGAGTTGTTTTAATAAACGATTACACATCGTTGTCCAGTGCCTTGTGGCATGAACAAACCACAGTTGGGAGGAATTATTAGATTATTAGAGCACAGAATCTGTGGTCTCAAACTAAGCCAATAACAGTAACACATTTTAGAACACAGAGTACAATTAATGGACCATATAACATAGGGAATTACCCTATAGTTTAACAGCCACAATTCCATGGCTTGGAAGCTTTGTTGCATAATATGTGAGATGCTTGATTAAACACGTATCCCTTTCCATTTCTTAAATGTCTCCTCTATTTTTACTTCAATAAGAGGGAACTTCTATTTCCAGTATAATAATAATTTTAAAAGAACGTGTTAGTTAACATACTCATATATTGAGCACTTACTATATGCCAGACCTTTTCAAGCATCTTATGAATACATGATCATTACAAACCCTATTAGGTAGGTGCTATTATCCTCATTTTACAGGTGAGGACAAGAAAATCTGTCATGCAGTTAGAGTGTGGTCATAGTATATTCCAAATATCACAGTGTTTACATTACTTACTTGCTTAGAAATCTTTATCAAAGCCAGTAACAAAATAGTTCCTTTGAATGTGAAATAATATTAAAACAATAATTACTAATGAATAAAGGAAGCTCTTAGGGGCAAAAAGAAAATATGTTCTATATAGAAGCAACAGAGAACAGTTGATAACTCAGTGATATATTGAGTTTTTGTATAAGGGGCCGGACATCTCATACATGGTGCGTCATGTTATGTGACTTGAGAATAGCCTAGGGTTAGCACCTGGAGTAGAGCAGGAACACAGGAGGCCCTCGTTCAATACTCCTTTTATAGATTCCTCCTTATACCTTATTATTGGGTTGTCGGAAAAGTCATGATGTATTTTGCCTATTTTTCAAAGGTCATTTATTTATATAAAGAACAAAGATCAATCAATGATATATTGCCCATTTTGTTCGATAACCTTTCGCCATCTTTCAGCGAGCTTCATAATTCCTCATTCATAGAAAGGCTTGTATTTATTTGCGAAAAACTGAACAAGGTGCTGATTTACAGCCTCATCTGAATTGAACGTTATACCATGCAAGGAGTTTTGAAGAGAGCGAGACAAGTGGAAGTCTGACAGTGCAAGGTCAGGCGAGTATGGTGGGTGTGGCAATGCATCCCATCCAAGGTCCAATAATTTTTGACAGGTGATCAAACTTGTGTGTGGTCTCGCATTGTCCTGATGGAACACAACTCCTTTACAATTAACAAGCTCTGGACATTTCTGGATGATGGATTTGTTTAAATGTCCAATTGCCAACAGTACACATTCGAATTGATTGTTTGGTTCCTTGNAAAACATGACACCTTTAAAATCCCACCACACTGAGAGCATAACCTTCCTCTGATGAATGTCTGCTTTCAATGTCGTTTGAGGTGAATCATCACGTCAGGACCAAGACTGTTTGCACACCACATTGTTGTAAACAATCCACTTCTCATCACCAGTTATCAGTTGCTTCAAAAAAAGATAGTTTTTTTCACATTTAATGAGCATATTGCAGATGTTTTATATGCGCCGTACAGTGAACTTCTTTGAGTTCATGCGGAACCCAAATATCGAGCTTGCTTACGTATCCCAGCTTCTTCAGGTGGCCATGAATGCTTAAATGATGGATGTTCAATGTTTCTGCAATGTCTTGTGTTGTGTATCATGGGTTTGACTTGATCAATGCCTTTATTTTGTCATCATCAACCTTGGTGGGCCTCCCTGACCGAGGAGCATCGTTGAGATCAAAATCACCAGCACGGAATTTCGTGAACCATCATTGGCACTGACGTTCTGGTAGAACATTGTCACCGTAAATTTTATGCAACTTTTCACAAGCTTGCCACGCATTCTTCCCTTTATGGAAGTAAAACAGTAAAATATGGCAAAAATGCACAGTTTGGTCTTCCATCTTTCACTTTTTGTAAAATCTCCAAAACTCAACCAAATCGCTCAGTTTTTTTAGAATGAAGCTAGAATTGTCAGCTGTCAAATGACATAGCAATAAAATAGATGTGAATGACTCTAGCACTTCCAAAAATGAACTAGGGCCATCTATTGCAAACATGCATCATGACTTTTCCAATAACCCAATATTTGGTCTTCAGGCCTCTGTCCCACATCAATTCCAAGTCTAACTCATCAGAATACAATTTTTACTATTGCCTTCATCAGCTGAAAAATAACTTGTGATCTCTTTCCACCTGCCCTAAAAGATAGCTTTCAAATGCCCAAACATGGCATAACCTCGTATTTAAATAACTTTCCTTCTCTAGCCTATTGAATTCCTACTTATTTTTCCCAATCAAATTTAAATGTCATTTATTAAATAAAGCTTTATTCAACAGCCTTGGCAATTCATCATTCCCTCCTGAGGGTTCTTGAAACCATTGTGCCTATATCTTGAGATCACTTGAGAATGGAATATAATAATGCATGCAAAAGAACTTTGGGAAAAATAGGTACTATACACATATAATCAGAAGTAAATCTCCTACAACTAATGATACAGATTTCTGCCCTGGGCGAGGAAGGGAGTGACAGTGACCCTTTTGCTTTTAGAGGCTCGGCATAGAGAGCAGACACTAAACAAGCTTGAGGAGAGGCAGAAAAACACTGTCCAACTCAGAGCCCTCTATGCCATGGCTGTCCAACAGAAACAGTGTGAACCATATAAATGATCTAAAATTTTCTAGTAGCCACAGATAAAAAGTAAAAATAAACAGGCGAAATTACATATAATATAGTTATTAACTCAGTCGAAACGCTATCTTTTTAACATGTACAAATTTTTGACATTTTTACCTTCTTTATTTCACACTAGGTCTTTGAAATCTGGTATCCATTTTATCCATACAGCACAACTCGGTCCCGACGAGCCACATTCCCAGTGGTCATGAGTGACAGGCCTGTGGGCTGTCTTGGGCCGTGCAGGCAGGGTGAGAGGCAGTGAAGACATACATACAATATTTCGTCTGTTTAGCAAGTTGTTCCTCCACCAAATGCCACCTTATCTGACGTGAGCATGTATGCCCTGCATGTGAAAGTACTGCAGGGTTGTAATATCAGTTTAATGGACTCCCAGAGTATTTCGCAGATTCGTGGGCGGTATTTCATTGTCTTCTAACTTGCATGAATTCATCATAGCTAGCAGCATCAGTTTGTTTTGAAAAACTCAAATGTTCAGAATACACAATTTGAGCCTCAGGGATATCTACTTACAGTAGCCCTGAGCCACATAGGACTATTCACATTTAAATTAAAATTGGAAAAAACAAAAGTTTAGCTTGTCAATCACACTAGCTGCATTTCAATGTTCAGTAGCTAAATGTGACTGGTGGCTACTGGGCTAGGCAATGCAGATTAGGAATATTTTTGTCATTTTAGAAAGTTCTACTGGGCAAAACTGCTTCAGACAGCCACAGCATAAATTACCTGATGGTACAGTAAGTTTAGAGACTAATAAGTTTTCTTTTCTGACCTAGATTTGGTATTCAATTTTTAACTTTTGAAAGGAGAATATTCATGTTAAATGCATTTTCAATAACCTCTCTAAAATAAGTAAATAAATAAATAAACAAATAAATAAATAATTGGCTTATATAACACAGCTTTTTCTGGCTTCCTCTGTAAAATTCTTTTAGTGTTGCCAAACATTTATTTAATTTGTAAATCATATTGAGAGCTTTGCCCCCAAACTGCATGGAAACTGCCAACTCTTTTAGCATTACAATTAAATTATATATATATGTATTATTAAATATAAATATATATAATTATATATTATGTTATTATATATAATTATAATATATGTTATTATATATAATATATGTTATTATATATAATTATATATATATATATATATATATACACTTTTTTTAATGAATCCAGAATAAAGTAGTAGGTGAGAATTTGCAATGGGTCAACATCTTGAATGTATTTGCTGCTTTTTTCCCCTCTTGAATTTAGCTTGATTTTAGTTGGCTTGAAATCTGCTTTCATTCCCATTTAATGACTCTATAAGACAATTAGCAAAACTCTACCCAAGGTACATTAGAAGGCTTTTGTACATTGCTTTTATTACTTTACTTCTTATGATAGTTCTTCCTTACAGTCTAAATTGTTAGACTATTATTTTTTTACCAATTTATCAATGTCGCTCTGATTGAGACAGGAAACCACTTGAAAATGATGGACAGTTTTAAATGGGGGACTGACTGTGGGCCTGTCGCATCCTGCCAGGTTTGAAAGGATTGCTTCTGCATATGGGCATACTGTAACATGTAAAATTTGTTTAGTTATCAATAATTTGTTGTGGCCTGATCCCTTAATTTGTAACATCCCAGAAATAATTTCTAACGTATCTCCTATTAACCTTTTTCCATGTTAAATTGTGTTTCTTTCCTTATGACCATTTTTGACCTCACACTCAATTAGACAATGAATATCTCTACTACCAGTAAAGTCTTAGAAAAACCTAAAACATAAGGACAAATGAAAAAGCAGTTATTATAACTATTTCAATTGGTAATGATAAAAAGGGAGGATTTAAGTAGCAGTCTGTGATTAATTTCTATTAATTCAATAAGTTTGGAATATTTACATATATGAATGCTCTATAAGTAGCTTTATTATCATAGATAAATACACATTTTGCTCTATCTTTATGAATTATACATATACAGGTAATTATGACAGAGTAAAAAAACATACAAATAAAATAAACCTTAAAAAATTTAAAACAGAGGAGCTGTGACCAAAATAGTGGGACTGATCAGAACCATTGGCAGGCGAAAAACCCACACAAAAGAATGGTTTCAACAGTGCATTATCAAATAATGCTTTCATAAATGTCCTGTGGGAACAACTGGCTGTATGGATTCAACTATTTCACTCCTGGAATATAAGCATCAGATGACACTACTAACTACAGTGAGATGCAACAAAAGCATGAGTAAATTTATGTACAGAAAGCACACTGGGAAGAGATAAAATGGACATGGGAGAGATGGGTACTTTGGTCAGAACAGTCCCATAGATATTACATCATGTTCAGGAAGGGGCCCAGAACAATACAGGTGTCTGTGCATGGAAATCACCTTGGGGTTCTAATCTGTCTGTGTCACAATCAAGAATTATGTGATCATTAATTCAGAAAGTAAAATGTTGACTGGCTTGAGACAATATCTTTTCTGTTAAGAATTATAAATATTACTCTAACTCAAGTGATTGTATAAATAAATATGTAACTCTAAGAGTATATTAAATAAGTAGAAAATAGTGAAATTTAAAAACTGTGGGCCGGCCGAGTGGCTCAGTTGGTTAAGAGCTCACTCAAGAGTTTGAGCTCTGAGCAACAGTGGTTCGATGCCCCGCCCGAGCTGAGCAGCCACTGAGCTGCCAACAGGTGGCAGGATGGCTCAGCTTAAAGGAAAAAAATGTACCAATTAATAACAATTTAATACTATGTGGAACATAAGAATAATAGTGAGTTTTTTCATCACTAGAATAATGTATGTGTGTGCTTTCTGTGTGATTTAAAGGTGTTTGAAACCTTTACAAAAAGTCATGAAAAACTCTAAATTAATTAAAATATTCAAGCCAGTCATTCTATTTTACCTTCATATTGCAATAACTTGGGAAAGTTGTAAAAATACTGACACATGAACAAATCAGAATCTCTGGAATTGAGGCTGAGGCTTTGGTATATTTTTCTTTTACAATTTCCCACATGATTTTACTGTGCAATCAGGAATGATACCCGTTTCTTTAAAGGGATTTGATCATTTATGTTTGTAACAGAATTTAAAACGTTGAATAGTATTTGATTTATTAAATGTACACAAAATTGGATTTGTTTATGAGTGGCAATGTTAAATATTGGAAAAAATGATCGGTGGAGCATTAAACAAAGTTGTTCTCCACAAATGAAAAGCTCTCTGGGTGATTAAGAGCCCTACTCACATGCTCAGGACACAATCAGAAAACTACCTATCTTAATCTAAGATATCACCAATCAAGATGTTAAAGCTTTAAAGCCAAAATTATGAGACTGAATTTCACAAGTAGATAAGATCACATAGGCTGCACAGTGTGGCTGATAAATGATAGATAGCAAATTATTTTACAAGAGACATTAACTAAACGTGGTTGTTATTGGGTGATAAACGAAGAGTAGTAGATAGATGAGGAGGGCTTCCAATGATGCGATAAAAATACACAAGATTCACTTTTACACTGTTATTGTATACTGAGCTATAATCATGTGATTGATTCATTTAAAGTGGTAATGTATTCTGGGCAGGAAAATCTCAAACTGAATTAAGTGTATTAAGAGGATAAAGTATTATGAAACAGATGTCTATATGTACATATGTGTTTATGATTATGTGTATGAATACATGTGTGTTGTAAAGACAGGAGATTTCAGTATTCCTTTGAAATATCTAGACACAATCCACAAAATGAGGAATTAGGAATAGAGTATTAAAGTAAAGGAAAAAAACCAAAGGTGTGAAAAACCAGTTGAATGGGAAGATAATAAAAAATAGTAGTAATGGTAATAGTAATCAAGAACATTTGTTGAAGAAGAATTACCATATTTCAGCCATTAAAGAGTGCATAGGGTTTTTTCAGAAATGGGACGTTCATATGAGGACAACTAAGAAAGAGATTAAAAGTACCAGAATCAGGGACAATAGCAAAGTATATTAGACAACAGTTCTGGAGACTTAAACAATTTAATTGTGTAGTTAGAGAAGCAAGTTAACTGAGAATAAACCTAAAATTTTCACAGGAAAGATCCAGTTTCTAGGGATCTAAGAAGTGTGTGTGTGTGTGTGTGTGTGTGTGTGTGTGTGTGTGTGTGNAGAGAGAGAGAGAGAGAGAGAGAGAGAGAGAGAGAGAGAGAGAGAGAGAGAGCGCAACAAGAGGCAGAGATAGAAATAAGGTGTTACCACAATAAAAAAGAAACGCAAGAGAAAAAAAATAAAGATGGCTTAACAGTTTTTATTTTATCTTTTAAACCTGAGCTAAGTTAAAAGATTATATTACATAAACAATGGCACCTGAAATATGAACACTGTGTATCTAAAACAATCTTAACCTGGAGCCAAAATAAATGTGTACTGAATAAGATCCTAAATGTGCTGTGCTATAGAAGATATTTTGCCTTATTAAAGTATGTTGGAAGAATTGAAAGTAAGAATATTTTAAATTTATGCAGTGAGTTGTTAAACCAAAATAAATGCTAATAAATCTCTATGATTTTTTGCTCTGCTTTTATTAAGGGTAAAATGTTTTGGAGACTTTGAATATATTTTTATATGCTGGATGATAGCAGGAAAATAAATTATTCAAAGCAGATATTGGTGAGAACCTCTGGCTGCTTGAGAGTATCCTGTTTTTCTGCTAGGTAATTTCTACTTTATTTGCCTTGTCTTTATGAAATATTTAACACATGCATCATAGCTATTCTCAGTTGCTTGGTAACGAGTTTAGCAAATTTCCAAGCAGTTGGAGTAATAGCTCACTATTTGAAAAGAGGGGTTGTGTTGAGGTCCTGAATGTCTTAACAAATCTATCACTCGTCATATTTTACCAAACCTGAGAACATTTATGGAAGACAAGAATCTTAATTCCTTAGCTTTTTTGACATGAATCTCAAGATATTTAGAAGAATGGAAGAATAAGAATTTCAGAATATATCAGATTACATTCCTATCTACCAAACCAGAGAGGCTATTAGCATTTGGATTATTTGGAAAGGTAAGTGACTATATGAAGCCTGACAATTAACTTCATGAACTCATCCTAGAAAAAGTGCTACATACCTCATTGCTGAATATCATCACTACAGTCACCTTTAAAGCACTCCCCTTGGGAAGTTATGCACCAACCCCAGCATCTAGTCTACCCTTTAAAGCAACTTTGGAACTCTTTCTGGAATGGCCATCAGGGCTGTTGTCATATTGCCCTTGACATCCTGAATGTCATCAAAATGTCTTCCTTTCAATGTCTCCTTTATCTTTGGGTAAAGAAAAAAGTCATTGGGGGCCAGATCAGGTGAGTAGGGAGGGTGTTCCAATATAGTTATTTGTTTACTGGCTAAAAACTCTCTCACAGACAGTGCCGTGTGAGCTGGTGCATTGTTGTGATGCAAGGGCCACGTATTGTTGGCAAAAATTTCAGGTTGTTTTCATCTAACTCTTTCATGTAGCCTTTTCAGCACTTCCAAATAGTAAACTTGGTTAACTGTTTGTCCAGTTGGTACAAATTCATAATGAATAATCCATCTGATATCAAAAAAGGTTAGCAACATCGTTGCAACAAGGTCATGAACTTAATTGTCACACCTTCATAGATAACTCAAAGTCGTATGCATGCACGCACACACAAAATGAATCACTAGGAAAGAAATATATTTTAACTAATTACAATTAACTTTTTAAGTATTTACTTTTTTAAGCAAATAATCCTTTAAATAAATTTTCATTAACTTTTTTCTATTATAATGTGACAAAGTATCATTTACTACAACATGTTAAGAGTTATTTTTTGCTCTTATTTTGCATCAGGATTAGTGAGTAGCAGAGAAAGCTTTTGCATATGTTTTGGTTTCAGTATAGCAAAGATTTCTTTAACCTTTGCTCATCAAGTGCTCTAGAAGATCCTGGTTGTGTGAAGCTTAGGGAAGTTTCAATTTCTGTTTCTCATTTCATTCACGACCCTCCACCTTCCCACCAAATCTATCAACTTGGCTCTCAAAGTTTTAAAATGAGACATGGGAATATCCCCGGTGTGTTTGCTCCTCCTCCTTTTTCCATCCCCTCACTACATCATCAGAATCTGGTGATTACCATCAAAAGATCCAAAGGAATGAGTTCTTAAACAGCAGTTATTAAAGTATGACAGTGTTGTATTTCTAAGAAACGTGATTTTCCAAACATGTTATCTCCATTTATGTAATTATATGTGATACATAGATCAGTAGAAACATAAACTAGGCAAAATTGTAAAAGCATATTATAGAATATCAGTTAACACCAGCAATATCTTAATTAAGCTGACTGGAGGTCTTAACAAGAATAACCACAAACACCTTAATTATATACATTTTTCTGTAACTCAACAAAACTTGAAAGTAAGAGAATCACTGCTGAAAGTCTAAATGTTGTAGTAACTAATGACTATAAAATCAGTTTCCTCCCAGTCTGAGAAAGTAGTGAACCTTTAGCACTAATAAAATAAATTAATAACAGTGTCTATGATATGAATGGTAATAAAAAAGTTTAATTCATTATCTCCTTACATCACTTTATGAAATGCTAATTGAGGAAAAATCACAGCTTGAAAATAACAGCTCCTCATTTTGAGCATAGTTTAAGATAAACTATTTTTTTATAATCATGATTCTTGTATACATTTACATTTGATGGAATTTTTTCACTACAATTTAAAGATTTTAATCTTTATTTATTCCTTTATGCCATTAAAAATCATCCAAAAACATATTTCTGCTTTGATTTTATCTTAATTATTGTTGTTTTTCTCTTTATGAATTTAAAGTGAACTGAAATAGCTGATCAATAATGGCTAACCCTAAAACAGCAGATAAATAAAGGCCTACTTTATCCTTATTAGGAAACAGACAATTCAGAGCGTTCATGTGATCTATTTACATGGGTTTGAGGAAAAAAGGAAAATGAAATTTGTCCTTCAGGTTCATAATTTTGGTTTGTCTTAGGAGCAGAGAAGGACTACCATATCTCCCAGAGGCAAAACAGAACAAAACAATTGTTGAGGTATTGGTAGTTAATCTCAGTATATAAGTAATTCAGTAAAGGAAGATTAAAAAGACAAAGATGATTCTTTTAAATAGTGAATATTCTGAAAAAAAAATTCACCCAGTTTTCTAAATTACACACACACACACACACACACACACACACACACACACACACACACACAAACACACACATGGAATGGTGTGCTGAAGCTAGATTGCATGGTTCACTACACCTGATTATTAAATGTTCAGACATTTTGCAAACTGGTTGTTAAACTCTTGATTGAAATTGGCCATGTTGAGAATATTTATAATGCAGAAATGTTCAGATGCTACAAAACTGATTTTTTTTTCCTGATGATCCAATTCCACAATACACCACTGCCTGTGGAATGTTTATTTGCTTGCTTCCCCTCCCCCCATTTACTTTCTGTTCTTTAATCTTTTAGTTTGTTCCTTAGAGCAGCAAAGGAGAGTAACTTATTCATTTTTCTCTTCCTACATCTTCACTTCTTGCAGGAAACAAAGAGACTCAGTATATATTCATCCATCCTCTTCACATTCCACACCCACACCATTAGAGGATACCCTTCTAACAATAGATGAACCAATGACACTTTAACATTTGCCAAATATATAGACAAAACAGAATAATGGGTAGCCATGCATAGGAATACACTTTAGTACCAAGGGTCTTTTTCAACTTGGCACAGAAAATCCTTTTTGAACATAAAGTCACTTTAATGCTCCCTATGCATCTAAATGACACAAAGAAGACTTCTGGTCAAGATAGTGGAGTTGGAAAATGCTGCGTTCCCCTCTTCCTAAGACTGCATCAAAACTACAAATTAATTACAGAACAACCACCCTTGAAAACTACCTGAAGACTAGCTAAATAGAACTCCTATAACTAAGGACATAAAGAAGCCATATCAACACTAGTAGGAGGGGCCGACACTGGAAGCTGGCTGGTCCCACAACCACATGTGGGCATTAAGTATTTGGAGAAATGTCTTGACTGAGGCGCCTGCCCCACACCAAGCTCCCCAGCCCAATGCCAGAAAGAGAAGTCCACACAATATTTGGAATTCCATCTAGGTGAAACAGAAGGCTGCTGTAGACCCAGGCATCCTCTTAAAGGGCCCAAGCACAGACTCACTCACTCACAAACCCTTGCTCTCAGCTCCAGCAAAGTGACAGACTCTCAAAAAGGGCCAGGGACATCAAAGGAAGAACTGCATTGTCTGGCTTCAGGGAGAGAGCTGGAGGGGGAGCTCTCTCTAGGACTAAACTGCCAGCAAGCACCACTGTTCCTTTTTTGAGCTCTCCCCCACACAGCTGGCAGGATCTGGCAGAAATGCTTATGGGTGCCATTGTTCCCTTTGTTGAGCCCTCTCCCTACCCAGCTTGCAAGCATAGGTGGGTGCCAAATCTGAGTCTCCAACAAACTGGCTAACACAGCTTGCCTCACCCTAGTGATTCCCTGAGACCTGTCCCACCCAACTCGAGCATTGGCCAGAATCCCTTTCAGACGCTAATCCAAACAAGTGGCCAGCCTCAGCCCATACTGCAGACTTTCCCAAAATCTCTGAAAGGTCCACAGCACCTAAACAAGTAGCTCTTGGACTCAGAATGCCCTGTACCACTTGCTAAGGGGCCTCAAACCCAGCACTATGGCAGCCAGCCGTGGGTCACAGCATAGCCTCTCCCAGGTGCCTCCAAGCCAAGCACAATCAGCTACCAACTGGAAATCACTTTGTACTCCCTACCAGGTGACCCAAGGCCAGACACGAGCAGCAACTGATATTGGCCAGCTATGGAGCCCCTCCCAAGAGGCCCTGGAACCAACACACCTGGTGGGTGGTTTCAGAACAGACCAGAGCACCACCCAATTACTGGAAATGACACACCCAAAGGGTGGATCAGTAGGCACCAAGGCCTCACTAAAGCAAATGCCTCTCCATGAGGTCATCTCCCATGCAAGCATCTTGTCTGCTGCAGTCATGGCCAGTCCTCAGCCACTCAGCCTGAGGGTCAATCCCACCCACTTAGGCACAAACAGCAATCAAGGCTCAATTACAATGGCAGGACACATGCAACCAACACAAGGGGCATTGCTGGAACACCCAGCTCAGGTGATCAGGGCGACTGTGCCACTGGGCCTCACAGGACACCTACTACATAAGGCCACTCTGCCAAGACTGGGAGACGTAGATCTACTTAATGCATAGAAAACAAACACAGGGAGGCAGTCAAAATGAGGAGAAAAAGAAACATGTCCCCAATGAAAGAACAGAACGAAACTCTAGAAAAAGAAAATGGAGGCAAGCAATCTACCAGATGCAGAGTTCAAAACACTGGTTATAAGGATGCTCAATGAACTTAGAAGAAGAATAGATATCTTCATGAGAACTTCAACAAAGAGACAGAAAACAGTAAAACGGAGATAGAAAGCATAAAAAAAGAAAGTCAGAAATGAAGATACCCAGAAGAGGGATTGCTGAGTTGTATGGTAATTTTATTCCCAATTTTGTGAGGAACCTCCATACTGCTTCCCATAGCTTTACCAGTTTACATTCCCAGCAGCAGTGTATGAGGGTTCCGTTTTCTCCACAGCCTCTCTAATACTTGTTATTTCTTGTCTTGATGACAGTCATTCTAACAGGCATGAGGTGGTAACTCATTGTAGTTTTGAGTTGCATTTCCCTAATAGCTAGTGAAGTTGAGCATTTTTCATATACAGTAATACCTTGATTTGTGAGCATAATTCATTCTGGAAACAAACTACTCATATTGCAAGACATTGCTTGTTTACCAAGTTAAAATGTATTAGAAATGTTTGCTGTTCTTGTGGAACACTCGCAAACCAAGTTACTCGCAATCCAAGGTTTTATATCTGTTAGCCGTTTGTATGTCTTCTTGGGAGAAGTGTCTGTTCAGGTCCTCTGCCCATACTCTAATTGGATTTTTAGGGGGTTTTTGTTGTTGAGTTGTATGGTTCTTTATATATTTTGGATATTAGCCCCTTATCAAAGGTGTTTGCAAATATCTTCGCACATTCAGTTGGTTACTTCTTTGTTTTGTTGATGCTTTCTTTGTGCAGAAGTTTTTTAGTTTGATATAGTTTGCTCTGCATATCATGTCCACTTTAGGTGAGTCAATTCCTGGACTGCTGGGTCCTTTTGCTGTGTTACTTGAGTTTTGTAAACTACCCTGTACAGGAATATGTTAAATAAATGCCTACCTTATTTCAAAAGTCAAAACAGGAAAAAAAAAAGTAAAAGAAGAAAAGAAGAAGAAGATGAAATGAAAAATACAATAACTGAAATGAAGAATGAAGACTACATTAGAAAGAATCAACGGTAGATTAGGTGAAGCAGAGGATCAAATAAGCAAATTTTAAGACAAGGTGTTGAAAACACCCAATCAGAACCGAAAAAAGCATCAAAATTTTAAAATGAGGATAGTTTAAGGGACCTCTAGAACAATATCTAGCATAACAATATTCACATCATAGGGTACCAGAAGGAGAAGAGAGAGAGCACGAGGCATGATAACCTATTTGAAGAAATAATGATGAAAAATTTTGCTAATCTGCCAAAGGAAATAGATATACAAGTCCAGAAAGCAGAGAGTCCTAAACAAGATGAACCCAAACAGGTTCAAACTAAGACACACTGTAATTAAAATGCCAAAGGTTAAAGACAAAGAAAGTCTTAAAAGCAACAAGAGAAAAACAGTTAGTTACCAAGGGAGTTCCCATTAGACTGTCAGCTGATTTCTCAACGGAAAATTTGCAGGCCAGAAGGTATTAGCATGAGATATTTAAAGTGATGAAAAGCAAGGACCTACAACCAAGATTTTCCTACCCAGTAAGGCTATCATTTAAAATTGAAGGACAGGTAAAGAGTTTCCCAGGCCAAAAAAAAGCTGAAGTAGTTTATCACCATCAAACCAGTATTATAAGAAATATTAAGGGGATGTCTCTAAGAAGAAGAAAATAAAAAATATGAATAAGAAAATATCACAAAGAAAAAAAATTTACTAACAAAGGCAAACACATAATAAAAGCAGTGGATCGACTAACACTAAAGCTAGTAGTACAAAGGTAAAAGGCAAAAGTAGGAAGATCATGTGTAATCTTAATAGTAAATTAAGGGATACACACAGATTCACTGAAGAACTTTTTAAAGTGTCAAAAACATAAATGTGGAGGAGGTGAATAAAAATGGTAGTGATTGTAGAATATGTTGGAACTTAAGTGACCATCAACTTAAAATAGACTGCAATAAACATAGCTTGATATATACGAAGCGCATGGAAACCACAAACCAAAAATCTACAAGAGACACAGAAGAAATAAAGAGAAAGGAATCCAAACACTACTCTATAAAAAGTTATCAACATACAAGAGAAGAAAGCAAGAGAATACAAAAGGAACAGAGAACTACAAAAACAATCAGAAAACAATAATATGGCAATAACTACATGCCTATCAATAAATAAGTACATACTTTAAATGTAAATTAATTAAATGCCCCAATCAAAAGATAAACGGATAAAGAAGTGGTACATATATACAATAAAATATTACTCAGCCATAAAAAACAAATGAAATTTTACCATTTGCAACAACATAGATGGACCTAGAGGATATTATACTAAGTGAAATAAGACAGAGAAAGACAAATACCATATAATATCAGTTCTATGTGGAATCTAAACAACAAAATAAATGGACAAATGAAACATAAACAAACTCATAGATACTGAAGTCCTAAGAACCCAATTATGAATCCTGCATAATCAGGATTCAGATATCAGTTAAATGGTACCTTTCCAATGCTGGCTGGGCAATTCAGTTCTTCAGATTATTTCCTAGGATCATACTGACTAGAGCAACAACAATGATGCAAAAATAAGTAATGAACTGATAGTTTTACAACTATTAGCTGTGTTTCCAGAAGCTGCAATCAATAAAAAAAAAATCAGAATAACTATCTTAACGGTCAATTCTAATGTGCCAAGTCTTCACCTGACTCAATATCTGTGCAGCTTCTGACCATGGCCCCTCTTGAAAAACTGCTCCCCCATTGTCTTGAGAGGGACTCATCTTGTGCTTCTTCACACCCAGTTGATGGTCCCTGTTTTCCTGATTAACTCGTTTCTCTTTTCATACAGTAAACGCTGCTTGCTCCTGTGGTAATATCTATGACCTTGATTTTAATTAAATAATAGAGATTAAAAGTCTAGTACAGTGTCTTTCATATGTGCACAATAAAGAAATGTCTTAGGACCAGCTGAGTTGCTCAGTTGGTTAAGAGCTTGCTCAAGAGTGTGAGCTTTGAGCAACAGTGGTTCGATTCCCAGACCAACCTGAGCTACCGCTGAGCTGCCAACAGGTGGCAGGATGGCTCAGCTAAAAAAAAAAAAGAGAAATGCCTTCCCTCTGCTCCTCCAGCTTTCTGCATGCTGTTTATATTTACAGTTTCATACAACACTCTGCTTGGATTCCTAGGATCTCCTTCTCCTGCCTTACCTTCTGCACTGAGCCCCAGACTCACAAAGCCAATTATCTCCTGGTTATTGTCTCACTATCTTTCCTTGGAAAAATCAAAATCCACCTTCCCAAAACTAAAATCATGATCTCCATCCCCTTGAAAGTTTTCTTCCTCCACTATCCCCCATCTCAATGAATGTTATTTTCTTACTTGTAAAACAAGAAAGATCAGAGACACGTTTGATGCTCTCTCTTCTTCATGTAAAACCTTGAATTTAAATTTAAATTAGGCTAATGTTATAATAAAAGTATCTTTTAAATGCATCTTTTGGTCTTTTTCCACTTCTACTATCCTCTGCAGGCTCTGACACTTCTAGACAGTGTTAAGAGTGTGGCCTTGGAAAACATTTTCCTAAACCAGTGTGTATGTTTTTCCAATCTATATCTTACCCTGCCATCAGGATTATATTTCCAGAATCCTCCATGGGTCCTTCAACACATTCTTCTGACTATTTCTATAGGTTCCCATTGCCAAAGGAATAACGTCTTGGTAAGGCTTTCAGTGCATGCTGCACCTGGTCTTTTTAGTTTCATTCCCCCAATTCCTTAATCATTCTAATGACACCTGCTTCTCTACTGGCTCCTTTGTAGAGCACGTCTATTTCCCCGAATCTTTGATGAGGCTGTCACTATATTTTGAAATACCATCCACTTGATCACCTGATGAAATTCTTTCAATTATTCAAAGCCCAACCCCAAAACTCAGTCAAACCAGACATCCTTTTTGAGAAATCATCCAACATTTCTTTCTGCGAACTCTTCTACTTTGATGTCTAGTATTTAAGAACTCTATGTCATTCCAATCTTCTTTTATTTTTGTTCAGACTTCTACTATCTTCTGTTTCAGTAATTATATGTCAACCCACTGTGTTTTTTCTTTTATCAAACTTGAAAGACAAAATTAAATTTATTTCTATGTGTCTAGCATGTGTCAAAGTACCTGACACATAGGGCACACCAAATAAGGTATAGTTGATAAATTATAGTGCTATTGCTCAGATTTTTTTGGATGAATTTTATTTCATGTTATGTGCGAGTATTTGAAGATATAGTCTAGCTTCTGCAGCCCCAGGTGAAAAGCCAGATGAATACTGATGAATAAGTTTGATTTAACTAATTTTAATATTCTGCATCTCTTATTTAGAAGGTGGGCTAAAAAAAATACTCGCAAAGTGATTTCTGTATGTTTTGTGAGATACTCTGTTAGCAATAGACGAGTTCAAATCTTATAGATAGAATATATTATTAATTACTGACTCCATTTATTTTACAAGGTTTTTCTAGTTTTCTTTGAATGGCCAAATAGCATATCCAGCATGTCTGGTTGGGAGGAACAGAAAATTTTAAAAACTCAATCTACTTACTATAATAATAACAAGCACATACTATGTAACATATACTATTCTATTTAATTCATATAAATGTACATGTTTAATTCTTCAAACAACCCCATGTGGTAGGCTCTATTAATAGACACACTTTAGAAAGAAGGAAGCTGAGGGACAGGATGGTTGATGACTTGCTTAAACCACAGAGCACATGAGCACTTGAGCCAGGATACAAACCCAGGCGCACTGATTCCGTATCCCTTGCTTTTTCTTTCTGTGTTGTGCTGCCTTTCATTAATAGATGAGAATCATATGCAAAAGCAAGTACATACAGAACCAAATAAAACAGAAGCTAAATTGTATAAGGAGTATGGTAGAAGGGCAAACGAAGGAGCAATTAATTTTGAGATATCAGAAAATGATTCTGACATGGGAGGGCCACTCAGAATACCCTCACTCGAGAGCAGCGTTCTGACCCTAGGCCACTTTAAAGGCAGATCATGGCCCTGTGAATCTCCCTGCTGTTTATTTTATGCTCCCCCCCCCCATCGTTTGCCAACAGCAATTTTCATTTCCCTCTATTTTTGCCATCATGTCACAGTATCATTGGCCTACCCAAACTCTTCCTAACTACTGCAGAGTATAACTACATCAGTAAGGATTAAGCACGACTTGGCAACATATGTAGGAATGTGTAGTGCCTTAGTTTTATAACAAAGGCTGTGCACCTAGCATTTCTGAAATCAAATCATATCAACAGATAATTGGAGAACAAACCTAATGCTCATGCCTTTTATAGAGTCACATAGCAACACAAACTCTTCCTGCCAAATACCTCAAGCTTTACTACTCATGGTTTTGTGAACAAGCATCAGCTTTGATTGACCATTGCTTCAACCCTAAAAATTCTGAGGTGAGATATTTTAGTTCGGCTCTGCTAGGTAAGAAGTAATGACATTCAGGACACACATGCATTTGCTAACTCATTTATTTTAGCTAGACTCTAAATAGGCTTAATTTTCCTTTAAGAAGTCTTCAAAAGATTTCTAACCCTTTGCCCTTCTCTGTCTGCTATTACATGGCCAAGTAAAAGCACAAAATCTCTCTAACGCTTATCTCTTACATTGTATACCAGTAAAATTAATTCATGTTTTATTTAATCAGTACAAATCTAGTAGAATATATTTTTTGAAGAGGGATAAAGAGACTGTTTTGAGCTGATTAACGCCCTTCTTCTTCCGTCCCCATCACTTCATAAACCTCTAACATATAAACAGCGCACAAATGGACTCTCAGGTCCAGTAGAAAGCCAGTCAGTAAATTGAAAATAAAAAATATCTGATCTGCAAAACTCTGGAGTCATTAGAAAAAAAGAAAACAGGGAAAATATGTTGTGCTTTCTAGGGAATTCTAAATCAATCATCACTGATTTGAAGTGTCTTCTGAAAACTAAAAACATTTTCTACATCCCTACGGCATCAAATACAAGTCCGGTTGGAACTCTAAGAGCAGTATCTGAGGCTCCCTCACTCTGTCCTCCACCAACTCTCACAAAGGGAAAAATGTTCATAAAAATTAAAAATGTAATAATCTCTCTTATTGAAGGCAATGAAACATATAATAAAAGTACTCCAAGGATTTGCATCAAACGAGCATGCCTTTGACTCCCACTTGCTTACAGTGTGTGGTTAAGTGTCACCCCTTTATCCATAACATGGAGTGATGGTTGATGACTCTGACCTCAGGGTTCCCATGGAAAACATTTATTAATAGCATCGGAGTGTCTGCATACTGAGTTCATGTTATTTAGGCTACCAGTTTAGCAACAGGAATATAAAGAGATTGAAGACAATAACCATCAAATGAGTTTGTTATGGAATTACACACATCGATACATGTAAAATTAATAGGATAATCCCTGCCAAATAATAATATCTCAATATACATGATGTTTCTTATAATCCCTCATTTTCTCCCAATTAGAAAAGTTATTTTCTCACAGGTGAATAAATTGAATTTTCTTTCTAATTCACCTCATAGCCCCAAACCTTCTTCACTACTTGCCAGAAGTTTGGCTAAGGCCTTATTAGTCAGAAGTTTCCTCAAAGGCTATTTCATGATCCTTTCTCTTGCTATACCATTTGGGAAACCTTTAACCTTGTTTTGTTTTGTTTTGTTTCTGTTTGTTTGGCACATGCTTAATTGAGTCTAGGGCTGGGTTCCCTGGGGAAAGGAAAGGGGGAGAAATGAGTTGTCAAAATTGACTTAGCTTTGAAGGGGTTGGCATTAAAAATTAAACACTATTCTGCATTTTTCGAGTATGCAACGGACAGAGAATGTGTGAGAGTGTGTGTGTGCATATAGATAAAGGGATGTGCATAGCAAAAGAATTTTAGACCAATGGACTATGTGGTTGCATGTGGTACATGAATGAATGTGGTACACTATTCATTATGTCTCCTTGAAAATTACAAATCTTTCCTCTAATTTCTTTTGTTCTCTCTCTCTCTCTCTCTCTCTCTCTCTCTCTCTCTCTCTCTCTCTCTCTTTCTCTCTCCCCAAACCCCCTCCCTGCCTCCCTCCCTTTCTGTTTTCCTTTCTTACTTTTGAAGATGCATTGTATTTAGACATCCTCCCAGCAGGGTGACAAATGGAGCTGAGAGATAACGGAATCAATTTTAATACCATGACCAAAACAAGGAGAGAGAAAAATTCAAATTCCACTGACTTGCAGAGCTGTGCCTCAGGCCAAGACAAGACAGACCAATCAGAGGTGATTTCAATCCCCAAATCAGAGGAAGAATAGAATCAAATAACAAGGGTAATCATGGCATTTAGTGCAATAATAAGTGGTTCTGTTAGAGTGCACTGACCTATCCAGGGTACCCTTTTTCAAAAAGCAGCCAGCTATAAATGATCCTCACAAAGCTCATTATCAACTTTAAATTCCAATTACTGGGTGGTTTTACGTAAGTGGGTAGTGAGTGACACTTCAGAGCACAGGCATTAAGGTTTTACAGTAATATGCTTAGGAATTGTCACTTTTATATTCTCTGTACACTGTTCAATTTTCTTTACCAAGTATAGCCAGTCTTTCTCTACATTAACTAAAACAACTGTTAGCATACGTTTGGCTATTATAATTTATGAAAATTCACTTTAACATACAATATTTCATTAATCATCACAGCAATTCTATGAAGTAACATGGGCAGGTGTTACTATCCCAAGTGTTCAGATGAATGCTGGGAACTCAGATTATCAATTTAGGTGAAATAACTCATCTAAAAATTGACAATCTTTGCTCTTTCCAATCCCACGTTCTTTCTAACTTCAGTTTTGTCCTTAGCGTTGCTCTAAACAATCATTCTCCCTGCCCTGGTCACCCCCCTTCTGCATTCTCCACACCTCATAGAGTAAACATTTATAACTTTTCTCAAACCTAAAAGATCCTCCTTCCTCTCATCAGAGCAGACTGTCAACTGCATAGCAAAGAAACAAATTAAGGTTCTCAGGCATAAACATCCTCAATTTTCCATTTCCTCATGTATCTACACCCACATACTCATTCTTTTTTACTATGATTTCAAAAGAAGTGTATCACTTTCTGATTAACCAATGCTTCTGTCTGTGCCTCTAATTATGCTCCCTTGGGCCAGTTTTAGAACACTGTACCAATTTTTATTTTCTGTCTTTTCTTCCTTGTCTCTGTCACAGTTTGAGCTCCGAGCCTTTGAGACTCGGAGATATGTATTTAGGAGGCTTATTATGGAGTACTCTGAGGATCAATACTTCCAAGGGGTGAAGCAAGCAGGATCAAACAGTGTGAGTTAAACTGCAATGCAGTAGCAACAAAGCCTGAGCCTATCCTATAGGAGCTCTGGAGCCGGATGGCCCTTCCAAGTTGTCTCAAGTTAGGCAAAGGGTTGGACTTCATACCCCTTCATCAACCAGTAAAGAATGCGGGCTGCCCCATGGGAATGGCTGTAGCCTTAACAAGGAAGCTTCCTGCAGCCATCAACACATCTTGGAGAGAGACTCAGTTCTGAGCAAACACTCCTGGCACCTGAGGGCACACCACAATGTTCACTGTATCCTTTGTCTATTGTCTAGATCCTTATTGCAATTCAAGACACTCACATTATCAGAAATAAAAAAAGGGGAAGCGACCTCCAATTTTTTCCAAGTATTATTCTAGTTGCTATGCCATCTTATCTCTCAAATAGCCAATGTTTTTTCTGATGTTGTTGCTTTTTCCCCCTTTCCATCCCTTAACTCTCACAATAATCTTATTCTACATGTTCTCTTAAATACGTATTCATACTGTGAGAGTTATCACCTATAGTCTGGTGGCTCTCAAAACTATACCTTTATGTAGAGTCCTCCTGAGTAGTCTAGATTAATATATCTCTAAACCACACCTGCACACTGCACAGCCTTATAAACTCAAAATGCCCAAAACCGAAATGGCAGCAATAATTATCTATTCTCCCTAAGTAAAAGCTCCAAAATATCAGGCTTCCTTCAATGTCATTTAGCATTTCAACATGTTGCATAAAAATAAAACATAGGAAGGTGCCAAAATGTCATACATGACTACTACACAAATATATACATACATACTGAATATCCAGAATTTAAGGGTAGAATTGGGGAGGTGTTTCATTCCCATTAACACTAAATTGTATAAGAGGATAGGGTTTGCCTAGCAAACCTATTTCTCTTCCTGCTTAACTCGGTTGCTTAGTAAAACAAAAACTAGTATCATGTTGTATGTCCTTCCCACGATGATGTAGGACTCTGCTACAAACTCTCACTCAGGAACACAGGGTGATAAAAAAAAAATCGGCATCTTTTAGCGAAACTACAACCTTCTTGGTTACTACATAAGAGGAAAGAAGAGATTATAGAATCATGCATTTTCATAGTCTCAGCTGAGCTATGGTAAATGTCATTTTTACTCACATTTTATGATGGACATGGGCTAATCATCACGTGACATCCTCAACTGCACGTGGTCTGAGAAGTGCAGTCTTCCATGTGCCTGAAAGGGAAAGAGAACAACATTATCAGTGTATCATAGTGATATGTAATCATAGTGTATTTTCCTCATAAGAGATGTCCATCTATCTTCTCTTTGGCTTTATTAGAAAACAAGATATGGGGGTGGAAGGGTAAGATAAATAAAAGGAAGCTAAGCAGTGAGTCTCAAAAGCAAAAAAATGGGGCTGGCCAAGTGGCGTGTTGGTTAAGAGCTGGCTTGAGACGCCAGCTCTGAGCAGCAGGGCCCCAGTTCAGATCCCACATGGGGGCCAGTGACACTGCCCTCTACAGCTAAGCTGGTGAACACCAGCTCGACCTAGAGCTGGGCTGCCATGAGTCGCCAGCGACGGTATAGGCTGCAGCCCCTGCTGCAGTGGGCTGCCATAAGCTACCATGTGTGGCCAGCAGCCAGCGTGAGCAGCTGGCAGCTGGTGTGAGCTGCCAAGAGCTGCCGTGAGTAGCTGTGCAGAGGCCGGTGGCTGATCTGCCTCACCCGGGAAGAGCACAATGATAATACCAACATGGGCCAGTGAAGCAACGTCCTCCACAACTACACTGTAGAACAAAATGACAGCAACTTGTCTGTTCCCCTTCTCCCAATTCCCCAATAAAATCTTTAAAAAAAAAATGATTGCAATAATTATTCCTGGTATCTACTACTTCTAAAATTCTAGCCAAATGCTCATGGAGTCTGTGCACAGGATGAAATATTCCTATTGCTTTTTTCTAGAGCATCAAAAATGAGAAAGACATCAAAATGTTTATATTGCTTATAGATTCAATGCAATTCCCATCAAACTACCTAGGGCATTTTTCTCAGAAATAGAAAATATAATCCAAAAATTTATATGGAACCAAAAAAGACCACG